>NC_133529.1:108946155-109254741 GCF_048544455.1 Silene latifolia | reverse complement strand
CATTCCGTCCTTAGGCCATGATTTGCATTTCATTTTTTATGCACAAGTTATGAAATAAAATTTGTTTCCACGTGCATATGAACCTCACATAGCCAAATTGCCTTGTTTTGTCCCTTCCATTATCTCCCTTTTTGATTCACCCCCTTTGAGCCTCAACCTATTCATTTGGCAAACTCACTAAAATAGCTACATCCCATAACCACCCTTCCTTGATCAAGAATTGGTCGGTTTTGTAGTAGTGTTGTAGGAGGTGATTTGGGTCATAGTGGTGGATAGTATACATATCCACTTGGGTCGGAACTTGGTATGCATTTGGCATTGTATATAATTAAGAGGTTTTGAAAAAGAAATGAAAAACAAAATAGAAAAGTGAAAAAGTTGTGAAAAATTCAAAAAAAGAGTTGGTTGTTTTGTATATATTTGTGTTAAAAGAAGAAAAAGGCAAGCAACACCCCTCCTCATCATTAAACGGGGTAGAAAGAGCCGTTGCTAAATAAAGGGGCAAATTGATGTTTTTCCAAAATGAGTCGGGTTTACACAATTTTTGCATGACTTGGGAAACCGGGTTTTTGTTAGGGTGTAGACGTTACCATTTGTTGAAATAAGAGGAGTACTTTCAAATTTTTCCAATTTGAGTTGGGTTTATGCAATTTTTGCATAGTTTTGGTGATCCATTCTATGTTAGGGCATAGACGTGTCTCAAGTGTTGCAATAAGGAAAGGGATGTGATGTGTCGATAATTCTTGATTTGAACTCCACATATCCAAACGGTGCTTGCACCAATCCCGTTCCGTCCTACTCCTTAGCCCATTACAACCCTTATTTCATGGCTTGCGCATTGTTACATTTTGCATCTCATTTGGACATAGGACTGTTTTACACATTAGATTGCGGACACGTTCTCACGAGTCGTAGTAGGAGAGTGTTTGGCTACTTTTTGTACAAAAACACCCGGTCTTTAAATGAGTGACGAGTGAAATCCGTGAGGTTGTCGATGGTCTTAGTCCCCTTAGCCATGGGTCTCTTTTGGTTGAATCTTGCGCGTGTCGTGTCATTCTTGGAGGACTAGCCTTGCTTCCCCTTTTCCCCGCCTTAGAATGTGTTTCTTTGGCTTGTGTGAACATATTTGGGTTGCTTGTGCCACGTTTAGGGAGTTGGCACCTCGTTGAGGTTTTGAGACGGTTTCACCTAACCTAGACCTTTCAATTTTGAAGCAAAACCCCGCTTAGATGAGGAAAGTGGGTGACTTTTTGATAGATGCATTCTATTACTTGCATATGTGCTTAAATGTTGGATGTGTCTAAATTTTCTGCAAGCCCCCACTTGCCTTGCATCGGAATGCATACCTCATTGTGTTTCGGTGTGAGTTGAAGGGACGGAGAAGGCCCGTTAATTGCCTTTCATCGGATATTAGTAGTTTAGATAGTGCTTTTACTTTACGGGTCTTAGTTTATTTAATGAGCTTACTCGAGGACGAGTAAGATTTAAGTGTGGGGAGATTTGATAAGTAGCATTTTAGTCGTATTTTACCCCGCATTTATACCTTATTCCGACTCGATTTTGTGTGTTTAAATGTTTAAATAGCTCATTTAATAACTAATTTATAACTAATAGCCGTTTTAGTCTTATTTAATAATTAGTCGTATTGTTATTATAATATTAGTTTAATTACTATTATCTTATTAGTATGTTAATTTATTGTTATATTAATTTGTTGTGAAGGTGAAACGAGAAATCAAGGAGAAATAATGAGACGGAAATTCAAGAGAGTTGAGTCGGAAATCAAGGAACACGTCGGATTGAGACGAGTTAAGAACGGGCAAAAGGGAAGGAAACAATGAGCAAAGTCAAAGTCAAAGTCAGTTTTGACTTCACCATGCCCAAATCACAACACACCCTTGGAACATTAGATAGAAAATTAGATTAGTCCATCCTTCTCTCTCAATATTGTAGAACCCTAATATTTACTCTCTCATTTTCATTCAATAAAATTTGCAATCTTTCTTTAATTATTAGTTTAATTCTTCCTTTGTTTATGCAAGTTCTTCATCCCTCATTAGTATACAATTAGTATTTTGGGTTGTATTTGAAGATTAGAAGAAATTCATTCTTCCATTATTATCCAAGATTGTTACTTTCCTCTTTGTTGGTACAATTCTCATCTTTTGTTTACATTATTTTCATTTGTTTACATTTCTTATGTTGTTTAATTGTTATTAATCAAAAGTATTAGTCTTTATCATGTTTACAATGTTTACTTGTTTATTGTTGGAAATTGTTGGTAATTTCTCACCCATGAACATGAGTGAGTAGTCTTATCTAAGGTCATAGGGGGAATTTGGGTAATTAAGGGGATGAATTTGGGTTGTTAACCTTTTGAGTTGGGTGATTATGTGGTTTCTACTCTTAAGGCATTTGAAGTGTTTGTGGAAATGCCTCAATGAAAATTGGACATTTCATTAACATGTTTGGCTTACCTTGGTGCATTGTGCTATTAGATAGTTTTAGAAGTGCTTATAGATGAGTTTTAATGAAAGTTAGAACATCTCTTTGATGCATTCGATCCGTCTTGGTGCTCATGCTATTGGGTAGTCTTAATGCTTTATTTGTAGCTAGTTCATCTCGATCAAGTGACAACTTATTGAGGAGCTTAAGGTGACTAAGAAATTAGTCTTAAACCCTTGACCACTATTATTATCCTTTTCTTGTTAGACCTTGTTTCTCCCCCTAATTGCCCTTTGTGAACCCAAAGACCTTAGCCTTCCATCAATTGAATACAATCCTATTTAGTTTAATTTAACTTGTTTGCATCTTAATTTAGAAAAATCAACATCTTATTTTGTTTGACTAAACTAAAGACTTAAACAAACCAAGTATCTAACCCCCGCCATCTTCGTGTTCGACACCCGAATAAATACTACTTTATTTGGTTTTATAAATTGTTTTTGATTGGGAAGTGACGGCAAATCCCTATATCACTGAGCCAAGGTACTTAAGGACTTGTGTCTCGGACATGCTTTAAAGGTAGCCTCTGAGCCGGATGCTTTGCTTATTATGTGATGTTAGTAGTCCCATTTCATGTATTGTTTGTTGTTTGGTTTTCAAAGTTGGATGTATCATATGCCTTATCTATGATTGACTATGCCTGTTTTGAATGTTAGTCTCATGTCGGATTGCTTGCATCAAATGGTTATACTTATGATGTTCTAATATGTCCTTGTATATCTGTGTTTCGACATTTTGTGGCTGGGAGAACCTTGAGTTACTCCCCACTGACTGTGGCGTTCATGTTTACATGAATGACAGGTTGTGAAGACGCTTACGTGGGAAAGACGTGTAGGCTAGCGAGAACTAAACCTTGGACTAGTAGTTGGTTTATTAGGATTGCTTAGACTCACCTTTTATCTTTTGTCATTCGAGGGATATATTTTCCCTCACCTTTGACTATCGCGTTTGTATAATTAAATCTTTATTTCCGCATTCGTTATTTGTCTTTTAGATTTTTATGAACCCGCGCTTTATAAACTTTAAAAGTTTCAAAAATTTCCTAAAATTCCGCATTTTATAAGTTATATTTTCCGCGTTATTGCGGGGGTTCACACTTATGCTTGATGTGGTCCAAGCATGAAAGGGTTGACAAAAATAATGTGAGATCAGATTTCTATGTCTGGACCTTAAAGGTTAAGGTGTGATATTACGAGCTTGAGGAGAATTCTTATAATCCTAGAAATTTCTCCTTGTAATAGTCTCTAGAAGGACTTAGGGGTGAAGAAAGGTTAGGTTTATTGTTAGGTGATGAGTCTTGAGCTTTTATGTTAGCTCTTTGACATCAAATTTTGGTGTTTTTATGTTTTGGTGTCTTTGACTCATTGGTCCTGGATTTTTGTGCAAAGAGAGGTTGGATGTGTTGTTAGTTGACCAGTCTTGAGCTTTTATTTTAGCTCTCTGACACGAGGTTTTGATGTTTTGGTGTTTGGACTTATTGGTCCGGGATTTTGGTGCTCTGGATTTATTGGTCCTGGATTTTGGTAGGATAGTGGTTGGATGTGCTGTTAGTTGACCAGTCTTGAGCTCTTATTTTAGCTCTCTAACATGAGGTTTTGGTGTTTGCTATTTTGGACTTGTCGGTCCTAGTATTTGGCGGGAAGAGAGGTTGATGTTTTGGTGTTTGGTGTTTTGGACTCATTGGTCCTAGATTTTGCGTCTGATGCTTTCTTTGGGCTTGGCCTTTTGGAAAGGGTTTCTGTTTTGTTTTCTTTTAATTTTGCCCCGGGTCTTGGCCTTAGCCTTGGCCTTGGGTGGGTAGCTTTTGCTTTTGCTTTGGATTTGGGTAAATTGTATTTTGGCTTCGGCTTTCGCTTTGACCTTTTGCTTTGGCTTTGGGTGAATGGCTTTTGGCCTTTCCTTTGGCTTTGGCTTTTTGCTTTTGGCTTTGGGTGAATGGCTTTTGGCCTTGGCCTTTTGCTTTTGGCTTTGGGTGAATGGCTTTGGCTTTGGCCTTTGGGTGAATGACTTTTTGCATTGGCTTTGGTTTGGCCTTTTGCTTTGGCTTTTGGGTGAATGACTTTTGGCCTTTTGGCTTTGATTTTGGCCTTTTGCTTTGGCTTTGGGTGAATGGCTTTTGCCCTTGGTTTTTTGCTTTGGCTTTGGTTTTTGGGTGAGCCGCTTTTGGCTTGGGTTTTGGTTTTGTGTTTGGAGATTGGTAGGCTTGGATCTATTCGTACTTTCCCGTCTTTTGCTGGAGGATGGTGAAGGTGCTGGTGAGGACGTACTCGGCGGTATGAGGTTAGTACTTGGTGATGGGACGTTTTTGTGGGGAATAAGCTTGCCTTCCGTCATTGATCATAAACAAGGAGATGTTCTTAGTTTGTTATCTGGGTTCGTCATAGAATCCCTTTGATAAAAGCTCGTTCTAAATTTGGTCATAATGTAAGGTTTCTATTGCCAGACATGAAATAGGTAAAGAAAATGGACACGAAGTTTCGGGTACTTTACAATTCAGATTGACATATCACTTGAGTGTACGCATACTGAATCAGAACATGTTTTATTTTTTCTTTAAAAAAAATCAATTCATCAATTCTCGTCGTCACGGGAAATGGTAAAGGAAGAAAAAAAGAATATAGGAGCTCAAAGTTATGCTTTTATTTAGCTAAATAAGAGTTAACACAGACTCGAAGAACACGCGTGACTCGTGGGGACAGCCCCCAGTTCTCACTTAGGAATAGAAAGACAGACACTAGGATAGATATGAGAAACCTAAGACTCGGACTCGGTCTCTGACTCGATCTTGGATGCGGACTTCTATTCGTCACTTTCCTCTTTGAAAGTCTCATTTGCTGCATCCAGCTGCTTGAATGTTTGGTCTTGAGCATTGACCCACTTGAGCACTTTTTTGTTGTTGCTTGGGATGCTAGAAGGATAAGAATCTATGCGACTTTCATGTTCGTACAGAATGAGACACCCGTTGGAGTTGTCTTCGTCAGTTGGTTGGCTTAGGGATGAGACAATCATATCATGGCGGTCGATCATATCTTGAATGACATGTTTCGGTTTGTAGCATGTTTCAGTGTCATGACCTTTTCCTTAATGATATTGAAAATAGGCGTTGCCATCCCAAAAACAGGTTTTCTTTTGTTCAGCCGAGTTTGGAGTGGGCCCGATTGGTTGTAGTTTCCCTTCACCTATGAGCCTTTGAAGAGTTGCAGCATAAGTTATGTCGAGACAAGTGAATATCCTTTGAGAATGTTCGACTTTGTTGTTTGACTTGAGACATCCAAGAGGATTGTCTTGGCTGCGAGGTGTGGTCAGGATTTTGCCAGCCTCGATCATATCTTGAATGACATTCTTCAACTTGTAACAAGTTTCGGTATCATGTCCGCGCCCTTGCCTTGATCGTATTGGCAGTAGGCATTTCTGTTCCAGAAACGGGTTCTCTTGTGTTCAGGCATGTCTGGAGTTTGACTAACGGGTTGTAGTAGTCCTCTTGAAGCGAGTATCTCCAGAGCGGTGTCATATAACATTTGCAGATATGTAAATGCCCTTTGATGTTTTCCATGATTCCCACATTGATGTTTTTGGGGATGTTTTTGTGAGTATTGTGTTTGTTAACCTTGAGCGGAAACAGGATTTGGTCATTGTCAATGGAAAGTCCTTGGGATGTTGCTTGGTATTTTGAAGGGTATTTTGGTGAGGCAATTTCATGTTCTTTGTGGGTGGGTTCACGGATGTGGGAACCATCAGACAATTCCTCATTTTCAGCACTCATTGGTTGGTGAATCAAGGGTTAGTCTTCTCCTTGGTGGTTTGCTTTAGGTTCATTTTCCGTTTTACCAGACCCTTTCTCCAAATTAGCTACTCGGGTTCTCAAATCATCGATAACCACTTACAGCATTGAGAATATGTTTTTGATAGCAACGGACAACATGAGTATAAAACTCTGTATGCCATCCTCATTAATTGCAATAATTTTCTCATCGTTAGGAGATATGAGATGAGAGCAGTAGGAAAGGTTCCTCACTGTGTATAACATGGTTTTCAAGAGGGTTGTTCTTTTTGCTTGCTGAGGGAGGTAGTGGTAATTCACCCTTTTCAATCATATCAAGGATGGCTGTGACACCCTCAATTTTACCAAAAGATAAAGGCGTAAATTCTACGGAAAACCTGACAGGATATGTTTGTAATTGGTTCAACTAGATAAAACCTGTAATTTCAAAAATTTTCCTAAACCATTCACAAACATTTCCGAAAGGAGAGTGTCATAACCTGCAATTGCTAACAATCTAATTTACTTAACCCTGCTAAAGATAAGAAAATATATAACGATACAACCCAAAATAGAAGAGGGAGACATATGTCCCTTCAAAATATATACAAAACCAAAAGTAAAAGGGTTACTACAAAAAAAAAAAAAAAAAACTAGGTCCAAGGTTCCTTATGCTCACTAGCTCGTCTGTGACCCCATCTAAATCTTCAACCTGTCAATCGCATTTTATACAAACACGAAAGCCACAATTCAGTGGGGAGTAACTTCGAGTCCTCCCAGCCACGAAACGTCATAATTAATATAACATGTAAACATAAGAATATGAATACGAATCACACATAGCCTCAGCATATAGATGCTAGACAATCGTG
Source organism: Silene latifolia (assembly GCF_048544455.1). Taxonomy (NCBI): domain Eukaryota; kingdom Viridiplantae; phylum Streptophyta; class Magnoliopsida; order Caryophyllales; family Caryophyllaceae; genus Silene; species Silene latifolia. Next base: position 109,247,604 of record NC_133529.1, on the reverse strand, counting down.
CTTATCATGTGAACAACAATATAACAACACATAGTCCTAGCATGTGAATACTAGACCGACTCATACTACACTATCATGTGAATCACATAACATCCAGGAATCCAAACTCTATCAACCATAGCCGGCTTGCATCTCACCTTCTATGATTCATAGAATCACCATACAAGAAAGGGCAATATATCAAAGACAGGCATAAGTTCTTAGTACGGTCAATAGTCACTCTGTAACTCGAGTCTATACCACGAGGTAGGGAAGGTAATCGAACCGGTATCTTGGCTCAGCGGTTAATATTAATAAAACATGGCCAAGACACAACACAACCCTAGCCTAAAATCTGCGCAGACCTAGACATGCGGATACACACCACCGCACCCAAGACCCACAATTTTTCTAAAACAAAGTGAGTACCCTAAAGAGTCCACCAAAGGGTTGGCTAGTACTTAAGCTGACCACTTAACAACAACATAAGTAACGAGGTCATGCCCCAACTTGGATATAAATCCACTAGTCAGGAACACAAAGGCTATTAAGCAGTGAACATATACTCGTCAGAGACTATAAAGACCTATCTATGATGAAGGCCGAAACACTCACCTAGGACCTAGTCCCAGCTAGTCCCAGCTTGAATACTTTACCCCACACCACACAAGACAAGTAAGACACCCACTTAACCATAAGAGGCAAAGAGTCCAACTTACCAACATAAATGCTAACATTCTATCATGTGAAAGGTTATATAAATGTCTATTCAGCAGAACAATCCAACAATATTAAAGGCTTCAGGGAATCTAGGGCCGTTTCTACAATATAAGAAACTATTAAATTTAACCAACTATACATGTGACTAAAAACTTGATAAATGGCCTAAAACAAGAAAAAGGCCGATTATCCAATTCATATAAAATTTCATCCAACCGAATTTTTACCCGCAACCCCAGCCCTGCGACAGGTACGGGTTAAATTGCGGTGACCAATCACTCAATTGATCGACATCGAATCGATCAAAGGGACTAAGGCTCGATTTTAGACAATCAACAAAACATTACAATTAGCACTATAAAATTTATTTTGAGCCTATTCATTACAATTTTATTTTATAATCTATCCTAACATGTGCAACTACTAATATAAACTTAATTTTTACCATTAACATAATTTTTACTACTAATATGATTCAATTCAAAAGTATACTCATATATGACTTATACTAACTATAACATTAATGAACCCGAAATGACAAATATTGCATGAAAAACGGCGAAACAAGCGACGGACCAACCCGGGCCAAGCACGGGCCTGCCGCGGCCCGTCACGGGCCTGTTTCACTGCTGTGAACAGTACCGCGGGTCTGTGAACAGTAACTTATCTATAAATTTTTCGGTAAAACGACGCCAAATACTCATACGGACTCCGAATTGAGTGATTCAAGTGGCTAAACCACCTAATTTTTCGACGCCGTTCAATCTGTCATATTTTTGGAAACATTGGAAAATGTCTCGGTCCGGTACTGACACGTTCCAGCCAACCCGCGGATTTGTCCCCTCAAATAATTACTCATCCAAATTTGTTCTAAACAATAATATACAAATGGTTAACTTAAACTAACAAAAGACAAGCATTAAACATGCATGCAACCCATTTTAAACATGTGAAAATTTACTACTCAACCAAAAATCACAAAAACATACAAAAAGCAAAGAATGTCACGATTATTCGTCGAGTAACTCGAAATATGTTACCTTAAGCTAGAAAATGAGCAATTAGCACCTTAAAAACCAAACCCTAACAAGCAACTATCCGCTATCTTCGACAATATACGAGTCCCCAAACTCGTCTTCCAATTCTTCACCTAAATAATCAATAAAAACACAATAAATAAGTATAAATACCGAAATTTGCCAAAATTCGTCTTAAAACAACTTCAAGAAAACTGAAATTAAAATATACCAGGTTGTAGATCTCGACGAGAGGATTCCGGAAATATAAATTATGTGAAAATCCGTCAAGAAACGAGAAAGTTATGGTGAATTTACCTTAGAAAAGCTTAAGATTTAAGATAAAATGGTGTTTGGTAAGAAAAAATCAGAAAAAGGAATGAAGGGGAAGGGGTGCTGCGTGAAAGGGAAGGAGAAAAGGAAAGGAGGAAGGTGCGGGTTTTTAGTCGGGATTTTTACGAGTCGGTTTTGGCTCGTTTCGATAATAATTAGAACCGCTTGTCAAATGCAAATTCCGACAAGACCAAAGTTCTTAAACACGAGATTACAAGAAAATTGAATACTCATACGACCCATTTCCAAAATCGTTTACCCAATTTTCAATAGAGTTGTCATTTTTCCCCGAAAAGCCCTTATTTCGAAATAAAAAGTTTTACACGGTTTAAACTATTTTTAAACGTTTTGAAACTATCAAAATAAATACTTTACCTCAAAATATAATAAAATTATATTTCTTTGAATTATTATTACTTCAAATACATTAATATTAAATTTTATTTGATTAATAAATTACTTCCGAAATATATTAACGGTCCGAAATTACGGGGCGTTACAATGGCGCCTTATAGGAGGCAACACATCTCAGTATGATGTCCGCGACCTTGGTAATATTGACATAAGAGTTCTTTATTCCATCTTCGAACTCGCTTGTTTGGCAGTGGGTTCGCAGTTAGACCAATCGACTTGAGCTTTCCTAGGGAGCTTAGCCTCTCCAAGGTTGTGGCAAAAGGTATACCCAAATCAGGAAAGGACCTATAGGATCGTCTAGTTTTGTTTGGTAAAGCTCCTAAAGCGTTAACTTCAGTGATTTTGGTTTCCTTCCAATTGAGTTTGGTTTTGTCATTGGCAAGCAATCGATTTTCAAGGAGCTTAACCATTTGCTCAATTTCAGAAGAAGGAAATTTCCCAGTTGTAAATTTGTCCTTAACATGAGTGAGACGAGTGCTCAAGTTTTCCACGGTAGCTAGGAGTCATAGGACTAGGTTGCTGATTTCGGCTGAAGTCATGGCTGATGCAGATTGATCGACTTCTTGAATTTCTTGTTCACAATCGATGGCGCCCAAGGGATTCCTATTTGACATTACGATAGGCCTTATAACTTGTCTTGCAAAGAGATTGCTGATGTGACTTATATTTGAGCACATTTAGTCCCTGAATTAGCCTCGTTTCTATGCTTTATAGTGCATAATTTGGTCATTTACTATCTTTAGTTTCCCATTTTGCATATTCTTTGACGTTTTGTTTCCTTGGTAGGAGAGGAGTGAAAACCTTGCATTTTCATGGCAAAATGGAGCTAAATTGATCGCATTCAATGACCAAGCATCAAAGGGAAGACGATACTAGAAGGCCTATGTAGATAATAAAGTAGATTGGGCAATGATGAAAGGATCCTTGCATCCTCTACAAGATCCCCGCGGATTGTTGAGGAAAGAAGAGAAGAAAAGTGTCTGACCCAGGATCCGAGCGGATCGCTGCCAATCCGAGCGTCTCCCTGCCCAGCAATCCGAGCGTCCGGACAGCAAGACGCTCGTCTTGAAGCCTCACAATCCGAGCGTCTCCCTCAGTGATCTGCTCGGATCTTCTTACAGGAACCACCGTGCCAGGTTCCTAGACGCTCGGGACGAGCATATCCATGGGGGACTAGGAAAACGGAGATGCGCATCTCCTTGGAGAGGAGCACTTCCTCAACTTTTCTTAAGGATCTTAACAGTCATTTAAGCCCTTGGTAACCCTAATCTTTGTACCTAATATTTAGTATAAATACCCCTTTGTACTACCTAGGTTAGCAAGCAATCTTAATACTCTCTTAATTAAGTTGTAATCAATTAGTAATCTCATCTTAATCTTATAATCAACTCTTAATTTAGTCTTAATACAAATCTCATTTCTTAATCTTTCCTTAATTTCTCTATTGTTCATCATTTATTTTGGGTAATTAGAAGATTATTTGGGTTTATTTGGAGGATTGACAACCTTCCATCAATCATGAAGTACTTCTATTATTCTTTGCTTTATTATTTGGAATCATCTTCATAGGTATAATTCTTCCTTAATCCTTTTAATTATTGTTAATCATTTTCATTTGTTAATCATGTTTTGCCTTGCTAGTATGATTGACAACCTCATTAGCATGTTAAACTTGATAATGAGTGAGTAGTTTCCTTAGCTAGGGTTAATGGGGAATTAGGGGAAACCAACATGGGGATTGATTCATGCTTAATCTAATATGTTTTCATAATTGATTTGCTTGCTTGTTGTGATTCCAACTTATGCACATGTTATGTTTGATGAAATGCGAGCCTATGAATCCTTGCATTTTTTACCCATCACTTATCTTTTCAATGAGACTTGTAAGACATAAACCAACTCGAGTCTCATTAGACCATGCATATAGTTGGATAGGAGGGATTAAGTCGACTTGTAGGTGTTGTACAATATAATCGATTCGGCTCCGGGGCCCAAACCTTCTTAGGGATTGTAAGATATACACTAACTCGATTCCATCACAACAATAAGTGCTTGCATCTAGTAGAGAATATGTTTGTATGATCAAATCCCATGAATCCCCTATGAACCCATGACACCCTAGTGCTTTTAATCAATTGTTTACATCTCATTTTAATCATCTTGCTTGTTTTTAGTGCTTTACTTTTATATTGTTGATTAGTTTAGTTGATATCCTATCTCAACCCAAATTGTGACACCCTTAAACACAACCATTTGCAATTGAAAATCCTACATCAATACCCGTCCCTTGGGATCCGACCTTTACTTGCCTCTTTACTAAGAGTAGTTTGTGAACTTATAAATATTGTTTTGGTTGAGTAACTTTTGACGACGAGTTTTACAACAGCACCAATTGCACAAACAAAGGCAAGTACGACATATATGTACTAAAGTCAATTTTGTCGTGAGGACAACAAAGTGTGATAATTAAGATTATGAGTTCATGACAAATCGTGAATGACTTCTCGTGTTTGAACTCGTGGTGCATGGTTTTGATGAATTTATACTCGAGTGTCGACTTTGGCAAGATGATGCCTAGACAAACGACTTCTGACGGGATTTGGAGGTTTGTTGATCGCGAGACGCCATTGGACAAGACATGTATACAAACTTGACCTATGACCCGTAGTATAGGGGAAAGACGGGTTTAAGACCCGACAGATTTTGACTCTAGCAACGCCATTGAAGATGTCTCGACAATTAGGCGACACGGCCTATACCAGAGGGCTGTACTAACTTCGGCGAAGACTCGGCGTTACCTAGACGACTTTGTTTCGAACTCGACTCGAGGCTGAACAGAAAGGTGGACTGATATGTAGGATATTATTTTGAAGAGGATTTTCGAAAATAGAAATTTTCAAAAAACGAGACTTGCTTAGGGTTGTCTTTTGAAAAAAGTTAAATTTATTTTCGGAAGACGAGTCGGGGTTGCTACGACTTAGAAAACGGTGCGTTATTTTCAAAGACGGTATTCGAAATTGAGGTTTCGGTGAATGAAACAGCTATTATGTCGGCGCAAAAAGTGCATTTAGCAATGGTCCGAAAACTGAGTTTTGAAATTGCCATTTTGACGGCGTAGAAAACGGTTAAATTTATTTTCAAAAGATTTGAAATTGAATTAAAAATATGAAAACGGTTAAATTTATTTTCGAAGTATTTTGAAATTTTGAAACTTGAAAACGGTTAAATTTGTTTTCAAGATATTTTGAAATTTGAATATTTGAAATTGGATTGAAAATCGTGAGGATTGAATTCGTCATTACGACGAATTAAAACAGTTTTGATCTTTGAAAGACAATATGGAAACCGAAGATTGTGAGAATTGAAATCGTCATTACGACAGCTTAGAAAAGCTAAATTAGGTTTTTAAAAAGATGGGTTGAAATTTGAAAATTTAAGGATTGAAATTTTCATTACGACGGCTTCGAAAACGGTCAATTTTTTTTTTTTTTTTTTTTTTAAAAACGGGATTTGAAAGAATTGCAGGAATTGAAATCGTCATTATGACGTCTTGGAAAAGCGGTACTTCTCGGTTTGCAAATTGATTTTGAATTTCAAAAATTCAATGGTAGAATTCGTCATTATGACGGCTTGGAAAAATGCGTTTTGATTTTGAAATTGAGGATCGAAATCGTCATTACGAAGACGTAAAAAGGGTTTTGAAATGTTTTAAAAAATCGAAGATAAAAAAGATGGAAATTGATGAAATTGTTGGGGTCTCTAAAACAATGTGTCGTTTCCGAAGACGGTTTTAAAATAGCCTCGAAAATGGTGCGTCGTTCTCGGGATTTAAAATGCCATTATGTCGGCCCAAAAGTGCCTTTTTTAAATGGTTTGTAAAAACCAAGTTTTGAAATCGTCATTACGATGACATGAAAAGGTTCTTTGAAACGGTTGTGAAAACTGAGTTTTGGCATCGTCATTACGACGGCATGAAAAGGTGCTTTGAAACTGTTGGAAAACCGAGGTTTTGAAATCGTCATTACGACGGCGTAAAAGCAACGGTTATGAAAACCGGGGTTTGAAATCGTCATTACGACGGTTTAAAAAGGGTATATGTTTGTAACGGTCGACAAAAGGCCGAGGTTTGAAATGACCATTATAATGGCGTAAAAAGGTGATTTTGTAAGTTTTGAAAATGACCCGGAAGAACTTATGATCACGTAGCACATAAGCACTCGCAATTCATTATATTATGCATAATGTTGACACGGGTTTTGGTTTGATAAGGGCGGTTACACACCAAGCGATCAATCCCCGATCATGGAGAGGGATGCCAATCCAAACAAAATGTGTAAGGAGGGCGCCCTAGCCTTGTTCATGTAGTAAGTGAAAGCTCTTTGATAAAACAAAAGAGTGTAACGTCAATGCAATACTTGACGCAATCGGGATTTAAAATGCAGGGATGAGAAAACTCACGTCGAAGAGACGAGCCTATTGGTCAGGTTAGGTTGTGGGCCCGGATAAGGAACCCGACTTATAACCATAATATCAATTAATGAACTTTAACCATGACCTCGTTCGAGTTTCACCTCTAAGGATCACAAAGATACAAGTGTCCTAGATGTCCCTAACGGAGTTGCCAATCTGTGGACATGGGCCACCTGCACGTCGATCTGTGGAAGTGCAGTGGTCTGAAAAGCCACGTTCGGTGACGTAAAAGTACAGTTGCTTTCGACCGGATCGCTTTAGATCAGACGATTTCGCCTCAGTAAAGGTCTTGAGACAATGAAAAGATGTTCGGAGTCGCCACCAAACAATTGTGGAGTCCTTAGACACCGTTAGAGATCCACTTTATACCTTGGTCAAACAAAGAATGAAGCGGTGCTTGATACAAATACTAAATATAAGGACTCGTCCCCCTTTAGCATTCTATGTCTAGAATGACTCTCGTTGCAATGGATAAGGCCATCCAATATCCAAAGGTTCTGAGTAAGGGGTGAGGGTACGTATTGGGAAGCCCTTTAATCGGACACCCATTCCCGCCCGCGTTAGCTGCCTCTACTGATCGATCGTGGTTGCTAGTGCAAAGTTGATAAAACGGGTTAAATGCATGAATGCGCATCCAAAAGTTTAGCCTAACATGTGAATATTTGCTAAGTCGGTTGTTTATCGAAGTATTAAGTAATTGATGACGAGTTGGATTTAAGTTGATTTGCATGCAAAAAAGGAAATTAAACATTCATTTACCAAACTAGGGTTATTTTGCATAACACGGTCCATTTATTGTTAAAACGGAAAGATAAAAGAGTAAAGTGATAAAACGGTAAAATGTGTGAAAGAGTGTTAACTCATCAATCTGATCCACGATGTATTCGAGTTAACCGTAATGGGAATCATCCTAGACAAGTGCTAAAAAAATGACAGAACAACATGAGACAGCCTGTAAGAGGCACAAGCCTATAAGCGAGGTAATGGGCTCTGCTAGGTTTTGAAATGTGAAAACAGACGACCTTATGGGGCGCGAGCCATGAGGCGACCCAATGGGCGTCTCCTAGTTGGTTAAAAGGTTGTAAAAACCGCTTTTGTGTCAAATGTTTGAAATATGGTTTGCATGACTCGGAATAATTACTATTATATTAGCAATGTTCGATGTCGGATTTGGATTTGCAAGCTTATTGAATAATTTAAAAATAAAAGTGTAAAATGTGTACGCTTAACTGTTTCGTCATCAAATTCAAGTGGAATCGACATGGCATATATGTTTAGCCAAGTATGGCATGCAATATGGTCAAGACAAAGAGAAAATAAAAATGAAAATAAAAGGAAATAAAATGAAATAAAATGAAATAAAAATGCTTAATATCAAATAAAAATGCTTAATATGAACTAATTATGTTAAGTTCTTTATTTTCTGTAATTGGTCAACATGTGTTATCGTACTCGGGATTAAACCGACATGGTATATATAAACCAAGGATGATTATGATATGACTTGTAAGTGTAAATAAGTAAAAAAAAATGGTGAATAAAAGAAAAGAGTGTTTAAATACCCATTCAAATGTAATTAACTAACAAATGTCATTGCGACACTGAATAAAACCGTCATGGTATAATTAACCAAGGATGATTCTCGAAAATGGTTAAAAGTTTGTCTTAATAAGAAAATAAAATAAAATGGTAACAGTTCTAATAAGAAAAAAAGAGAAAAAAAGAAGGAAAAAGAAATAAAATAGCAAAGGAAGAACGAGTGCAAAAAAAAAAATTGACTCAAACCAGGGAGGGCATTGGGGCGCAAGTCATCGTGCGAGACAATGACGCCCCTACCTCAGGTAAGAGTCATGTTTTGACTCGTTTCTTCAATATTTTGGATTGTGTTATGCATTGTTCATACTTATATTATCCTAAAAATAGTAAATACATGAAATAAGTGGGATATTTACACCCTCAAACTTGCATGTTATGATGTTTGTGAGGTAGACGACTATTGAGACGTTTTTCTCGTTACGCGACTACTCGGGATCAAAATAAGTTTAAAAGAGTGCCTTAAAAAAGGATTTGTTTTGAAAATGTGTTGAAAATATGTTGTTTGAAAACATGTTGATTAATGTTGAGTTGGTCAAATGGGCGGTCGAATGCACGGCGATAGTACCAAACAAAATGTGTAAGGGGTGTGTTTTCGATCAGTAGGTCGAAAACACGTGTCAATTTTTTAACTTAGGAAGTCAGGTCTAGAATTTTAAGGGAGATGTGAGGGGACGGACTCTCGCGTGCCCTAAAGAGGTGTACATGAGGGGGTATTTATAGAGAAATGTCGGGTGGTAAGTCTATTGAGTTTGCTTGGTGATTAAGGAGGAGGCTAGAAGGGGCTCGAGTCACCCTGCATACCAATGAGGTCCTGTCCTTTTCAAGTTTGTACGTGGACTTTTCAAGTTTTTTGGCGCCTTTGACTTTGTCAACGCGCAAATAGTTACTGACGGAATGTCCGTCAGGAAACGTTACCGACGGAAATTCCATCACAAATCCGTCAGTTACCCGTGTTTTCTGACGGCCTCTTTTTTCCGTCGGTAGGACCGTCACTAACCCGCGTTTTTTTTGTAGTGTTAGGAACCCGGTTACTAACCTGTTGATCATGGAAGGCCCTTGGTAAGGAAGACAAAGGGAGACTATGTTGTCATCGTAACTCGATACTCGACATATTAGAAGTCACTCGGCCGAGTAACTGGGGTACTCGACCGAGTACGGCGTACTTAGCCGAGTATGTCAATGCTCGACCGAGTACCTCGTCTGACAACGTGTTAATATAAAACGCGGTGACCAGAACGTAATTCATTTTCATGATTCATTTTACCATTTGTAAACCTAAACTCTCTCTCTTCCAATTCTCTCATCTCTCTCTACCAATATTGAGTAGCCTTGTACCCTAATCCGAGAAGGGGATAGCCTATGCATGAGGTCGTCGAGTCGGGTGTCGCCTCCTTCGGCATCGATTTGTCCTTCAAGTGAGTTTGTGAATATTTGTTTATTTTGCAGTAGATCTTGAATAACTTAGTGATAGGGCATGATTGTTGTTTGTAGGATACGATATGGAGTCTTGCTTGACGTGGTGTAATTGATGCGTTCTATGGAATTGCGAAAAGGTAGGGTTTCTCTACTCAGTTGATTGTATAATTGGTATAAGATTGGTTGTGGTTGATTGTATAACATGTATCATTTGGATTGAGATTGTTTGAGATTGTATCGTTGTTTGATTGTTGTTGTGGGACCATTTTCGGGAGATGGTTCTAACCCCATGTTCGCCTCTTGTGGCTCCCGTCACAAGGGGGATGTGCACATTAATGATCTGGGTTAGCTCGTTGCGATGAGCAGGGATTTGGTAGGCAAGGCTGCGGTCTCCGCACTGGCGGTGTGGGTTACCTGTTGCGATGGGTAACCTGGCAGGGCTACACATTTCGGTGTGTAGTCGGTTACTGACGATTGATGGAGTTTCAAGGATTGATTTGGTTACTATGTGTATTGGATTACATTATTGTGAATTCTTATTTTGATTGTGCAGTTGACTGACCCCGTTTATTGTTTTCAAAACTGTGGTGATCCATTCGGGGATGGTGAGCAGTTCGCTTAGCAGGTATTGGATGTTGATGTTGCATGCGGGATATGGATGGGACCGAGTCACCACGCTGTTTTAGCTAGCTTCCGCTGTCACCATAACTTTAGTTGTCCTTTTCTTTTCCTTTCGAAGTTGTACCTCGTTTTAGTGTTGTATTTGATTAAACAGTAGAATACATTTAATCAATGTTCTTTTATGGTCTATTTGATATACTTATCTCGGGCTACCGAGATGCTAACGCCCTTACTTATTAGGGAAGGTCTTTTTAAGGCTCCTTGGTAAGTGGGGGTCTTACAGATTGTGGAATGTTATTTAGGTGTTATTTGGGGGAGGTTTTTCATGCTTGACTCGGGTTTGACCCGTGTTGAGTCGGGATTTGAATTGAGTCGGTTTTGGGCCCGGAGTCAGCTTTAACTCTAAATAGTGTTATTTTAATGCAAATGACGTGATACAACCATTTATGGCATTATTTTTTATGTTCGAGACTCGGTTTGACTTAGGTTGACTCGGGTTGCGGGTTTATGAGTCGGTTTTGGGTCTGAAGTCGGTTTTAACTATAAATAGTGTTGTTTTAAAGTAAATGAAGTTAGAAAACCACTTTTGAAACTATTTTTCATCTCCGAGTAACGCATTAGACCGTCTGATATATAGCCAATCCACACACGCATATCAAAAACACGTTGTAGTTCGATCATCATCGCGTCTTTTTTGGAATGTGCAGATACTGGGTATCTACAAGAACGCAAGAACTACATTCTGGTGACTCGTCGACCAAATCTTCTCCGACCAAAAAGGACTGAATTTGGAGGTATATGACGACGACGCTGATGGACATCACCCATGCGTCGCGCTCCTCACGCCTAAACATGGTTCGATTTTGAATCGGATTAAATTGTTCAAGAGTCGCCGCCAAGTTTTATGAAAACTTGGAACCGTTCATGTGAAAACATGGAGATGAGCTTGCTAAGCTCCATTAATGGCGGAAGCATGAAAGAGTAAATTTGAAATATTCTAGAGAATTCTTTAAGAGAGAGAGAGTAAATAAAAGAGAGATATTATTGATTAACTTAAGAATGAATGTACATGAGAGTTTATTTATAGTAATATGTACAACAACGATTTCTGTAATAACAAACTACTATACTAGTGTATTGTGGTCATTCCTGGTCAACCAACACCAACAGATAGAGCAACATAGTTACCAAAGGTATGATCCACAAGCTCTTTCTCACATCCCCCTCAAGTTAGCATTGCCTTGCAAGAATTGCAAGCCTAACTTGGAAGCCAAGAACATATGTTGCGAATGACCTAAAGGTTTAGTCAAGAGATCAGCAAGTTGCAAATTTGAATGAAGATATGCAGTTGCCAAAAAACCTTCTTGGATTTTATCCCTCATGTAATGGCAATCAATATTCAAGTGTTTAGTGCGCTCGTGAAATACCGGATTTGCAGCTATATGTTGAGCTGCCGTATTATCACAAAATAAGGTGATAGGGAGTGGAATTGTAACTCTGAGATTAGACAAGAGACCATGTAACCAGGTAAGCTCTCCAGCAGCATAGGATATGGCACGATACTCAGACTCGGCTGAAGATTTTGAAACTGTTTTTTGCTTCTTTGTTTTCCAAGAAACAAGTGCATCACCAAGAAACACACACTGCCCCAGTGACAGATCGACACGTAGTCTGACAAGTGCCCCAGTCAGCATCATAAAAACCCCTTAAACTGAGAGAGCCATCAGAAGGATAGAACAATGCAGCCTCTGAAGTCCCTTGCAGGTACCTCAACACATGCACAACAGCCTGTAGATGTGGCTCTCTGGGAGTGCTTAAAAACTGACTTAAATGTTGAGTAGCATAGGATAAATCTGGTCTAGTTAAGTTGAGGTATAACAGCTTCCCTATAATTCTCCTGTAAACTTCTGGTTCAGGAAGTAGTACACCTTGGTCTAGACTCAATTTCAATCCCTTTGGTAATGGGAAAGATGCTGATTTACAGTTCATCATGCCTGCATCTTTCAACAGATCAAGCACATATTTCTTCTGATTTAAGAGAATCCCTTCAAAATTACTAGTGACCTTGATGTGACCATAATTGGCGCATATTTAGCCCCCGAATTACCATTGTTTCCATGCTTTTTAGTGCCTATTTGGGTCATTTCTTATCTTTAGTTCTTTGTTTCGCATATTCTTTGAGATTTTGATCCCTTGGTAGGAAAGGAGTAAGAATCTTGCATTTTCATGGCAAAACGAGGCTAAATTGATTGTATTCAATGACCAAGCATCAAGGAGAGACAAGACTAGAAGGCCTTTGTACATATCATAGTAGAAGAGCATTGTTGAGAAAGGATCCTTGAGTCCCCAAGGAAATCCCCAAGGATTCTATGAAGAAAAGGGAAGAAAAGAAGAAGAATTGACGCTGCCCAACAATCCGAACGGATTGTACACAATCCGCCCGTCCGTCCGCCCAATCCGGCGTCCCTCAAAGGAATCCGCTCGGATTCCACCTCGCCAATCCGAGCGTCTTGCCCAAAGATCCGCTCGGATTCCCAGCCCAGATCCGGCCGTCCCGACTCCCATCCGCACGGATTGCAGAACAGCACGTTTTCATTCTTCAAGCCACGATTTGAGACTCCTTCTCTCGGACAATACCGAGTCTCCTTGCTCAACTTAAAAGTGTAATTACTAGTTTAGCCCTTAGTTAACCCTAATGCATCCTCCCTAATTTTCACTATAAATACCCCATTAGTCTAATTAGAGGAGCATGTTCCTTTTATCAATAATTAGAGTAGTAATATCAATCAAATCTCTCTTCAATTTTGTAATCAAGTATTAATCAAGTTCTAATCAAGATCTAGTTTCTAAATTTCTCTCTTGTTCTTGCTTTATTTTGGGTAATTGAAGATTATTTGGGTTATTTTGAGAGATTGACAACCTCTCAATCTAGGATTCAAGTACTTCTATTATTCTTGCTTTATTATTGGAATCATTAGTAGGTATAATCTCTTAATCCCTTTTTAATTATTGCTAATTACTTTCATTTATTCATCATGTTTCATTATGTTAGTATGATTGACAACCTTCCTTGCATGATCAACATGATAATGAGTGAGTAGTCTCTTAGCTAGGGTTTAATGGGTGATTAGGGGAAACCAACATGGGGAATGATTCATGCTTAAATCAATATGCTTTCATATCTTATTTGCTTGCTTGTTTTGATCTTAATACATGCACATGTTATGTTTGATGAAATGCTAAGCCTATGAATCCTTGCATTTACTATCATCTCCTATCCTTTCAACTTGACTTGTAAGACATAACCCAACTCGAGTCTTGTTAGACCATGCATGTGTTGAGTAGGAAAGACTAAGTCGACTTGTAGGTGTTGTACAATCTAATCGATTCGGCTCCGGGACCCAAACTTTCCTAGGATTGTAAGATATAACCCAACTCAATCCATCACAACAATAATTGCTTGCTTATAATTTGAGAACATGTTTGTATGATCATATCCCATGATTCCCCTATGAACCCATGACACCCTAGTGCCTTTAATCAATTGTTTACACCCCTTATTTTATTCATCTTGCTAGTTTACTTTCATTGTTATTTTAGTTTAGTAACCTTCTACATCAACCCAATTTGTGACACCCCTAGACACTACTAGTTACAATAGAATTCTCATTTCAATACCCGTCCCTTGGGATCCGACCTTTACTTGCCGCTTTGCTAATAGTAGAGTTGCTTGTTGAGCTATAAATTGTGTTTTGTATCGACCATTGACCAACGACCACATATGCTTAATTGTGAACACCAAATGGACTCGATCAAAAATGGCGCCGTTGTTAGGGGACGGTGTTTAATTGATTTAAGATTTCTTTTATTGTTATTAGTTGTGTCTTTTTCACCTTGGGGAAGTAAAACTCCTCAAGGTTTGTTCTAATTGTTTTTGAGTTGTTTGAAATTTTGCATGTCTAGAAGGTTACAAAGAGATTTGTTACCTTTTGACCGTGAAATCGAAAGAACCTTGACGAATATTAGGAGACTTGTTAGGAGGAATTTGGGAGGTGTTGGTGAAGTTGTTCAACCCACTAGTGAGTTTGTCAATCCTTTCGCAATAGAAGGAGAAGAGAACCCATTAAACAATATCCCACAAAATCCACCTACAATGCCTAAATTCTCGTCACACTCTATACCCACCGAGGAGGATCTACCAAATGGTACTCCTACACCACAACATCTCACCGGAAACTTTATAGCCAAGTCCGCCTTCATCCAACTAGTTGAGAGGAGCCAATTCGGGGGAATGCCTAGTGAGGACCCTCATTCTCATATGGAAACCTTTTGTGATTATTGTGAAGCTATCTCTCAAACGGCGTGACTCAAGACCAAATAAGATGGGTCTTATTTCCTTTTTCGTTAATCGGCACCGCAAAGCAATGGTTGAAGGGCCTTGATAAGGCCACCCTTGGAATAGATTCTTGGAAGAAGTTAGCTCTAGCTTTCTACAAAAAATTCTATCCACCGGAAAAGACTAACATGCTAAGAGCTCAAATTACAGGTTTTAAGCAAAGGGATGAAGAATCTTTGTATGAAGCTTGGGAGCGGTTCAAAGGTATTTGTCGCTCATGTCCTCACCATGGACTTAGCGAATGGTTTTTAGTGCAACAATTTTGGAATGGTCTTTATGAAGATTCAAGGAACATTCTCAATATGGGATCAAATGGAATGTTCACCGAAGTTGATGACAATCAAACATGGAACAAGATTGAGGAAATGGCGGTCCATAATTCACAATATAGTAGACCTCGCAAGGCTACTAGAGGAGGAAAGCATGAAGTGGACTCCGTTACTCAATTGGGTGCTCAACTTAGTGCTCACATTGACACAATCAACTTGAAGTTTGAACAAGCTATGGCTAGACTTGAGGAAAACTCAAAATCATCAAAGCATCATGTCAATGCCATGACGGCATCCTCATCAATCCCAAGTGGGATATGTGAGAATTGTGGAACTATGGGTCATGACTCAAGTGAGTGTAGGGGAACAACCGAACAAGTTAATGCTTTCCAAGCTTACAAAAGTGGTACCCCTTATTCAAATTTTTACAATGAAAACACCAAGTTCCATCCAAATCTCTCATACAAAAGCCAAAATGTTCAAAACCCTCAAACAACATACACTCCACCACGCATGAGAAATCAAAACCAAAGACCCTTTTACAATCAAAACCAAGGTTACCAAAACCAAAATCAAAATCCATACAATCACCACAATGACCAAGGTTTTGATGTCCAAAAAGCGGTCCTCCAAATGCAAAAGAATCAACAAGAATTTTTCACTCAAATGCAAAAAGATAGCCAAGCAAAAGACACCACCATCAACAACATTCTAGCTCACACCAAGATGTTGGAAACACAATTGACTCAACTAGCATCTTCAAGCTCACAAAGACAAAAGGGGCAATTACCACCTCAAAGTAATCCCCCTAGACATGAAACGGTTAGTGCCATTCACTTGAGAAGTGGCACAAGATATGAAGCACCGAAGGAGCAAGTTGAGGATGAAGTTGTGAAAGCTAGTGAAAAGGAAGAAGTTGTCCAAAGTCCCAAAGAAGGGGAATCATCAAAAGAAGAAAGTTCGAAGAAAAATGAAGACAAAGCCAAAGAGAAGGAACCCATTGTGATTAGACTTCCTTTTCCAAGTCGTCAAGCCAAGCCCAAATTTGATGATCAACTTGGAAAGTTCATGTAAATTGTGAAGAACTTAGAAGTCTCAATTCCTTTCACGGAATTAATCAATCACGTTCCGGCCTATGCAAAGTACATGAAAGATATCCTCACAAAGAAGAAGTCGATCCGGAAACTTGAGACTATCGCCTTCACTAAGGTGAGTAGTGCAATACTTCAAGGGAGTTCACCTCCAAAGTTAAAGGATCCGGGAAGCTTCTCAATACCGTGTACCATTGGCGACACAACGATCAACAAAGCCTTATGTGATCTAGGGGCTAGTGTGAGTGTCATGCCGTACTCGGTGAGTAAAAGGTTGGGAATGGGAGAGCTTAAATGCACCAATATCACTCTTCAAATGGCCGATAGATCGACGAAGACACCATTAGGGATATGGGAAGATGTCCCCGTGCGAATTGGGAAGTTTTTCATCCCGGTAGACTTTGTCATTGTTGATATGGAGGAAGATTCCAACATCCCAATCATCTTAGGAAGACCTTTCCTACACACCGCGGGTGCGGTGATTGATGTGAAACATGGAGAACTCACTCTAGAAGTGGGAGATGAAAGCATAACTTTTAATCTTGACAAGACCATGAAAGCTCCTCGTTTGCATGAGCCATGTTTCATGATTGATCATTATAGCCGGAAGGATGAAAGGAAGAAATCGGAACTCCAATGGAGGAAGAAAGTTGAAGATGCTCCATTCAAAGAGCAAGTGAATTGTGACAAGGAGAGCTTGCAAAGCTCATCAAAATCAACCAAGGAAAAAGAGGATGGCCTCATTGGCCAAGAGAAGAAATTGGGAGAGTTGTCTCCATCTAAGCAAGAGATTTTCAATGATCAACTCAATGAAGTTTGTGGTCTTTGGGACGACGAATTTGAAGGGATCTTTAATCCCTACATTGGGCATGCCATCGATCATGATCAACAACAAGGACCAAGGTCTATTGAGGACCTCTACCATAACAATGAACAAGCTTTTAATTACTTCTTCGAGGTGTTGAGCAACATCAACAACACCTTGAACATGCCCCCTTGACATCTCATCAAGAATGAGAGTTTGGTGGAGTCCTCCCTAAACCACCACTTGTAAATATTTCTAACTCCCTAACTTACATTTCAATTCTTGTATTGCATTTTTGTCATTTTTGGATTTTTGTTTACTTTGATCAAAATAATTGTCATGAAAGAGAGAAGTAAGGGAGGGACTAATGATTTTAATTGATGTGTAGTGCTTTACCCTAGTGTGGGGATGGCAATTGCCTAGGCCATTCATGCCTTAGTAGTGCCCCCACAATGAAGAACACAAGAAATGAAGAAGAATGGAAGAATGGTAAAGGGAAATGCATTGTGCACAAATGAAGTGAATCCGGGTACAAAGGACAAGAATCCGAGCGGATTCCTGAGAATCCGCCCGTCTGCAGCAGATCCGAGCGTCCTGCTGAGAAGACGCCCGTCCTGGGCTGAGCTGAAATTGAAAAATTCTTGACTGCCAAAGAATCCGAGCGGATTTCTGGAAAGACGCCCGTCTCACAGAATCCGTCCGTCTTGTTTACAAGACGCCCGTCTTGCAGCTGAAGAAAAACAAAAGAAATTCTCTGGACTAGAATCCGTCCGTCCTGAACAAAATCCGCCCGTCTCATCACGAAGAATCCGAGCGGATTCCCCAGAATCCGCCCGTCTCTAGGCGGGATTTTGAAATTTTGAAGCTGTAGAATCCGCACGGATTGCGCCCAATCCGCACGGATTGTCCCTGCGTCTTGAAAATCCCGATTCCTTTAAATACCCACCCCACCTTCATTCATTCATTCATTCACTCACAAACACTACCCACAACATCAAAACCCTCATCCCTTCCATCACAAAAACAAAAACCCTCAACAAAATCCACCAAAATCAAATCAAACCATCCTTCAAACAACAAATCAATCACTCCATCTTCAATAACAATCAAAACCAAGCACAGAATCTTCACCTTTGAGTCGATTTTTGTTCTCATAAAGGCAAAGCCTTTCACCTTCAAATCGATTTGGGCATTCTACAAATTGAAGATTTTGCACTCTTTTCTTGGTTAAAGCTCATCAATGGCAAGAACAAAGGGACCAACAAAGGCACCAAAAGCAAAGGCTCTCTCTCAAAGGCAAAAAGCTCTCCAAAAAAAGAAAGCTTTGGCAATGGTGGTATCAACACCAAACTTGGAAGTGCAACAACAACAACAAATTTCTATGGGCGCATCACCTTCTACTCCGGTAATTAATCAACTTTTGCATTATCCGGAGGTAAATTTCATTTCCGATACCCATAGAAATACATTTGTCAAGTTTGCTATGAAACAAATTCAATCCACCAAATTCATATGTAAAGATGCTTTGGAGAAATTGGGTGTTCTTGAACAAACAAGAGTCTTTTTCAATGCCATGGGTTTGAAGAAATTGTTTGAAATGAAGGAAGTAACATACCCCTCCCTTGTCTTGGAATTCTTAAGTTCTTTAAAGGTGACAAAAGTTGAGAATAGAGAAAATATTGAGTTTCGTCTAGCTAACACTAGTAGACGCATTACCTTTCCGGAATTGG
This sequence comes from Silene latifolia, assembly GCF_048544455.1. NCBI lineage: Eukaryota > Viridiplantae > Streptophyta > Magnoliopsida > Caryophyllales > Caryophyllaceae > Silene > Silene latifolia. Next base: position 109,228,748 of record NC_133529.1, on the reverse strand, counting down.
GTGAAATTTTGGGTCTTAGCGATGAACATAAATATTATAAGCATTATGGGAAGTATGATCCCGAGCCTCTTTGGGAGGCAATCTCCGGGAGGAAATTTGAGGATTTTCATGCATGTCGTGCTCTCTTGGTCCATCATCCGGGCATAAGAGTATGGCACAAAGTTGTGGGAAATACCATAATTGCTAGGAAAGACACCAATCATTTCACCGGACTCGATTTTATTCTCCTTGAATCAACTTTGAATATTGGAAGAATTCATACCAAGCCTTACAATTCTTTGAGGCTATTGGTTGATAGATGGCTTAATATTGATAGTGGGAAGAAGGGTCAAACCGTTATTGTCAATGGCGGCCTTGTCACGGTCCTAGCCAAGTACTTTGATCCTAATTTCAATAAGGATAGCAAGTACAAGGCTAAGGGAGGTGGCCATCTTATTAATATGTCCACCATGATTAACAAGTTCAAGTGGGTTGCTCACAAACCCCTTGACACCAAGTATGGGTGGCTTACTAGTAAGGCTCGATCATTCACTTTACCCGCGAAGATTTGTCGTCTTAGTGTCCACCGGACCAACTATTTACTTCCCCTATCCGAGGAAGCCGAGTACATCATTCAACAACAAAAGGGCGATCATGAAACCCCCTCCTCTTCCATTGTTGTACCGCCTTACCCCCTTGTGTATGAAGAGTTCAAACCGCAAGGAGTTGAAATTGGAAAAGACTATGTCACTCTTCTTATGCAAGCCATGCACAAGCAAGCTTATGAAGATCGGAAGAATGCTTATTTGGCTCAATATCCTCCCCTCTTACATCTAGCTAGGCAAGGACTCCTTGATCCATCTTGTCCTTTGCCTAGTTGGGCGGATAGAGAAGCCTTATTTCCGGGTGCATCTAGGGACGTGGTGGAAGACAATGAGGTTGTTGGAAATGGTGAAGAAATGGATGATAATATTGAGGAAGAAGCAAGTGGAGATGAAGAAAGGGATGGTGAAGATGGTGAAAGTGATGAAGAAAGTGACAAGGAAAGTGGTAATATCTCTACTTCTCATGAGGGAAGTGATGATAGCATGATGGAAGACTAGCCTCGGAGACTCCTACTCTCCCACGGTTTGTCTATATCTCTTTGTATTTTATCTAATTTTGATCATTGTTGGTTTAGTCCTAGCAACATCAAAGGACTCACACCTCGGTACCATTGAGGTGTTCTTTATTGTTCCCATTTGTACAATCCAAAATGACAATCTAGTTTCATGCATAGCATAGTGTGTGCATGAACTATACCCATGCTTTGACACTAGCAATAGTGTCTTATTTGGTTTGGGGAAGTTGATGCATACGCAACGGGAGGTAATCTAAATTATCCTCTCCGTCATAACAAAAACCCATGCATCATGTAGTGTAGCTTAGTGTAGAATTGCATTTAGTATAGAAAACATGCATCATTCTTGCATAATTTCCATCATTTTGGCCATTGAGGACAATGCCCATATTAGTGTGGGGATGGGAATTCTAACACTTAACTTTTATTCAAAAACCATAAAAATTGAAAAATTTCAAAAATCATAAAAATTTGAAAAATTTGAAAAACCAAAAACAAGTTCATTTCCTTTGTATATATTGTCTTGTATATATTGTGTTTGTTTATCCTTGTTCACATTAATCGACTACGCCACATCCGAGACATGAGGATATTGAAGACCGCATGGTATGATCTTTCCAATCTCCTTTTTCCTCTTTATGTTAATGACTATGTGGCTTTATTTTGATTGATGCGGTAAAACAATGTGAACTTAGGATTGCATTTAGTGTATATGTCATATTAGTTGGTAGAATCACTTGCATTAGGATGTTTATATTAGTTGCATCATGGCATGTAGTTTGCATGGTTAGAAAATTTTGTGAAACCGTCTACTTGGGAAGCTTGACAAGTGTATATAGGCCCTAGTAGATGCTTTTTATTCTTAAGACTTTGCTTGTTAGAATGCTTGTAAAACACCCTAGGATGTGTCATGCTAGTATCCTTTGACCCATGGTTTAAGGCCGAGTCAAGAGTACCTTGTGGTGTGATAACTCCTTGGCTACCGTTTATTCCAAGGTGACCCTTGAAACCATGCATACCTCTATCATCCATCCATCGTTCTACCATACATTTTTGTCATCAAAGGGAATGGGCACAAAAACAAAAAGAAAATCAATTTGAGTTCAATGAAATGAAAAGTGAAAGAAAGTTTGCAAATTGCATCAAAAAGAAAAGAGGAGTAACAAAAATAGAACTCCTATGCTTCAAATATAAGCCACCCTCACTACATATGGGGTGACTTTGAAAATGTTCAAAAGAAAAATACAAAAGTTTAAAAATTGTCAAGTATTGAATTGCCAAAAATCAAAAAGAAATGGCAAAAGAAAGTGTTCTCAAATGTTATATGCCACAAGAAATTGGGGGGAAAAACAAAAACAAAAGCAAACTCCCAAATGAAACTCAAATTCTATCGATCCCTTTATCCATCGTATCCATTTTTGTGCATGGTAGAGAGGGGACGACCCTTCTTCTTGTCTAGGCAAGAGGGGGAATTCCGCGATCCTCCAGTGTTTCTAACACCATAGGGAGTCTACTCTTGACAAAAGCATTTAACGATTGAGGACAAAGGTACCCTAGCTTGACACCTTTTGGAGGTGATTTATTGGTATCCTTCTAGGCTTAGTAGTTTGAACAAATTGCATCTATGAAGGATTGTGTACCCTTGAATTGCTTCCCTTGTAGATAATTTCCGCCACTTAGATGAGGAAAGTGGCTATTCTTTTGTAGATGCATCCATTATGTGATTTTTGTGTGCTTAATGTTTGGATCGGTCGCCATTTTGGCAAGACCCACCTTGCCTTGCAAGAAGGCATCCTACCTCATGGTTGTCTTGTTGTGAGTTGAAGGGGCGGAGTGAGACCCGCTAATTGTCTCATATCGGCTATTATTATTAGGTTAGGTTAGTATTGGTCCTAGTCTTTGTCACCTCTTTACTCGGGACGAGCAAAGGTTCGGTTTGGGGATATTTGATGTGACCATAATTGGCGCATATTTAGCCCCCGAATTACCATTGTTTCCATGCTTTTTAGTGCCTATTTGGGTCATTTCTTATCTTTAGTTCTTTGTTTCGCATATTCTTTGAGATTTTGATCCCTTGGTAGGAAAGGAGTAAGAATCTTGCATTTTCATGGCAAAACGAGGCTAAATTGATTGTATTCAATGACCAAGCATCAAGGAGAGACAAGACTAGAAGGCCTTTGTACATATCATAGTAGAAGAGCATTGTTGAGAAAGGATCCTTGAGTCCCCAAGGAAATCCCCAAGGATTCTATGAAGAAAAGGGAAGAAAAGAAGAAGAATTGACGCTGCCCAACAATCCGAACGGATTGTACACAATCCGCCCGTCCGTCCAGCCCAATCCGAGCGTCCCTCAAAGGAATCCGCTCGGATTCCACCTCGCCAATCCGAGCGTCTTGCCCAAAGATCCGCTCGGATTCCCAGCCCAGATCCGGCCGTCCCGACTCCCATCCGCACGGATTGCAGAACAGCACGTTTTCATTCTTCAAGCCACGATTTGAGACTCCCTTCTCTCGGACAATACCGGAGTCTCCTTGCTCAACTTAAAAAGTGTAATTACTAGTTTAGCCCTTAGTTAACCCTAATGCATCCTCCCTAATTTTCACTATAAATACCCCATTAGTCTAATTAGAGGAGCATGTTCCTTTTATCAATAATTAGAGTAGTAATATCAATCAAATCTCTCTTCAATTTTGTAATCAAGTATTAATCAAGTTCTAATCAAGATCTAGTTTCTAAATTTCTCTCTTGTTCTTGCTTTATTTTGGGTAATTGAAGATTATTTGGGTTATTTTGGGAGATTGACAACCTCTCAATCTAGGATTCAAGTACTTCTATTATTCTTGCTTTATTATTGGAATCATTAGTAGGTATAATCTCTTAATCCCTTTTTAATTATTGCTAATTACTTTCATTTATTCATCATGTTTCATTATGTTAGTATGATTGACAACCTTCCTTGCATGATCAACATGATAATGAGTGAGTAGTCTCTTAGCTAGGGTTTAATGGGTGATTAGGGGGAAACCAACATGGGGAATGATTCATGCTTAAATCAATATGCTTTCATATCTTATTTGCTTGCTTGTTTTGATCTTAATACATGCACATGTTATGTTTGATGAAATGCTAAGCCTATGAATCCTTGCATTTACTATCATCTCCTATCCTTTCAACTTGACTTGTAAGACATAACCCAACTCGAGTCTTGTTAGACCATGCATGTGTTGAGTAGGAAAGACTAAGTCGACTTGTAGGTGTTGTACAATCTAATCGATTCGGCTCCGGGACCCAAACTTTCCTAGGATTGTAAGATATAACCCAACTCAATCCATCACAACAATAATTGCTTGCTTATAATTTGAGAACATGTTTGTATGATCATATCCCATGATTCCCCTATGAACCCATGACACCCTAGTGCCTTTAATCAATTGTTTACACCCCTTATTTTATTCATCTTGCTAGTTTACTTTCATTGTTATTTTAGTTTAGTAACCTTCTACATCAACCCAATTTGTGACACCCCTAGACACTACTAGTTACAATAGAATTCTCATTTCAATACCCGTCCCTTGGGATCCGACCTTTACTTGCCGCTTTGCTAATAGTAGAGTTGCTTGTTGAGCTATAAATTGTGTTTTGTATCGACCATTGACCAACGACCACATATGCTTAATTGTGAACACCAAATGGACTCGATCAGACCTCTAAGCCAAGAAAATATCTGATAGGTCCTAAGTCTTTAATAGTGAAGGCAGAATGAAGTCTAGTCTTGAGCAATTGCAAATATGCTAAATCAGTACCAGATAACAACAGGTCATCTACATAAACCGGCACTACAGACAAAAGTCCCTGATATTCTCTTGTGAAAAGTGAATAATCATGCTTAGATTGCACAAAACCCATGGATAATAAGAGTTTGATGAGTTCTAGGTTCCATTGCCTAAAAGCCTGTTTGAGGCCATAAAGTGACCTTTTGAGATGGCAGACTTGACCCTTAGTAGCCTTTGAATAGCCCTCTGTTGGGTTCATAAACATCTTCTTCTAAAAAACCATGCAAGAATGTATTGTTGACGTCTAATTGGAAAATAGGCCACTGCTTAATGGAAGCAACTGCTAGAAGCATTATAACAGTTGTAAATTTTGCCACTGGAGAAAAAGTACTTTTATAATCCTTCCCTTCTATCTGGTTAAACCCCTTTGCCACTAATCTGGCCTTATACCTTTCAATTGACCCACCAGGATGAAATTTTATCTTGTACACCCACTTTGAACCAATGGATTTGTGTCCTACTGGTAAGGTTGTCAATTCCCATGTACCATTTTTCTCTAAACCTTCAAGCTCCTTATCCATAGCTTGCACCCACTGAGGATCAAGCTTTGCTTGCTTATAAGTGGTTGGCTCACTTATAGCCATCACATTATTTGAGAATTTGACCAATGGTTCCGGATAGGTAGATTTATCAAGTAATGAAAAGGAGGCCTGATGAACAGAAGTGACATTGGAAGGTATAGTAGGACAAACAAAATCTTAGAGTCTTGAAGACACCTGCCTTGGCCTGTGTGAATGTCTAACAGGAACATTGACATTACTAGGAGCAGCACTAGTAGTAGGTTCACCCAAAGTAGTAGTATGAATGATGTTGTGAGAGGTATTATTAGTGGAATCATTATTTGTTGTGCTACTATTATCAAGATTGTTATTATCTGAATTATTAAGGCTTTGTAAGGTATTATGTGGCATAGTATTAATTTGTGGAATATTTTGTGGTGTATCAAACCTGATGATATTTTCATTTGTTTCAAGTGTAACAGGGAATTCAGGAAACAAGAAGAATTGATCTGGCACAGAATTAAGAGTTGATTGTGATCTGAAAGGAAACATATGTTCATGGAACACCACATCCCGGCTAATAATAAACTTTTGTGTCTCTAAATCAAACAACTTGTAAGCTTTTTGACCATGAGGATAACCAAGAAAAATACATCTCCTTCCCTTTGCCTGAAACTTGTCTCTATGTCTAGCAGAAATCAAGGAGAAACATAGACATCCTACTGTTTTCAAACTATCATAAGAAGGGGGATCTCCCAAGAGTACCTCATATGGTGTTTTCCAAGAAAGTAAGGGTGTGGGTAGTCTATTAATGATATAGGCGGCAGCAAGCAATGATTCACCCCAAAATTTCCTTGGAAGATTAGCATGTAACATGATGGCCCTAGCAGTTTTAGCTAGGTGTCGATGTTTTCTCTCAACTCGCCCATTTTGCTGTGGTACACCAGGGACACTTTTCAGATGCAACACACCTCTCTTGCTGAACAAAGATAAACAGGACTCTTGGACAATCTCTGTTCCATTATCACTTCTTACTTTCTTAATACATCTCCCATATTGGGTTTGAACTTGGTTAAAAAAATACTCAACAGTTGAAGCTACTTGTGTCGTATCTTTCAATAAAAAAAGTCCAGGTTACTCTTGATGATCATCAACAATGGTGAGAAAGTAATGTGCATTTGTGATGGAGGTTATCCTATAGGGTCCCCAAAGGACTATATGCACTAAATCAAAAAGTTGTTTTGCCCTGGACAAATCTCTATCAAAAGACAACTTATGCATTTTAGCCATGACACACACTTCACAAGTATAAGACTGTAAATCAGAAACTTTAATTCCTGGAACATGTTGCAACTTTACAGTAGATCTGTAGCCTAAACGAGTATGCAACAGATCAATAGCACTATGTGCTTTACATCTATCAACAGCAGAGCAAAGACAACAAAAAATGTTGACAGATTTAGACTCTACAGAATGTGATGCTTAATTAGTTACAACAGGTATCTTATTTAGTCTATTATAAGATGCTGCCAAATGCCTGAGCTTATAAAGACCTCCATCTTTCTGTCCAACAGCTAAGATGTGATGCTCAGGGTCCTGTATGACACATTTTGCAACATCAAAATAGATCAGCAGATTATTTCTGAAAGCTAGTTTACCCAGAGACAACAAATTATATCTGAAATCAGGAATGAATAGGACATCATAAAGAGTGATCTCAGCAGTTATGACTATGTCACCAATTTATTTTACTAATTTGGTGGAACCATCAGGCAATCCTACTAACACATGTCTAGGTAAAACATTGAGGTTGATAAAAAGATGCATTTGTGAGGACATGTGATCTGAAGCACCTGAGTCTAATATCCACTCAACATAATTCGTCGAGGATCTAGAATGAATAAAAGCATTGGAGGCCATGATTATACCTGCATAATTGGCAGAAGTAGACGAATAATCCAAGGCTCCATTCATTCTAGCTTGCATAGCATTCAAGACACGATCACATACATCATTCACCAGATCTGGGTCAATTGTCTGGTGTCCCTTGGATGAAGACCCTTGCTCAAAATGCTTCTGATGCTGACTCATAGGATGTCCTCTTTTTTCATACTCAAATCTTAAATGGAATATCTTCTTCCTGCACAGCATTATTAGCAGTATTTTTATTAGCAAACGGCCGCTGCTTCTTGAATTTTGGACCTCCATTACTACCATGCTTGTTGAAGTAGCTAATTTTCTGGTCTTCATTCAAGTTCCAACAGTTCTCTATAAGATGACCACCTTTCTTGCAGTTAGGGCACTAGTGCGAATCTTTAGGCTTCTGAGGTTCTGCACTGGCATTTGAAGTTGCACTCGCATGTGCATTTCAAGTCCAGACATTCCAAGCTCCCTTGCTCTTGTTAGAGGCGAGAGCACTAGCATCTTGAGCGACTGGAGCAATAGCAGATATAGACTTCTGACTCTCAATTTGTTGAACAAATGAATATACCTTGTTAATTGAAGGTAAAGGTTCCATAGCAAGAACATTCTGCCTCAAATTATCATAGGAATCTCCCAATCCCATGAGAAACATCAAGACTTTCTCCCGTGAAGCTGAATCCACAACTTTCTTCAAGATATTGCAAGAACATTTGTCAAGCGCGCCACACTTGCAATCGGGAAAGCCTTCCATCTCTTCAATTTCATCCCATCGTCTTTTCAATTTGTTATAATATTCAGCGACTGAACTCTGATCCTGTCCAATGTTTCGCAGTTCCTTCTTCAATTGATACAATAGCGGCGCATTAGACTTTCCGTAGCTCTCAACAATATCACTCCACAATTGGTTTGCGGACTTTGAATTAATGAAAGTCTCCTTTAATTCAAGACTCAAAGAACTGATTATCCAGCAGCGAATCATATAATCGGCGCGCAACCACATCTTATACCTAGGAGAAGTCAACGCCGACATTGCGATGGATCCGTCAAGAAAGCCATCCTTGTTCTTCGATCCGAGCGCCATCATAACACATCGACTCCAGTTGTTGAAGTTTTTACCACTGAATTCAGTGTTCGAAAGCTTCATCGACGGACAATCAGAAGTCGACAAGAAGAGAGGATCGTCATCCGGATTCTTGTAGATCTCGTTGTTAACGCTGTTATCAGATTCGTTTTCAGGCATATTGAAGATTTCGGAAGATAAATGTGTGATTTTGTGAAGGAAATTTGAGTAATTTGATATTTTTAGGGTTTTGTTTGATCGAAATTGGGGAAAAAAATTGAGAAATTGAGGAATTGAAAATTGCGAAGAATTAGTATGAACGAAGGATCAAGAGACAGGTGCTAACCTGCTCTGATACCATGTGAAAACATGGAGATGAGCTTGCTAAGCTCCATTAATGGCGGAAGCATGAAAGAGTAAAGTTGAAATATTCTAGAGAATTCTTTAAGAGAGAGAGAGAGAGTAAATAAAAGAGAGATATTATTGATTAACTTAAGAATGAATGTACAGGAGAGTTTATTTATAGTAATATGTACAACGACGATTTCTGTAATAACAAACTACTATACTAGTGTATTGTGGTCATTCCTGGTCAACCAACACCAACAGATAGAGCAACATAGTTACCAAAGGTATGATCCACAAGCTCTTTCTCACAGTTCATGTTCACTTTACACTCTCCAGTAAAGAGCACAAAGCAATTCGAATTTGAGTAATTAAAGCTTAAGAACTTGTTCCCAAAATCAAGCAAAAGAATGACCTTCCCAAACATATGGAATCAGACATCCGAAAACCATAGATATTGAGATCGAAGTGAAGGTACGTGTTAGGAAGTCCAGTTGGACACCAAACCCCGCTTGTTTCAATAACTACATGTACTCCAATAAGCAAAGACCATCAAATATAGGCGTAGCTACTTGATTATGTACTGTAAACAACGTTTTCAAAATCTAACATGTGTGTGATAGTTTCTACGTCATTAATGCACTAAATCTACTTTGTCAAAGTTATTTTAACATGTGAATGTTCATTAATCATAAACTAAACAAAAACATTTCTTAGGAGGGAAGTGGACCCGTTGGGATCAAGACTATTACAACCCGGGCATTTCTTACCAACAATCAAATCAAAACAAATAAAAATAAATACAACTCGATCTACTTTACATAATTCTATATATTAATCAGGGGCGGTTCTAGGACTTGATGGAAGGGGGTGCGTAAAAATTTTTAACAATGAAAAATGCAAAGATCGAACCCATGACCTCTTACTAAGAAATAGTCTGAATAACCACTAGACCCATATAACTAATGTGCTCCTTTACTAAAAAATACTGTAATTATTTTTCGAGAAAGGGGGTGCAGATGAACCCCTGCACCCCCGCCAAAAACGCCACTGATATTAATAAGTGTTGCAAAAGATGAGTTTTTGAAAGAGAATAAAAAAGACAAGACTCTTGTTAAACTTGACTCACAAAAAAATATAAATAGTACAAAAGTAATGAAATATTTCAAATGGTCGAAAAGAATGCACGGAAATCGTGCTAAATTGATACAAGATGTCCATTAAGCATTTTCAAAAATAGTAGCAAGAAGGCGAATTTCAGCCGAGTTTTGGAGGTGCAAACGGTGCTCGATTTAGGTGCTCTTGGACTCGTTGGAATCATGGGAGTGTGAAGTTTGCAAATATGGTCAGAGGGATGATCAAGGGTTTCTCTAACTGTGGTCAAAGTGGCCTTGAATAGGTGCTGGTCAGGTACGAGGACTGCTGTATTTTTTGACAGCAGTGGTGCGGGCAGGGTGTCTTTCGAACGTTTTTTTTAAATGTGTTAGGTTGCTCCTATGAGTCTGAAATTTGGTGCGGTGGTCTAAGGGAAGTTTGTGGTTGTGTTCGTCGTTGTGGTGGTTTTGAGGTCATGAACGGTTTTTACTTTCATTAGTGTTATGTCATAATCATTAACAAATGAATTTAAGCTACGTCAGTTTTATTAACGATATTTAAATGCTAATAACAAAGTCATAGGGCGCGACAAACGAACAAAACTAAGCCATGCTAATGTCAATTTACATGTTCATATTAAAGCTACGTCATAGATCAATTTTGCTAATGATGATGGCAAACGAGGAGATAAACTAACGAGCTAACAAACGGTACAAGGAATTTCCTATAAAACGAAATGAAAGAAAGACAGAAAGGGTAAAAGGAATTATTGCATCCTCAGCAAATTACATGTGAATCGGGACACAGTCTCGAAGTCGTTAACTATTGGTTAATGCAAGTTAGTGAAAAGGGTACGTTGTTTTAAACAACGGTTTTTCGAAATTAAGAGGCTGTCAACGAGCGTCTTCTGACGATCTTTTGAAAGGGAAATCGAAGTCGGTTTCTGGACTTCTTGGTTTTTTTTTTTAAACGCGAGAGTTCAATTCACAGATGGGTCAGGGAATATGGGTATTTGGTAATAGGGTATGGGTTGGTGGTCACGGGGACGGGTTTATGGGGTTGTTTAGAGCTAGGCAAGGAGAAACACGGGTTGGAGATGTGGACTGGTTTCATGGATTGTTTGGTATAAGTAAGTAGGTTGGGTTTGGATGTGGATTTTGCATGGAATTAGGGCTTGTTAGTGCTTGGGAGTCATGGGTCAAGTTCAAGGTGAGGATTTGGGTGATGGATAAGGCTAGTTGTTTAAGGGCTTCGAGGGGGCTGTTTTGACATGGTTTTGGACTTGTCCTTGGCATGGGCCAAGGGCTCCAACATTGGTCTAAGGAAGGGACAAAAGGTAGGTCAAAATTGCTTCGCAAATCGAGCGCAAATTAAGTTAGAAATCGAGCTTAAAATTGCTTCAAAAATCGAGTTACTGTTTCGTGTTAAACTTAGTTCAGAACGACAAGTAAAAACATAATTATATAAAATTCAAAATCGATTTATGAAAATACAGTTAGTTTAAAATAAGTTAAAACTATATATATTTATTAAAATCAAGTCGTTTTCAAAACTTTTTCTTCGAATAAAACCTTTTAAATTAATTTGAAATAAATGAATAATTTAAAAACTTATTTAATTAATCAGATGAAATCAGTTAATTCGCATTTACATCGTAAAACGAACTCCATTAATTAGATGATATCCACTTTGTTTACTCATTTTGTCCTATTATCGTAGAGTGTTTGTGGGGTTTTCTGTAAATACAAATATCGACAGATACTGATATCCACAATGTCATCATAAATAAATAGTAAAAGCGAAGACAGACAGACACCTGGACAATAGCAAAGAGAGGTTCTGGTCCTTTCAAAAATACCAAATGAAGTTGAACCCTAAGAAGTACACTTTTAGCGTGCGATCTGGCAAGTCCTTGAAATCCCGGTTAGCACCCGGGGGAAAACGCCAACCCTAAAAAGGTTCAGGCTATCTTAAACTTTCCTGAGTCCAAGTCCATCAGAGACATACAGTGGCTCATAAGACGAATGGGCGCACTATGCTGATTCATATCCAGATCAATGGACAAGTCAAAACCCTTCTTCAACCTATTGAACGACAACAAGCAGTTCTGGTGGGAGGAGGAGCAAAGGCAAGCCTTTGACGAGCTAAAGAAGTACCTTAAGGAGCTCCCTAGTCCCTACCGTACACTAGCAAGGGAGATGACGGGAGAGACTCTATTCTTGTACATAGCAGACACCGATGTCACCGTCACTGCCGTGATCCTGAGGTAGAAGAACAAGGGTCAACACATGATCTACTTCATTAGCCATGCACTGGGGCCAGTTGAGAAGAACTATCCACTCATTGAGAAGGCTGCGTATGTCGTGGTGATCATGGCACGAAAGCTTCGCCCATACTTTAACGCACACCAGATTGTCGTGATGACAGACCAGACAACCGAGAAGGCCTTAAGAAAAATTCGAGAAGTCCGGTCGGTTGCAAAAATGAGCAATCGAGTTCTTGGGGGCATGGAATTAAATACCAGTCCCACACGGCCATCAAAACCCTAGCTGATTTATTTCTTAGCGGAATGTTCCCACTCCGGCGAGAGTGAGGAGCCGAGAAAGCATGGGAAGTCTAGACTAACAGGTCATCCACCAGTCCACCACAGCAGGTTCCGGAGCCAAAGCAGAGTGCGAAGCAAGAGAACTATTCATATTCAAGTACCTAGATCAGCAAGTCAAAAAGAGGTTAGCTGATCTGAGGTCCTACAAGATAGTGCAGATACCCAATCAAAGAACAATAGAGCGGACGCATTATCGAAACTGATCATTAGCTCCAACCTACAAGATGTCATCGGTCGGGGTGGGTCAATGTCCGGCAAACTAAAAGCATCAAGAAAGAGCCGACACCAATCGAATTTGTCAAGATTGGAGATCCCACGTGGCTGATGAACATTATTAAATTCAAAACATGGGGCAAGGTATCAGAGGGTAACAAAAAGAATGATGGCAATGATTGCCAACTGATTTCTGCAGGTAGAAGGAACCTTATACCAGAGAGGATTCTCAAACCCGCTTCTAAGATGCTTGAGCCCGATAGAAGCAACACAATTCTTACCAGACATCCAATCTTGAATATGCGGACACCACATTGGGGGCAGTAACCTGGCTCAAAAGGCACTGAGAACCGGTTAATACTAGCCCACCATGAAGATGGACGCCCAAGAGCTAACTAGGAAATGCATAAATTGTCAAATCCCTACACCAGTAATACATGCACCAGCGAGAGACCTACAACTAGTACTGAGCTTAATACCCTTTGCCTAGTGAGGAATGGACATATTAGGACCCATCGCCACCGCGACTGGAGAAAGGATATTCCTAATCGAGGTCATCGAATACTTCTCAAAATGGGTGGAGGCAGAGGTAGTGGTTAGAACTACCAAGGCTACGGTTCAAAAGGTCATCTGGAAAAACATCATAACTACATTCAGACTACCAAAGGTAATGGTATTTGGCAATGGACGCTAGTTCGACAACGACAAGCTGTGGGAATGGTTGAAAACGTACGACATCAAACATGCCAATTCTTACGCCTGCCACCCACAAAGCAACGACCAAGACGGGGTGACCAAGAAACAAGTGTTGGTCGGACTCAGAAAGCTCCTGGATGAATTGAAAGGAGTTAGCGGGGGCAGACGAGCTGAAAAGCATGCTATGTTGATCAGAACAACAATCAAGGAATTAACCGGACACACCCCTTTACTTGTGTCTACGAAGCAGAGGCCCTACTGCGGGTAGAGATACAACTACCTACCGCACGCAATAGATACTTTGATCCCGAATGTAAAGAGGAAGCCATGAGAGATGCCCTCGACATAGTGGAAGAAATTAGAGAACAAGCCCGGCTGAACATCGCAGTGTAACAAATATGAATGTGAAAACAATATAACCGGAGAGTACAACAGCGAAAATTTCAGGTCGGAGACTATATCCTGAGAAAAAGGGCAGCTGTTGGACATGGTAACCTATATGGCAAGCTAATCGCCAATTGGGAGGGCCCATTTTAGGCACGATGGAGTGTTGTACAATATAATAGAATAGCCCTCAATCCTAAACATGTATTTATGCATATAATTTGAAAAAAAAAAAAAGTAAAAGTCAAGCATGAATAGTTTTTCAAGATTCAGATATTATAGTCTTCAGCTCGTATGGATTAAAAGGAGGATTGATTATTTAGGAATAACATATATGGTTAACATGTTGGCCACATAGATTTTGAGTGTTGTATACATAACAAGTTTGGCATATAGGACACACAAGGATAAGCATATAAAACACATATTAGTAGTAATGAATATTTACCTGCCAATGCAGGGTATAACTTTATTCGAGAATCATACATGGCATAGTTTTAGTTGGATAACATTTCATGATCTTGGAATCATTTTTCCTTCTAAAGTTTGTAGCTTATAGGCCCCTTATAGGACGATTGATTATATTATATATGGACCTTACCATGCAGGGGCTAGCTTGCCTACAGATTCATCTTTTGTGTTTGGAAATACTTTTAGTAGGACAAGGTCTCCTTCCTTGAAAACTCTAACCCTAACGTTTTTGTTATATCTAATTGCTACCGCTTGTTGATATGATGTTACATTGATCTTGGCAGCATCTCTTAGTTTTTCTGTCAGGGTCAGGATGTCTTTCATCAGGCTATCATTTCATTCAACACTATTCGGGCCAAACCTGGAGGTAGGTACGTGTACTTCCGCAGGGATGACTACTTCAGAAACATATACCAAGGAGTAAGGAGTTTGACCAGTAGAAGTTTTTTGGAGTTGTTCTGTCTGTCCATAGGATTAGTGGAATTTCTTCAGCCCACCTGCCTTGCCCTATTTTCAGCTTCTTCTTCATGCAGTTAATTACTACATTGTTGTTGGATTCAGCTTGTCCACTTGCCTTAGGATAGCCTGGTGTCGAAGTTACTAAGTTAATATTTCATTCAGACAGAAGGCCATTGTCTTCTTTCCAAAGAATAGTGTTCCATTATCACACACTATTTCTGAAGGAATGTCATATCTACAGATGATATTCTTTTTTATAAAGGATAGGATTTATCTTAGTGACTTTCTTGAACGAATTAGCTTCTATCCATTTAGAGAAGTAATCAGTCATTGCGAGCGTGACTACTTTTTGCCCTAGTACTACTGACAATTTTACTACTATATCCACGCCCCACTTCCTAAATGGAAAGGGTGCGGAAATTGAATGTAGCAACTATGATGGTTGGTGAATAATTGGAGCATGCTTTTCACAGGTTTCGCACTTTGTGATGTAATCCACACAGTCAGCCCTCAGGGTCGACCAATAGTAGCCGGTCCTGAGTACTTTGCTGGTTAGGCTCCTCCCTCCTTTATAGCATAGTTTCCATCATGTATATCTTGGAGCACTTTCCTGGCCTGGTGGTTCAAGACATCTCAAGTATAGTCCACCCTGACATCTTTTATACAAAGTGTCATTGATGATGGTATAAGTAAAAACTTTAATTTTAAATGCTCTTGTCGCATACCTGTTGTAACACCCCCATCTACTAAGAAGCCTTAACAAGACCTTCCCTAGCAGATAAAGGCGTTACCAAATCGGTTGCTCGAGGACAGTAATAATCAAATGTCGATAAAAGAACAATTATATTAAATTACAAGTGTTAAACCAAAATATAAGATACAACTCGTGACAACTATCAACTATGTGAAATATCTCAGCCATGACTCGTGGTAGACTCGTCCCTCCAAGCACCCAGCTATAATCCTGACATCAACCTGCTAAGACCGACTGCTCACCATAGTGGATCACGGCAGACACAACACAACAATACCATACAAGGTCAATGACTGAAGGAACAATACAAAGGCAGACACAACAAACACACCAACATACATACACCACATCCTCCAATCACCTACACACCTCTGACCGCCCGAAGGTCCAGTCCTGCCAGATTACCAATCGCAATCGGTAATCCACGCCGCCAGTGGGGGACCGCAGCCGTTCCCACCTATGCCCTGCTTATCTAATCAGAGCGATAACCCATGTTTATTAATTTGCACATCCCCTTCTGTGGCGGGTTCCACAGAGGGCGAATCAAGGGCGTGAAGCCACTCCCGCAAGTGACTCCACTCAGCCAAGGGCGCACCTCACGAACCAGAGACAAAGAAAAAAAATGACAAGCAACAAGCAATCCACACCACGAACAACGATACTAAAACCAATTATACAATACAATAGACACAATAGACAACCAACAGTACCGAGTAGGAAAACCTACCTCTAGCAAACCGCAGCGATTCCGCACACGACCATAAGACAACAAGCAACCACCATAACCACCTATAACAAACCATATAACTATCTATTACTACTACCAAAATCACAAACGAAACCAAGGAAGACGATGATGATGATGACAACATACCTATACATAGCATTCCGGCGACAAGACCGCTACCCGACTCAAGCATCCCATCCCCATGGTGTCTCCACCCTCAAAGGCTCCAAAAGGGTGACTCAAGGTGAAGGAGAAATGATATGACATCATCTAGGTTTAGGAGAAAAGGAAAATAAATATTTTGGGTTTCACGATATTACGATTTATAATTCCCCGCTGAACTCCCGTTAGTCGATCGAGTTAACAACTTACTCGATCGAGTGACCTCTACTTGATCGAGTGACTAAGTTACTCGATCGAGTAGCCTCGCTAGATCGAGTAACACGAACTCAAAGTCTCACAACGTCACAAGGTTAACTCATAAGGTTTTCGAAGGTCTAAATAGGTGTCTAAGGTCAGCCAACGACGGTCAACGGGTCTCTAAAAGGACGGGTATTACAGTCTTCCCCCCTTAAAAAGAACTTCGTCCCCGAAGTTCAACTCATCCTCCCCCATGACACAAGGTGAAAAGGAACTAAGGCAACTGACAACCCTCCACCTCGACAAGGACAACACAACCGTTCGTATATACCACCCAGTTATGAACGCTCACCACCCATCATTATCATCTACCTTAGTACACACAATCCAATTTGACCTCCTATCGAGTCATCAAACATGTATTATACACGAGAACAAACCAACACAACTATCCGTTTACTCATCCATCAATTATTTGTCAACAACAATTAGTTATCAATCACCAAAATGTAATAACCCATCCATCAGTTATACCACAACAAGTTAATGCTCATTTTAAATTAATTTCACAACTTAAATATTACTCCTATAAACCATTTATATTACTCAACAATGCAGCAACAACTCAATTACTTAACAACTTTGCGAACAATTACTCGGAAATGAAATACAATAATATGATGAATTTGACCAACAATTGCCAACAATTATTCAACAATGACTAACAATTACTCAAAACAGCTACTCAAAATACGATAAGATTGTCATTTTCCCATGCGACATTACTCTTCCCCTATTAAAAGGAACTTCGTCTCCGAAGTTGACCTTCAAGACGAACTATAACCATTACACGAGACGTTAAATTTTATTCCATATTGACATTACGAAAAGATTATATTATGCGTTGAGACTAACTACTAACATGGTACTTCATTGACATTACATAGATAGGACTTTTGCATATTAAGACGCTATGAAGAGTGGTTAACACAATTACACATTCCGTCATCCATCCATTATACATGAACATCGAGAGGCTCCTTACGTGACAATACAGAAACATGTAACAAGAACTATAAGGGCCATTTAACATGTTACTTCAAGCCATTCAATTTAGCATCCAAAAATTGTGAAGGTGCAGGAACCATGCTTATATTGTATAAACCGTACTTGAAACACGACGATGCTACTACCTAGAATGATAAGGGAACATATTATCAACAAGATACACATGCATGAAGACCCAAAAAACAATTTTAGAACGAACAACCGGTACACAGAGGTACTCGATCGAGCTTCGGAGTTACTTGATCGAGTTGACGCTACTCGATCGAGTTCATCAGCCACTCGATCGAGTACGTCGAGTCCAGTAGGCATTTCTAATCCTCATCCGCAGTTACTCGATCAAGTGAGGGGCACTCGATCAAGTAGCCACAGGTCAAACTATTCCATATAAACGTTTCCATGCCAAGAAAAACATAACCATCGCCGGAGTTTCATCTCCGACACCGTTCACCTGCAAAATAACATTCAAAACCCAACAAAATACGGCCTTATGGCCAAATACAAACCAAAGTGTCTCAAAAGTACCAACCAAGCAAGTATCAACTAACTACAAATCCATGGAAACGAATATAAAACAAAAGAAACAACATCACTCCAAAATCGGCTCCTCCATCTCCTCATCTCCGCCTCCTCCTACGGATGTGCCAGCTCCAGCCGTACGCTCATCTGTGGTAGCACCTGTACCTGAGTCTTCTCCCACTCGCCATGGTGCCAAACAACCGAAGGGGTAACTCCTAGGCTCCCCCCCCCCACACGAAGTCAGATCCACGCCAAAGGAGTGGAAGACTCCATTGTCATCCCCGACTCCTCTCTACCACACTGGTTGGGCCGAGGCGGTCCCAATGCCTTGCACATAAGCCATCTCGTGTAGGTTTCGGAGCATCAAAGTGGAAGATACCCTCTCCATAAGCTCACTCAAAACTAAAGGACGAAGGGTATCTGGGATACTGATACTGTAGAGGCACGGGCCGCTCTGGCTGAGTCTCAGCAACTCTCTCTCTCTCACCCGTTTCGGACCTCTCCCCACCTTAGGTTGTCGATCCTCAGGTCTATTGTGATCCCCCTTGGTCGGCTTTGGCATCACCTCCAAAATACTATCATCAATGAGGTACTACTGCCGAGTAGGAGCCTCCTCATCGTTATCTGAGTCTGATACCACTACCGCCGATGTCAAAGGCTCAGTCACAGGAAGGTGCTCGGGGTCAGGTAGTCTCATCCAGCTCATACCCCACACTCTCCAGGCCAACCCACCACCCTCCAAAGTCCTCAACCATTTCTGGTCGATGAAATAGTCTCGGTCCAAGGTAGGCACAGCTGAACCATAGGTGTAAGGACCGAGGAGGCCTCAAAGGTGGTCAACCGCTCAGCTAACCGTGTGGCAATAGCACCACAACTCAAGTACCGGGTCACAAAGGTGGCCATCAAAGCTAGGCTAGCACAGACTACGGCCGGGGCACTAAAAGAAACTCTCGGGGCTCGGGTGGGGTTGAGATAGGCAACCAGTAACAGCACCTCATGTGAGTTCAACTTACTCACATTCCTTCGGTCATAGAGCAGGCAAGTCAAGGCACGAAGGAAGATCTTCAAAGTGACATGTTAAATGCCATTGATCAACATGTTACTCGAAGTGGGGGTGGGCTTGCCGGTAAACATGGCATGTAACTACTAGCCCCACACTCAGTCGGGATATCCCTAAGGGATCCCTTCTCCAGTCGAGCAAGGCCAAGGTGAAAAGCAAACATGTCCATAGACAAGAGGAAACTGGTGTTCATGAGACAAAACTGTACGCTCTTAGCTGCCGCATCATAGGTAAAAGAGCTCATGAACTCCAAGGTCAAGAAAGGGTAGGAGTGCTTCCTAAGACGATAGAAACCCGTCAAACCCAAGGTCTCAAAGATATGCCTCACGTCTGTTTCTATCTGAAGGTCCTCGAGGATGGTGGCGTCGATACATCTAGTTGGTTTCATACGGCGTTTCTATAACTCAACAAAAGCCTCTCTTTGCTTAAAGTCGGCAAAGACAACGGTAGGATACCCGGGAATCGGTGGAACAGTGGGTCTCTGACTCCCCCTCCCCCCAACTTCGGGCTCAGAGGCCCTTCCGGGTCACTCCAGCTGCTCTCGGCATCTGTTTCAACATATGTTTAGGCACACAAAACGGACACTTATCTGATAAAAAGAACTTTCAAAGTATACTCATGGATAAAGAAACAACATTTCAAAATAGTTTTTCACAAAACAACCAACAATTTCAAAAACCTATTACTCCCACATCTCATAAAAGACGGTCTTATGGCTTTCAAAATACAAAAATTGCAACAACAATTAGCAAATTGGAGTATTAATCCCCTCAAAATAGCTTCACAAAAAGGTAACCATCATAAAAATTTGGGGCGAATTTCAGTTTGGGGCACTTTTAAGACAGAGTTTTAAGACCAAATTTTGGGTGAAACTAGTCAAAATCAACACCAATATAATACCCACAACATACAATACTTAATTTTCCCTTTTTCATACTCAAAAGAAAAAAAAATCAATTTGTAACCCAAACCCTAGAAATTTCGATCCAAATATACTCCCATATTGTTTCAATTTTTCTACTTCTAGCATCAATAATCAACAATTTAGAGCAATTTTACCAAAATACAACAACTATAAACAAAAATCCATGAGTATAAATCCAATTTTTCAGAAATCTAACACTTTTATATGTTTCTAATTGATTAAAAACAATGAAAAAGAGTAGCATTCTTACCTTTAATGATTTGCAAAGGGATTGAAGGAATTAACAAGGAGAAAGCAAAGAAATCAAGCACAGACTTCACCAATGTTTTGAGAGAAAATATGATTATAGAGAAATAGGGTTTGAAGTGTGAAGAAAATAAGAATAAGAATGAAATTGGGAAAACATAAGAATCTCGATAAAACACGGGTATAGCAGCACTTACTTAATCGAGTAAGTCGGGTACTCGATCGAGTGGCCTCTACTCGATCGAGTTGGAGTTACTCGATCGAGTTTTCGCTGGCAGTTCCAATATTTTCGATCCAATAACCCCACAACTAGATCGAGTAAGGTCTACTCGGTCGTGTAGGCACTCGTACTCGGTCGAGTAAGGTTAGGAATGAGGTCAAAAAGTTACAAGTTTGGTTATCGGTCCCTGCAAAACAACAACTCGTGTCGATTCCAAAGTATATTTGGAACTCGTCACTGATTATTTCATCCAATTACGATACATTAATACCAACTCAAATGCAACGCAACTATCTCATCCGAACATTACACATATCATTCCGTCCTATATCAAACATTATGCAAGGCAATTCAACTATGACATCAATTTATACATATATACAATCAACACATTTTTCTACGTTTAGTTACGCATATTCAAATTCAGTCATTCGACATGTGATTACACTACACGAAGCATCTATTTAGCAATATATATAGTTACCACTAACTACTCAAATTCGTTCGAAGTTTTAGACATATCATAAAAATTCGACAACAAGACATCTCACATACTATGCCGACTCACAAGAGTATACAACAACATTCATCCATTGCATTCCACAACATTACATATCTATCTATACTAACTTAAACGCATATAAAGATTCACAACCCATTATCCAATACTCGTATTCCACACCTAGCACATTCACCGTCTCTATCACATCCACACACACACACACACCGAACGATTCACAACTCTTCATGGTTCATCATTACTATTTGCATGCACTAGACATTACTATAAACTCCATCACAGCTATGTCAAATTTATATATGATACACAACTACGCACACAATTTCCGACCCAATATCCCCATACAAGGTGACTGGCTTAAGCATATTGGGGCCGTGATTTTGAAATGAGGACGCCTTCTCACCCAAAATCAAGCATCTGCCGGGGCTCCCAACATACATACACCAGGTTCATTTTATTAAACTCACTACGTTCATTAGGCTCATTAGTTACAGGTTCCAAAATCGTCGCTCTGATACCACTTTGTAACACCCCCATCTACCAAGGAGCCTTAACAAGACCTTCCCTAGCAGATAAAGGCGTTACCATCTCGGTTGCCCGAGGACAGTAATAATCAAATGTCGATAAAAGAACAATTAAATTAAATTACAAGTGTTAAACCAAAATAAAAGATACACCTCGTGACAACTATCAACTATGTGAAACTATCTCAGCCATGACTCGTGGTAGACTCGTCCCTCCAAGCACCCATCTATGATCCTGACATCAACCTGCTAAGACCGACTGCTCACCATAATGGATCACGGCAGACACAACACAAGAAGACAACACAACAACACCACACAAGGTCAGTGACTGAAGGAACAATACAAAGGCAGACACAACAAACACAGAAACATACATACACCACCTCCTCCAATCACTTACACACCTCCGACCGCCCGAAGGTCTAGTCCTGCCAGATTACCAATCGCAACCGGTAATCCACGCCGCCAGTGGGGGACCGCAACCGTTCTCACCTATGCCCCGCTTATCTAATCCGAGCGATAACCCATGTTTATTAATGTGCACATCCCCTTCTGTGGCGGGTTCCACAGAGAGCGAATCAAGGGCGTGAAGCCACTCCCGCAAGTGACTCCACTCAGCCGAGGGCGCACCTCACGAACCAGAGACAAACAACAACAACGACCAGTAACAAGCAATCCACACCACGAACAACGATACTAAAACCAATTATACAATAAAATCGACACACTAGACAACCAACAGTACTGAGTAGGAAAACCTACCTCTAGCAAACCGCAGCGATTCCGCACACGACCATAAGACAAGAAGCAACCGCCATAACCACCTATAACAAACCGTATAACCATCTATTACTACTACCACAATCACAAACGAAACAAAGGAAGACGATAATGATGATGACAACATACCTATACATAGCATTCCGGCGACAAGACCGCTACCCGACTCAAGCATCCCATTTACATGGTGTCTCCACCCTCAAAGGCTCCAAAAGGGTGACTCAAGGTAAAGGAGAAATGATATGACGGCATCTAGGTATAGGAGAAAAGAAAAAGAAATGATTTGGGTTTCACGATATTACGATTTATAATTCCCCACTGAACTCCCGTTACTCGATCAAGTGACCTCTAATCGATCGAGTGACTAAGTTACTCGATCGAGTAGCCTCCGCTAGAGCGAGTAACACGAACTCAAAGGCTCACGGCATCACAAGGGTAACTCGTAAGTTGCCGAAGGTCTAGATAGGTGTCTAAGATCAGTCAACGATTGTCAACGGGTCTCTAAAAGGATGGGTATTACACCTGCCCTGAGGAAGTATACCTCGTAGGAATTAATCGTAGTAAGGTTTGGTCCAACAATTATTTATCGACATGGTTTACCTGGTCAGGCTTGCTGATAGCAGGTTCAAGTAGATGCACAATAGATACTTTGTCAAAAAGTGCAGGGGTGAAATTTGAGCCGAGGCTGACCAAGGCATTAGCCTGGGTATTCAGATCTTGTGGTATTTGTTCAATTGCAAATGAGCGAAAATTTGAGTAAAGATATTTAAAGTACTCTAAATATAATATAATTTTAAATCTTTTGATGTATAAGTTCTATTGATTTGATTGGCAATCATGAGTGAGCCAGTTTTTACCTTTAAATACTACACACCAAAGTCTATATATATAAGGTAGAACTTGAATAAGACCAAAAACTCTGACCTAGCTTTTTAAATGGAGATGCAGCAAACTTTAGACCATCCCCAAGCAAGGTCACCGACTGGGTCGTGACCTTGTTAGGTCACCTTAATGACACCTTAAATTAGGATTAAGGGGATAATTTTGGTGACCTTGAATTACTCAGGGTCAATTGGTGACCTTGAGTTGAGTTGGTGACCTTGTTGGTGACCCGATAGATGGCATTCTCTTATTGGATGGAAACAAAAAAAAAAAAAGGACAACCATCAAAACAAAGGGAGGTGACCTTTGGTTGAGTATGGTGACCCGGTAGGTGGTACTCTCTCATTGGCTGTAAAGTGGAAAATGATTGGGTTGGTGACCTAGGTCATGACCTTTTGCTTGGGAGGGTGAAAGTGGGTCAAGATAATTAAGGTGTGATTAAGAGGAAAAATACTGGTGACCCGATTAACTCGACCTTCTGCTTGGGGATGGTCTTAGAAGAGAGTCCTTAGGGCTGTGATTAATGCCTCCATTTATCATATCTAGCATCAAATGAACAAGAGTAGGTTGGAGTATCAATTAGAGAAGTCTCGAGTTGTGATTAAACAAATCATTCGTGAAATGAAAGCTAGATGCTTACCTTTGATTCACCACCCTATACACAACAAAGACAAAGATTGGATCAGCAGGATGGAGAAACAGAGATGGAAGCAGGATTGTAGTTGATGAAGATGAGCCAGTACTACACTTTCTGTCTTAGATTTAAGAGGGCACCTGGAACTAAAATCGCATTCCCTGTATATTTCATATATTTAATATAATTACATATTAGCAAAAAGAAAAATGAAACAAGAATCAAGAGGGTACCTCAAACCAAAAATCGCATGCAAAGTGTAAATCACATCCGAAACAAGAATCAACAGGGCACCGCGAACCACAATCGCATGCAAAGTAGAACTCAAAACGGAGGCAACAATCAAGAGCGCACCGCGAACCAAAATCGCATGGCAAGTGGAACTAAAAAATGAAGCAACAATCAACAGGGGGTTGCGAACCAAGCCCGCTTGCAACGTGGAAGTCAAAACAGAAAAAAGAATCAACAGGGCACCTCTTGCAAAAAAAATCACATGAAAGGTAGAAATCAGAAGTAAAACAAGAATCAACGGGGAACCTGAACAAAAACCGCATGCAAAGTGGGAATAAAGACCGAAACAAGAATCAACAGGGCACCTCATCATAAAATTCACATGCATAGTGGAAACCAAAACTTAAATAAGAATCAACAGGGCACCTTGTCGGATCAAAATCCACAGCAAGCCACACCACCATCGAGTAAGGAATATAAAGTAACCAAAAACACATGCTATGTGAAAATAAAAACCAAAATAAAATTCAACAGGGCACCTCGTCATGAACCGAACCAGAGAAATAGAAAAAAAGAAAAAAGAAAAAAAAATCAACAAGGCCCCCTCGTTAGAGAATTGCCAAGAACAGCGACAGAAGCAGCCAAAACTAAGCAGGTGGAGTGAATCAGGCCAGGTAATAAAGAAGGAGAAATAGAAATGAACGGCCTATAAGGAAAGATGTGGAGGAAGTGGAAAGCAGATGAGTAGAAAAAAGGGAAGGAACAGTGGAAGACACTGTTCATACATGGGGGCACACTTTCTCCTGTTTTTTATACACCATAAAACGAATATATAGATATGATTGAAATGGAGGAAGTATCATTTAACGTTTTAATTTTCTGTTCATCATTACGACATTACCCCAATATGTTAAATCAATGAAAAGGATGAGCCTGTAACTTGCAATGGGGAACTTATCAATTGATTATAGAAAGTAGCAATTTTTTTTTATAAGGTAAGAAAATTAGGTTGATCCTACTAACCTATTTCATCCTTTCGAATGAGTAAGATAAGTTAAATCCACCGGCTTTCAAACCACCTCGAAAGAGTTAGACGTGAATGTCCAATAGAAGCCATGAAGTCAACAACCTTGTTGGCTTCACGAAAGCAATGTTTAATTATCACTTCATCGAAGAAATGAAGGTCTAATTTCACATCCTTGATAGTACTAGAGATTTCCCAAGGAATTTGCCAAGTACTAAGAAGTGAGTTAATAACACATAAATTATCACCCTCCACAATTAACTTTGAGATTCCTAAGTGTTTAGCAGCTAAAATACCTTCTTTTAAAGCGACAGTTTCCGGAATAAGAATATTATTAGATCCATACTTTTTTACTCCTATATATATGTTTTGGTAATAATTTACCGAATATTAATTTAATTTGTGGGTGATAATGATCAATATATGGCCTAATACGGAATGATTGCAACGAATATAACGGACGAATGAACGACGAATAAAAAGATTGACACGTAAGGTTTTGGTGACGCGGAAAACTCGATGTGGGAACAACCGCGGGGGGAGTCGGAATCCCACCAATTTGGCACTATAATCGAGACGGAAATACGGAAAAGAGGCAATACAATGGAAATTGGCTAGTGTATTATTTATCAAATGCTAAGAGTTTGGTTGTCGATGTGTTGGTGATAGAATGAGATCCTCCTTTAGTTTGCCTTTGCTCTTTTTTATATACTGGTTGAATGCTAGGGTTTGAGCCAACAACATCCTCTCAGCTTCTGCTCTTGAATTACTGCGTCGGTTACACCAAAATAGGAGGCGGTTGCTTGACTCATTCAATGCCCCCATTAAATGCTCCTTCAAATTCTCCACTAAATGCTCCCCTTAAGACTAGCCATTATTGACTTTTTCCATTGAATGCTCCAATCTTCATATTCCCTCTCCTGCATCTGCGTCCAGGTTCTTCCGAACCAGGATCTGCTCCTGATTGCCTTCAGGTAACGGCTGTTGACCCATTTATTTCATCATTTACTCAATACTAGTATAGATCCCGCGCAAATGCGCGGTTTTTTAGATAAGAATATTAGAGGATTTAATAATTATACTATTGGTATTTAACTCCATTTCAAATTTTATTATAAAATTTACCATTAGTAATTTTGTATTAAGAGCGAGAAAAGAGATTTTTCAACACTTTTTACTCTGTATAAGATTGTCGGTTTTACTAAAATTATTTTTATTAACTTTGTTTTAATAAAACGTTGTTTTTAATTATATCACTATATCCTGAAGGCGTTATATAAACAATTAAAAAAAAAGTAACCAAAATTTCAGTTTTCATATAGTATGGAGCAAAGATGAATATTAAGTTAAAGTGTAAAAAAAAATATATCATAAGTAAAAATATTTATATCCGTTAATATGTCTATGCAAATTAAAAGAATATTATCCCTTTTTTAAATGATATATAGAAATTATTTATTGTATGAAATTAATCAGTATGGTCCAGTTGTAGATATGATATTATGAAGCTCATTTATAACTTAAGCCGAAATTGATCAAGATGACCCAGTTGTAGATATGATGTTATGAAGCCCATTTATAGTCTAATTCATTTAGGCGGGAAAACTTTACAGATTTCTTATTCTTTTAGTTTATTATAACTTAAGTCGAAATTAATCAAGATGACCCAGTTGTAGATATGATGTTATGAAGCCCATTTATAGCCTAATTCATTTAGGCGGGAAAACTTTACAGATTTCTTATTCTTTTAGTTGAAGGGGGATGCTAAAGATTCCCGGTTGACTTGTTCAAAGAAGATATTTATATTTTTCCAACTAAATACATTGTCGGACCCCATCTTCCCATATCATCAATCCCTTCCACCAAATCCTATCCACTTACACCATGTCACTTCATCTAGGTAGAAATTATGAAATTTATCCCATAACAATTGCCCCCAATTTTCCTTCTCATCCTCAAGGTGAGGAGGGAAATTAGTCCTTCAGGCTCTGGACGTTGTTGTCATTCTGCTGGAACCTCTATTACTATTCTACAGAAAAAAAATTGTTGTTGCTGCTGCTTGATAATTCACCATCTTCCAGGATCTGCTAAGCCCAAGGTTACTCTCGAAATGATCTTGACTCAGAGGAAGAAGAGGGCTACTGACAGTGTTCTTAGTCCCATTGGGGTGCCTCTAAGCCTGCCGGCAAGAGAAAAGCGGACTCTGCTTCGGCTTCTGGATCTAGTGCCAGAAATAGGGTTGCTACTGCTTCGGCCACGGAGTCTACCTCCATTGAGATTACTCATCTTGCTACCATGCCCTCAATCCGTGGGTCTGCTCCACCATTTGGGTATGTTTCTGTTTCTGGAAATCCTTCTGTTTCTAGATATACTCTCTCGGGATCATTTGGCAAGTCTAGATTCTCGAGAGATTTAAGTATCCTCGACCAGATGCTGCTTCCTAGACTTAGATCAGTATTCTTGAGATATTTAAGTCTCTCTGATGTTGAGAGTCATGCTTCTGATGCTGAGATTCGCCTTTCACAGGCTCTGGATACTGAAGCTTCTCTATCCTCCGAGGTGTAGGTGCTGGAATCTGGAAGCAAAAGAGAAAGCGCCTTCTACGGACTTCCCAAAAGGTTTGAATCCGGACTTGTTATCTGGCCTTGGGGGGGAGGATGCTGATGAGCCTGCTGATGTCCAGATGCTGAGGAAGAAGTGACTTCTACTGCTCCAGACTGCTGTTTCTGAGACTGTGGAGCATATTGACCTGGAGTAGTGGTAGTTTCCTGCAGCTGAAAATTATTTTGCTTAGTTAGTATTTTGCCCTATGTGGCGTGGTATGTAGTTTTTGGCAAACAGTTGGTGTATTTTGGTCTGGTTTAGAGGACCAGACATATTTTGCTACTCCGATGAACTTTTTAGGCATCATGCCTAAATGTAGTACTTTTGTTTTTAGAAATACTTTGTGTCGTACCATTTCTGGTGTACTTTGATTTGTGCATGCACTTTTTACGCTGTATGTTTGGCCATCGCTGTTTGATTGCTGGCTATGGGATCTAGTTCGCCCACTCGTTCAGAGAAGCCAGGCTTGCGTGGGTGCTAATGCAGCGTGGGAGACTGGTTGTCCGAGTTGTACGTGCTTAGCCACGGACACACGCCTTCTATAGTAAATGCAAGTTCCACCAGATTAGTTTGCACTTTATTCAATGAGCCATTTATTTGAAAGAGCATTTTAAATAAACATAATTTTTATGCTAATTTTGTGAAAGAGAATTCATATACTTGAAGTGTTAACATGATGAATGTTTGCAAATAATATTTTTAAAACGGAAGAGCCTTTGCATTTCATAATATATGTAGATAAAAATCTTCAGAGCCAGAAAATGTGAAGTCAAAATATATGAAAGAAAATTTTTATAACCAGAGAATGTTGAAATCAAAATATATGCAGGAACGTTTTTCAGAACTAGGGAACGCTGACGGTAACCAAAAATATGCGAGAAAACATATGTAGGTGAATTTTGAAGGTCAATCAGATTTTCAGAGCCAGAGAATATTTAAGGCAAAATCTAGAACCTGGCGGAGTTGCATCTGGTAGACTGAGTACCCAGTTGTTGATCGTGTTGGTCGCTTAGGTGAAATACTTTTTCAAGTGGATGATGTTCCAGGATCTGGGAACCATTTGCCCCTCCATTGTCATGAGTCGGTATGCTCCATTTCCAACTATGCTTTCTACTTGGTACGACCCCTCCCTGTTGTAGGCGAATTTTCCTGCTTGCCGGTTCTTGGTATTCTGGAAGACCTTCCTCAGGACCAGATCTCCTACCTGCAGGGTTCCTACCTTTACATTCTTTTTATAGCTCCTGACCACCGTTTGTCGGTACGAAGCCATCCTAATCTGGGTGCTGGTTCTGAGCTCGTCTATCGTGTCTAGGCTGCTTGCCATTTCCACCTGGTTCCGATCTTTTGTTATGCATCTGTACCTGTGGGTTGGGACTCTAACCTCGGATGGAATGACTGCTTCAGCTCCAAACACCAGGCTGAAAGGCGTCTATCCTATTGCGATCTTGGGTGTGGTTGTGTCAGCCCAGAGGACCAGAGGCAGCTCTTCTGCCCATTTGCCTCCTCTCTCCACCAGCTTCTTTTTTAGATTTTCCACAATAATTTTATTACTGGATTAAGCTTGTCCGTTGGACTGGGGGTTCCTGGGAGTAGACTTCTGCAGTGAGATATTCCACCTAGCTCAAAAAGCTTCTGTCTTATTTCCAATAAATTGAGATCCATTATCACATACAATCTCACATGGAATGCCAAACCTGCATATGATATTGCATTTATTGAAAGATATAACCTGGGTTTCTGTAACCTGGGAGGATGATTCTGCTTCTATCCACTTGGAGAAGTAATCGGTTATGGCGAGCATATAGACCTTGTTACCTGGTGCCTTGGGAAATTGTCCTACGATGTCGATTCCCCACTTCATAAAGGTCCAAGGCGAGATGACCGGATGCAGAGGTTCTGCTAGCTGGTAGCTGATGTAAGCGTGCCTCTGACAAGCATCGCATTTCTTTTCGAACTCCACGATATCTTTGCGCATTGTGGGCCAGAAGTATCCCTGCCTCAGTGCCTTGTTGGACAGGCTCCTGCCCCCTTCATGATTTCCATATTCTCCACTGTGGAGAGCATGCAAAACAGCCTGAGATTATTCCCGATCCATGCATCTTAGGTAGGGTCCGGTGAGGGATTTCCTTAATAAGACACTATTAATTAGTATGAATCTGGATGCATTCATTTTGAAGCTTCTTACCTCCTTTTTATCTGCTGGTAGGACGTCATTCTGTAGCTAGTCCTGGTACGGCTTCCTCCAGTCTGGAGTTTCTTCCTTACTACTGGTGTTGCACAACACTCCTGCTTCCTGTTCAGGTTTCAGTATTGCCGGCTCCAGCACGTGGACAATTGGTATTGTGGAGATGGTTCCTGCATTGAATGTTGTCCCCAGGGTGGCTAGAGCATCTGCTTCTGCATTCTGGTCCCTGGGAATCTGCTTGATGCTGAACGTAGCAAATCTGAGGGTCAACTCTTTTCCTACGTCTAGGTATGCCATCATCCTGGAGTCCCTGGCTTCATAGGACTCGTTCACATGGTTAACTATTAGTTTGGAATCACTATAAACCTTGAGGTGTTTGATTTTCAGATCCAGAACCAGCCTCAGACCCAGGATCAAGGCCTCGTATTCTTCTTCGTTGTTTTTTGCCTTGAATTCACATCGTACCGCCTGGACTATGAGGTCTCCTTGGGGTGATTTGAGGACCAGTCCTACTCTTGCTCCTCTTGCGTTGGAGGCTCCGTCCACATGCAGCTCCCACACTTGCTCTCCTTTATCTTCTTCCAGTTTCAGGATGTCTTGTTCTGCTTGGGTCTGGTGAGCTGGGCAGAAGTCAGACACAAAATCTGCCAAAGCCTGAGACTTTATTGCTGTGCGAGGTTCAAATTTCAAGTCGTAACCGCTCAGGTGCATGGACCATTTAGCCATCCTCCCTGACAATTCTGGTTTTCTCATGATTGGCTTAAGAGGATAGTTAGTTATTACGGAAATGGTATGAGACTCAAAATAAGGACGTAATTTATAGGATGCCGTAACGAGTGCGAGGACGAGTTTTTCAGGTTATGTGTACCTGGTCTCTGCAGAAAGCAGAGACTTACTGA
Organism: Silene latifolia; assembly: GCF_048544455.1. Classification (NCBI taxonomy): domain Eukaryota; kingdom Viridiplantae; phylum Streptophyta; class Magnoliopsida; order Caryophyllales; family Caryophyllaceae; genus Silene; species Silene latifolia. Next base: position 109,197,903 of record NC_133529.1, on the reverse strand, counting down.
CGTAGTATACTGGATGTTGTGACCCCTCTTTCTCTCGTATTAGAACTGCGCTTACTGCTGTTTCTGTGATTGACAAATACAGGAATAATGGTTCTCCTGGCTCTGGCTTTGATAGGAGTGGCGGGGTGCTGAGATAATGTTTTAACTCCTGGAATGCTTTCTCATGCTCCTTTGTCCACTCAAATCTTTGGCTCTTTCTGAGTATGTCGTAAAACAACCTGCATCTGTTGGAGGATCTGGATATGAACTTGTTTAGGGTTGCCACTCTTCCAGTCAGGCGTTGGACGTCTTTTGGTTTCTGAGGTGACTGCAGGTGCAGAATTGCTCTGATTTGTTCGGTGCTAGCCTCTATCCCCCTCTGGGTCACCATGTACCCTAGAAATTTTCCACTGGAGACCCCGAAGGTGTTGGGGTTGGTGTCCTTAACAGTTAGTGCAAGGACTTATAAACCTCTAAAAGGATCAAAGGGCATACTTTGGTATTATTATCAGTTGATCCACGTTTATCAATAACGGTTGGCTTGCTAGATAAGTTTGACGTTATTGTCATACAGATGGCGGTGATCAACTGGTCCCTAAAAGTCACACCTATAGGATACGTTCGAGAGATGTGACGGTATGAAAATACTGTCATGTAGATGCCAAAATTGACTAACCAGTTAGTCCGAGTTATTTGACTAGTAATTAGTCAAATATGTGATGTTGAGATATTATATTTAATACGGATTAAATATCATGGGCTAAGGCGAATTAACCAGTTAATTCGTAAAATTAAATATACGTGATTTATATTTAATTAAATGTATATTAAAATAATTATACAATACTGTTTTGTCGGACACGTATTAATAATTCAGCTAACCCGAATTATTAGCTGACGCCTTAATTTCCGATAACCGATAATAGTTTATAATCAGACCACGTCATATACACTTAGCGAGTGATGGACCGGACCGCGAGTTTAAGTGAAGAGAATTTGAAAAGCCCATACGGGCTCCTCTCACTCGGTTTGGCCGAGAATCACCAAGACAAAAGGAGAGCTTTCTCCTCTTGTCTAACCTAATTCATTCTTGCTGAAAATTTAGGGTTTCGAAGAGCATTCTTCTCTGTAGAAACCGAGATCTCACATCTCAAGCAAAACACACATCAGTTCTCCCTATATTGCAAGGCAATCGGAGAACACTGTTCTAGCACAAGGGCATATCTCGGACAAAGTCTTGGGTGCAACGGTTAGGAGGAAATCTGCTTAGATTTCTGTTCTTTACGCCGCAATTTAAAGGACCCGAGGTTATTTCTATACATTAATCATTTCATTGTGTTTATCGTTTTATGACTATAAATTGCATGTTTAAATTTACGTTATAGTCCTGCAATTAAAGGGTAGTATACGGATATTAACCCACAAGTGGTATCAGAGCCAGGCCACGTAAATTTTTATATGTGTTTTTCATCAAACGATTGTTGAAACGATGAATTTTGGTTAAAAAAATGTCACGGCTCACATTTTTTTTTTACTCGGCAGCCTTATTTTTATTACTCGGCAGAAATTTTTTTTTAAATTTGCTGCGTTTTTTTGGTTGCATTGGGAACCGTGTCTTGTTTACACGGTTGCTCTTGTTGTTGTTTTGTCTCAAAAACCAAACCGTGCCATGTTTTACACGGCTGTTTTGTTTTAAATTTCTTGTTGTTTTTACATGTTGATATTTTATACGGAGATTATAGCAACATGTCAAGTCTTTGTCAATTGTTAGATTTTGTTTTCAATCATTTTTGATCGGAAATTGCAATTGATTTTGTCTCGAAAAATGTTTAACGAGGGTTTTAATTTTTCGAGAAAATTTTGAACTCGATCGAACACGTTTTCAATCGATCGAGTGGTTTTTCTGTGTTGTTTTACTCGATCGAGTCCTTGCTGTACTCGATCGACCTGTTTTTAAAACCCTACTGCTCGATCGAGTTGTCCTCGTACTCGATCGAGCAGCCTTGCTGATATAGGTCCTCGATCGACCTCATGTTTAGTCGATCGAGCACCTCCTGATTGGCAGACCCCTCGATCGAATAGCAGCCTCATTCGATCGATCCCTCCTGTCCCTCGATCGAGCACTTGTGTCCCTGGATCGAGGGATTTTGCCTTTAACCCACTTGTGGGTTAATATCCGTATACTACCCTTTAATTGCAGGACTATAACGTAAATTTAAACATGCAATTTATAGTCATAAAACGATAAACACAATGAAATGATTAATGTATAGAAATAACCTCGGGTCCTTTAAATTGCGGCGTAAAGAACAGAAATCTAAGCAGATTTCCTCCTAACCGTTGCACCCAAGACTTTGTCCGAGATATGCCCTTGTGCTAGAACAGTGTTCTCCGATTGCCTTGCAATATAGGGAGAACTGATGTGTGTTTTGCTTGAGATGTGAGATCTCGGTTTCTACAGAGAAGAATGCTCTTCGAAACCCTAAATTTTCAGCAAGAATGAATTAGGTTAGACAAGAGGAGAAAGCTCTCCTTTTGTCTTGGTGATTCTCGGCCAAACCGAGTGAGAGGAGCCCGTATGGGCTTTTCAAATTCTCTTCACTTAAACTCGCGGTCCGGTCCATCACTCGCTAAGTGTATATGACGTGGTCTGATTATAAACTATTATCGGTTATCGGAAATTAAGGCGTCAGCTAATAATTCGGGTTAGCTGAATTATTAATACGTGTCCGACAAAACAGTATTGTATAATTATTTTAATATACATTTAATTAAATATAAATCACGTATATTTAATTTTACGAATTAATCTTAGTTAATTCGCTTTAGCCCATGATATTTAATCCGTATTAAATATAATATCTCAACATCACATATTTGACTAATTACTAGTCAAATAACTCGGACTAACTGGTTAGTCAATTTTGGCATCTACATGACAGTATTTTCATACCGTCACATCTCTCGAACGTATCCTATAGGTGTGACTTTTAGGGACCAGTTGATCACCGCCATCTGTATGACAATAACGTCAAACTTATCTAGCAAGCCAACCGTTATTGATAAACGTGGATCAACTGATAATAATACCAAAGTATGCCCTTTGATCCTTTTAGAGGTTTATAAGTCCTTGCACTAACTGTTAAGGACACCAACCCCAACAAGCTCCCACTTGTCCGTACAAGTGCATGTGCAATGACGTTATCCGCACTAACTGGAGGACACAAGCTCCAACAGAAGGTACACTTTGTTGGATTCAGCTTCATCTGGTATTTTCTTAAGGTGCTGAAAGTATCTGCCAGATGCTGGTGGTGTTGCGAAGCCTGCTCTGATTTTACGACCATATCGTCTATGTACACTTCCATAGTTTGACCTATTTGCTCTTTAAACATCATGTTCACCAGCCTCTGATAGGTGGATCCTGCATTTTTAAGTCCAAAAGGCATGACGTTATTGCAATAGAAACCTCGCTCGGACCTGAATGCTGTCTTTTCCTGGTCGTCAGGGTGCATCATTATCTGGTTTTAGCCACTCCAGGCATCCAGGAACATTAGCATCTCGTGACCTGCAGTAGCATCCACCAAGGCATCTATGTGTGGTAGTGGAAACAGATCTTTTGGGCAAGCTTTATTCAAATCTGTAAAATCGACGCAAACCCTCCACTTGCCATTTTTCTTAGGGACCACCACCACGTTGGACAACCATTCTGGATATATTACCTCTCGGATTTTTCCTGCAGTAAGCAGGTTATCTACTTCCTAGTTTATGACCTGGTTCCTTTCAGAAGCAAACTTCCTTCTTTTCTGCAGCACGGGTTTATAGCTTGGATCTACACTTAGCTTGTGGGTTATCAAACTTGGGTCTATCCCTATCATATCATTATGTGACCAAGCAAAATAGTTCATGTTAGTTCTCAACACCCAAACGAGTTCTTCACGAATGTTACCTGTACATTCTGAACCGATTAGCACGGTTCGTTCTCGGTGCAGCGAGTCCAGGGTTAATTCGTCTAGTTTTACCTGCGGGGGCTCAATGTATTCGTCCTGGATGCGCTGGCTCTGTAATTGCTATGCAGGCGGGCTGGTTGTTGATTTCAGAGCCACTTTATAACAACCCTTAGCCTCCTCCTGATCTCCACGTATCTCTTGTACACCCCAAGGTGTTGGGAACTTCAGACACTGGTGGTATGTCGAAGGTATTGCTTTCTTCTCGAGGATCCAGGACCTGCCAAGGATCACATTATAAGTAGAAGGTCCATCAATAACCAAGTACCTTACCTGCTTGTTAACTCCTCTGGCATAGGTTGAGATGACAATCTCCTCTAGGGAGTGCTTTGTCTCACCATTGAAACCAACCTAGGGAATAGCCTTCTTTGTGAGATCCTTTTCACCGAATCCCATGCCCTTGAGCGTCTCTAGCATGATTAGATTGACGGAGCTTCCGGTATCCACTAGGATCTTTTTCACCTCGCAATTCCCGATGGGGAGCGTGATGATTAAGGCGTCGTGGTGCTGTTCTGGAGCAGACTGTGCATTTGTTTCGTCAAAGGTGATTGTTGGCAGGTTCAGGCGATTGATTCTGCAGGAATACTCTGGTCTATCTCCCTTTGCTTCGGTGGCATACCTCTTTGCCGCTGAGTACGTCAATCCACATAGCTCTGAGCCACCTCTAATAACATTCACAGTTCAAGTGCATTGGGGAGGAGGAGATGGCTGAACCTGATCTGTGGAGTTTATTCTGGTTGTGCCTCTGGCTAGGAGGTGATCCATATTTCCTCGATCGTAATGATACTTGACTTCCTTCCTCAGAGAGTGGCATTCGTCTGTGTTGTGGGTGTTGCTGCCATGGAACTCACATTTTTTTTTCCAGTATCCTTTCTGCTGCTGGAGTATCCTTCTGTCGGAGGCTTGGGCCATCTGACTCTGCGACCCAGCTCCTGCAGGGCTTTGAACAAACCTGCAATATTAGTGGTGAAACCATACTCACTTACTTTCGGAAGCAGGTCTGTGTCGTCCTTCCCTTCTGAGCTTTCAGAAACTTTGTTCACGCTTCTGCTGTACGGTTTAGATCTTTCGCTCCTTTTATCCACCGGGGCTTTTATGGATACTGAGTCTGAATCGCAATTGTATCTTCTAAGTCCAGAGTCCTCCTATAGTCTCATAACATCAACTACCTTTGTTTGTACTTCCTCAAATGTAGTGCACGGGTGTTTGGTCAGGTCCTTGTATAGATCTGAATCCTGGTGCGACCCCTGGCGGAAATCTTGTATAGCGGTTGCTATATCGCACCTTGGAATTGCCACTTTCTTCTTGTTAAACCTGTTCAAATAATCGCGAGTAGATTCCTCAAACCCTTGTAGTATCCGATAGAGGTCGCTGGTCTGCTTCTCTGGCTTTCTGCTGCTGGCGAACTGTTGGTTGAATGCATTGACCAAGTCGGCGAAGCTGGTAATGCTTTTATTGGGCAGGCCGACAAGCCATTGCAGGGCTGCTCCAGACAAGGTCGATCCAAATCCTTTGCACATACAAGCTTCCTTTAAGGGTCCGGTTGCGGTTATCACCATCATTTTTTGCTTGTAGTGGTTGATGTGATCGAGTGGATCTGTGGTTCCGTCATAGAGCGCCATAGCTGGTGGTTCACATCCTTTGGGAACGACGACGAGGGCTATGTTGTCCACGAATGGTGAGTCTGCATAGCTATCTTGTGCCGCCTTCTATAATGAACGTGTTACTTCTGGTATCCGGTACATCAGGTCCCTCAGCTCCAGGTATTGCTTCTCCAGCGAACTACCTGCTTCAAGAGGGTTAGAAACAGGCGGGAAGGAACCAACATGATTTCCTCCTAACTAGGGTCCTCCAGTGAATGGACCAGATGCTGGATGACTCGTTATTAGTGTTGTACTGATTATAGATCCAGGCTGCCATCCCGGTGTGTGTTGCAGACCTCCGACCCAAGCTCCACTGGTGAACTGGCTACATGATGGAACTGCTGTGTTGATGACAGCTCCAGATTGTCATCTTGATGTCTGGTGTACGGGCGTACCTGCAAAAGGTGGAAAGTCAGATCCTGACGGAGTGCTTAGCAATGCATTACCTGGTGTCTGTTGCAGGCTGAACGGGTTGTCAAATGACAAGCATCCCAATCCTCTGGGCTCGATGGGTTCACTGGGTGCTACTCCTGCAAGATCTAGTCTGATGACTAGTTCTGATGGAATTGGTCGACTTGATCCTCCACCGCTGGTCAGATTCAGAGCCTCAGGGGTTGATGCTGGTTTGGGGTGGACTGCCGTTACGATTTGAGCGATCAGGTTCTGGTTGTCCTTTCTCAGATCATCAACGGCCTGGCACAGAGTATCCATCCCCTGAATCATCACCTGCATCGTCAAGTACTGGAGGTCCTCTGCTTTTGAGAACTTATGCAGTTGATCCCTCCTGGATCGAGGCTCCGGAAACAGTTTCACCTCTGCTGGGTCTGCTCTCCCTGCTGGATCTGGGTTGGCTGGGTGCGCCTGCTGCCTTGGGTATCTGCGGCGGTTTAAGAGGCAGAGGCAGAGGCATGGTTTTGGGTGACATGCTGACGGGGATCATCTGGCTGGAGGCAGGAGATGCGCTTACTGATCCTGCAGTTGCAGGGCAAGGTCTTGCTCTAGAGGACGGGGCTGACATGCTCTGGCTGCTGGACGGATTCTGGCTGGTTCCGGACATGGCGACGGTCTTGGTAGGTCTTGCGAGATTCAACTATAGAAAATGAACACTATGCCCCTCGGTGGGCGCCAAATTGTTTTGGTAATAATTTACCGAATTATTAATTTAATTTGTGGGTGATAATTGTTTTAGTAATAATATACCGAATTATTAATTTAATTTGTGGGTGATAATGATCGATCTATGGCCTAATACGGAATGAATGCAACGAATATAACGGACGAATAAAAGGATTGACACGCAAAGTTTTGGTGACGCGGAAAATCCGATGTGGGAACAATCGCGGGGGGAGTCGGAATCCTACCAATTTGGCACTATAATCGAGACGGAAAAGAGGAAATACAATGGATATTGGCTAGTGTATTATTTATCGAATGCTAAAAGTTTGGTTGTCGATGTGTTGGTGATAGAATGAGATCCTCCTTTAGTTTGCCTTTGCTTTCCTTTATATAGTGGTTGAATGCTAGGGTTTGAGTCAACAACATCCTCTCAGCTTCTGCTCCTGAATTCCTGCGTCGGTTACACCAAAATAGGAGGTGGTTGCTGCTTGACTCATTCAATGCCCCATTAAATCTCCTTTAAATTTTCCACTAAATGTTCTCCTTAAGACTAGCCATTATTGACTTTTTCCATTGAATGCTCCAATCTTCATATTCCCTCTCCTGCATCTGCGTCCAGGTTCTTCCGAACCAGGATCTGCTCCTGATTTTCAGCCTTCAGGTAACGGCTGTTGACCCATTTATTTCATCAATTACTCAATATGCTAAAGATTCCTTGTTGACTTGTTCAAAGAAGATATTTATATTTTTCCCACTAAATACATAGGGCCCTATCTTCCCATATCATAATCCCTTCCACCAAATCCTATTCACTTACACCATGTCACGTAATCTATGTAGAAATTATGAAATTTCTCCCATAACAATAGATAAAAAGTAGCAATTTGATTATAAAAAATAGCAATTGATTAGTTTTTCTTTTGAAGCTTATAGGCTACTGCTTTTCTTAAAGCTAAGTTGGCGATTTATTTGGAAGCTTATGGGCTAATGCTTTTCGTAAAGATGAGTTGGTGATTTGTTTTGAAGTTTACGGGCTAACGCTTTTCTTAATGTTCGTACGCTAATATCGTTTTCCATGTAGGAGTGGGGCATTTACAATGGCAAAGCAAAGGAATCTCCAAGTATATTCAATCACAGATAATGCTTTCCCAACAAGGCAGCTTTTTAAAGGTATAGACGTTTATTTGCAAAAAAATAAATTGGAATTATTTGGTCATGGTTCACAAATTCTCATTTGTGATGGCGATATCCGATATCCGTCACAAGCTTGTGACGGATACCGTTTCCTCTTACAAAATGCCCATTTGAGAGGTGAGTGGGAAGTAGGGGTGTTCATTCGCGATTCGGTTCACCGAACCTCTAATTTAATTCGGTTCGCATACGGTTCGGTTCGGCAAAACTCCGAACCTAAACCACACCGTTAGAAACGGTTATAAACGGTTCGGTTAACCACTTTAAACGGTTATTAGCGGGGTTCGGTTACCGGTGAACCGATAATCGTTCTATATTACTTTTTTTTTTTTTTCAGTTTTCATTAATTTTTGGGAATTTTTTCTAATAGTTTAATTAAATTTTCATTACATATTATGCCCAACAATAAACTTAATAAGCTAAACTTTAGCATTAATCAATTTAAGAAATTTTAAATTTGGATACACTAAGAAAATTAAACGAACGAACAATTTTTTATATAATATTTTAATTTTTTGCTTACTTTTTTGTGAAACGGTTGATTCGCGTTAACCTAGGTTATCTAAAATTGCGAACCTTAACCGAACCTTTTCCATAATAAAGTTAACGGTTCGGTTCAAAGAACCGCTTTGTCGAAACGGTTCGGTTAATCGAACCTTAAAAATGGACGGTTTTTCGGTTTTGCGGTTCGGTTATTGCGGTTCGGTTTATTCTGAACACCCCTAGTGGAAAGCACATGGGAGGTGCCCCACCTTGTCCCCTCTCCCTTTTTGTGAGAGGTCACAAGCTTGTGACGGGAATAGCCCGTCACAAGCAAGACTAGCTGGTCATGGTTTTTGGTCCATCATATATTTCTTCACAATAAGTCTCTTGTACAACGGTCTTTTCTGTATATTTTTATAGAAAGTGATCACTTTTTAGCAAATAGCGATTATTTCGAAAAAATGATCATTTCTTAGTCATGAAAAATGGTCACTATTTATTCAAACACAAATTCTTAAGAAAGACGGTCTTTCATTAATGTTAATGAGAGACTTATCTTATAATAGGTAGATAATTCTTTTATTTATTTTTAATTAGTTCTTAGTTCATTTATTGGTGCTCTTAGACTTACTGCCACCCAAAAGTGGTCAATATTTATCAAAAGGTAGTCCTGTTTTCTCGTTCGCATATACAAGGGTTTTATAATAGAATTTGTGATTTCTCTAATATGGCTACCAATGAAGCTCACGTGGCATTTTAAATTTTTTTCACAACCCAACGAGTAGGGATGGCATTGGGTGGGATATGGATGGGGTGGAGCCATATCCATATCCATATCCATTTAATTTATGGACATCCATATCCCACCCTAATCCATTTAAAATTTTTTCATCCATCCATATCCATATCCACCGGGTGAAGCGGGTGGAGTGGGTACCCGTTGGATATTTTCACGGCTTATAAAATTGAAAGATAATATATCGTAAAAAAATTGCGGCGATAAAATTAAAAGGCATACATAATTCAAGTAACAATATGTGTTAGCAAATAGCAACCCAGTATATATCCAACAACAAAGTGTCTTTGCAAAGCAAGTGACCATACAAATACGCCACGCCAACTACAAAGAAACCACCAACGCATTATATTATTTATTAAACTAACAAAAGTAAGTTACTTTGATTAGTGAAAATAACAATATCCACATAAACACAAGTTTTACTTTTCCTAAATAACAATATGATATTAAAATTAAGTAAAATTTTTGATAAAAAAAATATACTTTTGAAGAAAAATCATTAATGACCTAAATAATTATTAACTTAATAAAAAAATTATAAATATTAATTTCGGATATCCACAGGGTGGTTAAGCGGGTGAGAGACGATAATCCATATCCCACCCTAAATTCACCCATATCCATATCCTACCCTAAATTGGAAAAAAATTCGTCATCCATATCCCACCCATTTAATTTCGGGTGGATGGATATCCACAGGGTAAGGGTGGGACTGCCATCCCTACCAACGAGGGAGCATATTAGACACATTAGAATCATAACAATATACTCCCTCCGTCCCGTCAATTGTTGTTCTTTGATTTTGATAAAAAAGACCAAGAAAAGGGAAGAAAGCCAATTACTAAATGACATTTGGATCAAATTGAGTATACCACTTTAAGCATATTTGACCCGTCTATAGTGAGACTAATTGATTATAGAAACACATTTTCTATGTTCTAATCTTCTAATCTTACTAGTTTAGACCCCGTGCAATAAATACACAGTATATTAAGCTTTTTTTCATTTTGAATAAATTACTTATATAATAGTAGTATCACAGCTATTTAGTTTACTTTCTGTTTGTTTCTTTTTTTGTTTTATTTTTCGTGTAAATTCCCACATCTTTTGACCAAAAAATTAATTATTCATGTATCTCGTCAGAGTTAATAGAATATACAACCAGTTGTAGTACAATTTTTGTTGTAGAATTCGAGCTTTGTAATCAATTTTTTGAGTTCTGTTATTCCATAAAGTTTCTGAACTCACTCACTTAAACATAAAAAAAAATAAACTTTAAGAAAACTCAGAAAAATTACACATAAGCTCAGTTAGATATTAGATATAAGTTAGTTGTACGCTATTATACCACTGGAGCCTGGAGGTATAATGTATTTGCGATCTCGTCATTGTATTTTGCTTTGAGAAAAAAAAACTTGGAATTGAAAATTAATCAAGAGAATTTAGTCATGTGCTAAAAATGTATTTCACAGAAAATATTTTTATATCACAAAGATAATGATTTCAATTTACAAATTCTCCCAAATTTTTTTGCCATGAAAGTCCTAATAGCGATTTACAGTTTTTATGCATAGGTTCAAGTCACCGTCAAATAATATCATCAACAATAATCAATTAAAAATTAAAAATTAAAAATTTTATATAAATTTTCTTTATATTTTGATTAAACTATTATAGCTTAAAATTTAGTGAAAATGATATAATTTGATGAAAAAATTAATTTTAATGAAAAGATAATTTAATAACGAAATTTATTTTCGCATTACATTTTTTACTCATCTCAGTACATTTTACCCAATACTTTTCATTTGATACCCTTTACTTGTTTGACTAAGAAAATGCAGAAAATCAATTTCTCCCAATTCTTCACCATCCAACTACTCAAATAAATCAATTTATTTAATAATGAATTAAAATTTGTACATAAAAACATATTTAATCTATCTAGTAATTGTAAATCATTGAACAAGTTGGTTTTTTCCCCATAATTTCAATCAATAATTGATGGTTCAACAGAGTATTATGCAATTTTCGATTAACCAGGTTTGGTGGTGGTTGGAAGTGATACACTAATGGTGGCCGCCGCAATAAGGATGAGTGAAGGGGCGGGCCGCTGGTAGGAGGTCGCAGCAAGGGTGGGGTCAGAGCGACGGTAGCCAGGCTGTAGGGGCAGTGGGTACGTAGGGGATGGTGAGAGGAAGAGGAGTTAGAGGTGGCGGGATATGGAATGGATGGTGGTGGTCGGTTGGTGGTGGTCATCGGAGGAGGCAAGGTTTGGTGAGGGTGGTAGGGGTGGTTGAAAGGTAGGAGGCGGTGGTGGTAATGTGTAGTACACTAGTACGTGAATTTGGGATTTTATTTCAACAAAAGTTTTCCTCTTGAATGCAGTGCAAGATAGATGGTAAATGACAAGGGTAAAATTGTCAAATGTGTACTATAATGAATAATTTGTGTACTATGAAAATCAATACCTTTAATAAAATAAGTAACTATTAGTCTCCTTATCTAGCGAATGCATTAATTATATTGGTTTGCTCATTTAAGAAGATGTTTTTTGAAAGGAAAAATTGTGAAAACACCTATTTAGTAGTGTTTTAGCAAGATTTTCCCCATAAGGATCCGGCTTGATGATTAAATAGTGTGGGTATCTAGCTCTTATATTAAGAACAAAAGTATAAGTAAAAGAATGGAAAAAATAAAGTATGAATGATGTTATTTGTATTTCTTAGATAGGCTGAACAATAATACGGAAATAAAAGATTGAATGCAAGATAAAATAGTAGACAAATTGTATTTCAATGATGTGTTCTTTTCGTGCCCCCCTTACAAATACTCTCTCAAGCTATTTATAATCTTTCAATATTAACGTTACATTCAATCCAACGTTCCTCTTGATCGTTGGAGTTGTTTCCTAAAAAATAGGGCACATTCCCTATTAATCCGGTTGACCTGTTCTTCCTCAACAAACTTTTGTTCTTCTACTTTTGCACGTTCTGATTTATGGAAATAGTATGTTCTTGTAGTTGGACTTGATCTTCCGTGAGAATAGGACGTGGACATAACTGTTTTGCTTGTTTGTCAATTTGATCCAGCCTGTTTAAGAGTCCAATCAGGCTATTCAATGCTTACCATCAGGTCTTTCTTCCAGGTTTTAGTACCTTGCTTGCCCTCTGGTATTCTTTATCTTCCAAGTAATAATTAGATTTGTCCGGACCTTGGTTGCCCCAATCAGCCTAATTATGCCAAGCTAGACTAAAGTCGCTCCAAGCTAATTTGGGCCTAACAATTGCCCCTTGACATTTTACCCGTGCTGGATCAGGCCAGGGGTGAGATGTCAATTTACCGGGCTCAAAAAATAAAGAGAATCATAGTTATTCAATGACTCTTAGACTTCTAGTGACCGTTAAACACTGCAACGGCTAGCTTGATGATGTCACGCTGACAATTTTACAATTTTTTGGGTTTTGCACCGTTATACTGCTCCTATAAATACGGTATTAAGGATGAATTTATTCTTCACCAAAATTCTTCTATTTCTCTTGCTATATTCTCTCTAAAACTCTTTCTTAATTTCCCAGAAATCAAAACCTAATTTGTTCCCTGCAACTCTTCAAGGATTTTCTTAATTTTCACGAACATCTTAATTTTTAAGAAACACCAAAAAGTATGGGAGCCAAAAAATGCCCTGCTTCTCAGAAGGCTGCAGCTAGTCCTGGCCCAACAGAAACCCATGAAGAGGAGGTGGTTGAGGTTGATCCTCCTGCTCGTGCTATAGCATTCAAGTACCAAGATTCTAATTTTTCTGCTCTCCGGTCACTTGAGTCTTATTTTTCTGAAGAGAACCTGTTGACATAAAATTATGACGGGGTTTTGAGGGAGAAAAAATTGATCCCTGATTCTGCCGAGGTTTGGATCCTTGAATCTTATCCTGTCAGGGCTAATTGGACGTCACCAGGCTGGTTTTGCATCTATGAGTGGGCCTTCAAGGCTGGTTGTAACTTGCCTTTTACTCCTCTGATGATTGATATTATCCGGGCCATGGAAGTATCTCCTTTCCAGATCATGCCCATGGTCTGGAAGCTTGTTCACTTTGTTGAGAACTTATGCACCAAGCATAATCTTACCATTACTGTTAATGATATTAAGGCAGTATATCATTTAAAAAATCCTTCTACTGGTCGTTTCAATTTGAGGATCAGATCTAAGATGTCTCCATTGATCACTAACCTGGATTCGGGAGATGATAAAGGCTGGGTGAAAACTTACTTGTTTGTCCGGACTGAGAGTCTGGGATCTGGCCTGGACTATTTGAGATATCCTCCTTTGGAGAGTGGTAAGTTTCCTGTATTCCTGGTTTATACACATTTTAAATTGTACATATCTATAGTATTTAAATTTTACCTGAATGTTTTGGGGATGTTTGCAGCACCTGATTGGAATTTTGATCCTCTTGATGAGGAGTCTGTTACAAGGATAGAAGCTTTCCTGGCTCTTCCCGAGGAAGAGAGAACTTGGCCTGGTAGTCTAGGTAGAGATCTGTTGCCCCAGTATATGAGGCCTAAGCTGAGTGTAATTAAGGCGCCCAAAGGCAAGCTTACCTCTTCTGCCCTTTCCTGTATGTCTTCTTTGTATTCTTGTGTTGACTGTTTTCTTTCTATTATTTGTTTTCTGTTGTTTATGTGTGTCTCTTTTTGTTTATCCAGTATATAGATCTTCCGCTAGACTGGCTAGCTTGAGTTCTGCTGATTTGAAGGCTGGGGTTGCTAAAATTTCCGAGCAATCCAGGAGTCAGGAGGCTACTGGTAGTGGGAGTGATAAAACTCTCAACATTCTGGTTTCTGATGTTCAACTTCATAAGGAACTGCCCCAGCTTGTATCCCCAGAAATCGTGCAGCCATCCAAAAGGAGAAGAGAGGATGTTATTGTTGAGGAAGTGGGAGAAGAGAGGGAGCCTATCCAGGCTCAGCCGATTAGGAGTGTCAGGGAGGTGCCTGCTCAGGTTGGCAATATGGAAGCCGCTTGGACACAGATAGACGACTTTTCTGCCAGCATGAGTAATCAGCTATTATCTTATGAGGCTTTTGAGTCTTCTACTAGGGTTGTGGCTCTCCTGTCTTCTCTTGTGGCGAATGCTGCTGCTCTTACTTCTCGGGTTAAAGAGGTTGGTTGTAAGAGGTTTCATTATTTTTTTTTATTATTTTTTTTTTTGCATTGCCTTTTTTCTTAGGTTGGGTTAATAAGTTTTACCTTTCCCTTCTTAGGGTTTGGATGCTGGGTTGATTACCGCTTGCCAACTTAATAATGCCCGGGCTAAAATTGTCGGTTTGGAAGAGAAGTTGGATAGGGTTAACCATGAGTTGCACAAGTCAAGGGGTATCGAGTCAGTGCTCCAGTCCCAGCTAGGATCGGCCAGGGAAGCATCTAGGGCTGCTCAAGCTTGTGAGGTGGCAGCAAAAAATGCTGAGAAGGCGGTCAGGAAGGAGCTTGATGCGGTAAAGGGGGAGCTTGACGCCGTCAGAAGAGAGTTGGTTGCTGAGAAGCAGGCTATGCAGGATCAGCTGAAGAAAAACGAAGATCTAGGCGCTGAAAAGGAGTTGGTGGAGGCACGGCTTGCTGATGCTGCCCAATATTTCTTTGGGAAAGGCCGGGTTGATGCTATGAGGGATCCTGAATCTGACAGGGCTAAATGGGACCCAGATCGGGATGAGACAGCTTTGGATACCCAGTAGCCTGACTTGGCCAACTTAGGGCATGAAGAGGGAGTAGATTCTCCTCCTTCCAAGGAAAAATCTGCTGATCAGGAAATGGTGGAGGGCTGTGGGTCGGTTTCTGATTCGAAACCCGTTTAGACTTTTGTTTTGTTTTGGCCCATCCAGGGAGAGTGTTCCTGGAATGAATATTTATTTCTTTTGGGTGTTTTGGTAGGTAGGTCTTATCCAGGAGGAAGTCCTTGGATTGAGTATTTTGTTTGACCTTTAAATAATCAGTTTTTGGTAGTTTTCTGGTATTATTTTGTGTTTTGGGATATGGCTAGATAAGGTCTACTCGTAGTGTCAGATGCGTACTGGATCGGGCCAGTTATTTGACTGGATCAGGCCAGGTTCTTTGCGCTGGATCTGGCCAGGCTTTTATGTTATGGGTAGGGTTATTGCCTGTCTGGAGGGCTTACGACCCATGCCTGTCTGGAGGGCTTATGACCCATTTATGACAAACAATTCAGGGAAAATATTCCCAAGTTTGTTTATTCGAACTAAGCTCAGTATTTTAAGGCCTATTTTGTAACTAGAAGTTGGGTATTTCTTGCATATGAGTAATGTGTATGCTAGTGGAGTGGCCCTCAATCTTGAGAATTTGTTTAAGTAAAGTGTGAATTAGATGAATGCATTAATTAAACAAATATTCAAAATTCTATTTGGTAAGAGAAGAAAGAAAAATGAGAATATTAACAAGTAATTAGGCACATAATAAGAAAAATCATATAGGATATTTATTCATATAATGACAAGTATCATACATGTAGTTGTATATCAGACCAGGCAAAAAGGGTAAAGAAAAGATTTTTACCTGGGCTGAGGGATGTATTTTATATGTGAAATAATTTTAAGTGTGCAACATTCCAAACTCTGGGGATCATCTCGCCCTCCAGGGTTTGTAGCCTGTAAGCGCCCTGACCGACGATTGAGTCGATCAGGTAGGGACCTTCCCAGGTTGGAGCCAGTTTGCCTGCGTTTTTATCCTTTGTATTTTGAAAAACTTTTCTGAGAAAAATGTCTCCTATTCTGAATACTCTGGCCTTAATAGTCTTATTGTAGCTTTTGGCCATTGTTTGCTGATAGGATGTCATTCTAATGTTGGTTGCATCTCTTAATTCTTCTGTTAACTCCAGACTGTCCTCCATCAAAGGTGCGTTGCTTGTTATTGTATTCAGGCTGCATCTGGCTGTTGGGATGTTAATCTCTGCTGGGATTACCGCTTCACATCCATAGACCAGGGAGTAGGGGGTTTGGCCTGTAGATGTTTTAGGCGTGGTCCGGTCAGCCCAGAGGACCAAGGGGAGTTCTTCAGCCCATCTGTATTTCCTTCTTTTTAGCTTCTTCTTTAGACAAGTGATTATTACTTTGTTGCTGGATTCTACCTGACCGTTGGCTTTTGGATAGCCTGGTGTGGAAGTTACCAGGTTAATATTCCATTGTGCACGAAGTCATTCTTTTTTTCCCACGAATTGTGTGCCATTGTCACACACTATTTCTGAGGGTATGCCATATCTGCATATGATGTTATGTTTGATGAATGCTATGACATCCTTCTCTTTGACTTGCCTGTATGAATCAGCCTCTATCCATTTGGAGAAGTAGTCAGTCATTGCTAGCATGAAAACTTTCTGTCCAGGTGGTTGAGGTAATTTTCCTACTATATCCATGCCCCATTTCATGAACGGCCAGGAGGCGGAGATTGAATGTAGCTCCTCAGACGGCTGGTGGATGTATGGTCCATGAACTTGGCAGGCTTCGCATTTAGAGCTGAATTCCAGGCAGTCGGCCCTCAGTGTAGGCCAAAAGTAGCCTGTTCTGAGTACTTTGCTTGCTAGGCTTTTGCCGCCTTTATGATTGCCAGAGTGTCCTTCATGGATTTCTGATAGTATCTGTTCAGCTTCCTGTGGTTCCAGGCATTTGAGGTATGGTCTTGCCTGCGATTTCTTAAAAAGTACATTATTAATAATAGTATATGAAGCAGCTTTGATCTTAAGTGCTCTGGCATCTTGTTTGTTTAGAGGAAGGATTCCTTGTTGGAGCCAATCATAGTAAGGTTTTGTCCATGAATTGGCGACATATATTGGAAAGGTTTCATCTTGTTTATTTATTGCAGGTTCTAATAAATGTATGATGGGGATTTTATCAAAATCAGGGGGACTGAAATTGGATCCTAGGCCGGCTAAGGCATCGGCCTGGTTATTCAAGTCCTTGGGTATTTGATCAATATTAAAATTACGAAACTTGCTTTTTAAATTTTGGACAACTTCTAAATAAAGCATCATTTTTGAGTCGTTTGCGGTATAAACTCCATTTACCTGATTTGAAATAAGAAGGGAATCAGTACGTACCTTTAGATTTTGTACGCCAAGATCAATACATACCTTTAATCCAGCTATTAGGGCTTCATATTCAGCTTCATTGTTGGTGGCTTCAAATGCACAACTTATAGCCTGTACTATCTTATCCCCCTGTGGTGATTTTAGTACCACGCCCAAGCCAGTACCCCTCATATTGGCTGCACCATCGACAAACAAGGTCCATTCTAGGTCTGTCTGCTCATTGGTCAGTCTGTTTACTTCTTTTATCAGATCAGGTTCTAGGGCGGGACTAAAATCAGCCACAAAATATGCTAGTGCCTGTGATTTAATTGTTGTCCTGGGTTCAAAGGTTATGTTGTAAGTGCTTAGCTGGACTGACCATTTGCACATTCGTCCGGACAGTTCTGGTTTTCTAAGTACAGATTTAATAGGAAGATTGGTCCTGACTATTATAGGATGGCTTTTGATGCGTGTATTTTATATAAGGTTTTTACCTCATTTTTACACGCATTTTTATACTATTTACGTGGCATCTAGCTACAAATACCCCCGAATATTCTACTTTGGTTCGTTTTGTGTAAATTGCAGGAGTAAACCAAAGAGGAGATGAATCGAGCCAAAACTCATCCCATTTGCATGCATTTATGGAGAACAAGGAGCCGGAGCTTGGAATCTATCATTTTGAAGACGCGTGAGCTGGTTTCGGAAGGTGTCATAGTGTCTAACGTGCCAAAATAGCTCGATCGACTACTTTTCTAGTCGATCAAATGCTTTATATACTGAAGGTTACTCGATCGAGCAGTCCCAGTATCCAATCGAGAAGACAATACAAGGAGTTACTCGATCGAGTGGTTTATTTCCACTCGATCGAAGGGTTTGTCGCTGAGTTACTCGATCGAGTGGTTTATTTCCACTCGATCGAGTGGTTTTGCCCGTATAAGAGTTTTTCCGCCTAATTTCGTATGGGATTTTGTAATTAAGCTATGGATTAGGTTTAAGGGGGAGATTTTCGTATGCTACTAAATACAGTAGATTGCGTAACTCTTCCTCACTGATTATTCATCATTCACTTAGATTTATCTTTTTCTACTGCTTTTTCATTTTTACTCCTTTCTACTCGGATCCGGAACTTGTAATGGGTATTATTATTCTCTTTTAATTCTTGTTCTTATTCTTAATTCATTTCATTGCTTCTATTTCCTCTATTCCTTTATTTTGCTATTGCTATTTGTTTTCATTTCATTTTATTATTATCATGTTTAATTCTTGTCGTCTATATGTTATTGTTGCTAATTCGTTGGTGATGCATAGCTAATTTCCCTTGCTAAGACTAGGGGATCCATGATTATGAAGGGATAGTAATTGCCATTTTAGGTTTTGTGCTTGTGTGGTCTCTGTTGTTAATCGCTGCAGTTAACTGTTTCTGTCTAATTGAGTCGACGCAATTAGTCATTTTATCAAAGTAAACCTTGACCTAGACCGGAAGGTTGGAAAGAGCGAGATTCGTAGCGAACATTAGGGCACTGTAGTGCGGGCGGAAGCTAAGCTATTTGTGCTTTAGGGCGAATTGAGACCAGAAGGAGATATTCACTGCTCCTTTGACCGTACTTGCATTGACCTGAGACCTAGATTGCTTGACTGAATGTTCATGGTGAACCGACTGTCTTAGCCGCTTTTCCTTTATCTGCTTAATCCTTTTTCTCTGCCTTTTTCTCTTTCTCATTCTCATTAGTGTAGAACAACAACCCAATTAAAACCCCCATTTTGGTTACCGTGACGAACTTAGACAAATCCGACATTTTCCCATCTCCCTATGGAGATCGACCCGACTTCCCTAGCTATATTAGTTAGAGCCAGTTGGTTATTTTTGATAGATATACAACTGCCCTATCAAATTTTGGCGCCGTTGCCGGGGAGGTGGCGCAAATTTTGTTGCTTTATTTGAGTTTGTCTCTTGTCTCAAGGAATTTATTCCTTGAGACTGATCTCATCTTTGCGAAGTTGTGATTAGTTTTGCAGGTATTCTGTTCTATAAGAGAACATCGTCGCACCTGCTGTGCTTTGTAAACTCTATTTGCCAAAATGCCTAATATAGCCAGCCATTCAGAGCCTAATGTCGATTCGCTTCCAAAAGGTTTCCTATTACCCACTACTGAGTCGGGAACCTTTGGAATCCACCCATCTTACATATAGCTGGTCGAGAGAAATCTCTTTAGGGGGTACCAAAGAAGATCTCAATGCGTAGACATATAGAGTCATTTTTTAGTATTGCTCTACCATTCCTCTTGCTGCTGGGGTGACACAGGACAAGGTGAAGGGAGTTCTTTTTCCCTTTTCTTTAGCTGATGATGCCCGGGAATGGTTGTGGGATCTAGATAGGGAGGCAGTCGGTGTAACCGACTGGAGTTCTCTTGCTTTAGCCTTTTACAGGCGATATTTCCCACCGCAGCGCACCAACGCCTTGAGAGCTCAGATTACTTCTTTTGAGCAATTGCCCACTGAAGACTTGGATGGGGCTTGGACTAGGTTCAAGAAGCTTGTCCGTTCTGTGCCTCATCACGGTTTCAAACGTTGGTTCCTTTGCATCCAATTTTACAACGGGTTATATCGGAACCAGAGAGCTATTCTTGATAGTGTAGCTAAGGGGAGATTCACTAAAAATGTGGAAGATGATCAAGGGTGGCGTCTTATTGAAGAGATGGCTATCCATGTTGTAGAATATGGAAATCCCCGAGGGAGTGGGCAAGTTAACGAGTTGGCTGCAGCTGTAGTTGAAAGTCCTAGCAAAAGTCTAGGTAATGTGGAGATTACGGAGGCTATGAGTGAGAGTGCACAGGTTTGTGCAATTACTGAGCATGTGGAGATATGCGGTAGATGTGGCATGGAGGGGCATGACCCCATTGATTGTATGGCAAGTATAGAGCGCGTCCTTACTTATCATAAATACAAGCAAGGAGTTCCTTTTTCTCAATTATATGAGGAAATGAAAAGTGTTTCTACTCCTTCTACGCCAGCGCCGCAGCCGGTCTCTCCTTTTACGAATGGGGAAATTGCCGAATTGAAGTCCCTAATGTTGAGCTTAACATAACAGTTTGGGGAGAAATGCAATAGGAATGAAACCGTTATAGTGGAGTTGAGAGAACAAGTCGCGCAGTTAACACTCGCGAAAGACCAAGCCAACCATCCACCGACATGCGATCCAGTTAATGCTATGAATCTCCAAGGTGGTCTTGCTCATGAGGGGCCAAAAGTACCAGAAGACGGGGTTGTGACAGCTGATAATACCCCGGATGATGATTTGGATGAATTTCTAGACGATATACTTGCTGCGTGTTATCCAGACACTCGATCGAGTGAAATTTCTACTCGATCGAGTGAAATAGTCCATGCAATCACTCGACCGAGTGATAATTGTGGTCGATCGAGTAGTGCCCAAATCATAGATGCTCGATCGAGTGAAAAAGAGAAAAAAATCACTCGATCGAGTGAAGAAAATGGTCGATCGAGTAAATGCCAAGATGAAACCACTCGATCGAGTGAGGAAAGTACTCGATCGAGTGCCAGAACCAGCGGAGACTCTATTTTGACATCTAATTCCGCTACCGTGTCATATTCCCCTGCTGTGGAGACGTCACGCATTGATAAAGGTAAAGAGAAAGTCGCGGGTCCACTCATTGCTACCAGAGTACCCTTTCCAAGTCGTCTGAAGGACGCGAAGGTCGAGCAACAGTACGGTAAGTTTGTGGACGTTGTGAAGAACCTCCAGGTAACTGTCCCTTTTACCGAACTTGTTACCCAGGTACCTACTTACTCTAAATTTATGAAAGATATTGTGACGCGTAAGAGAGAGCTAAGTGAATTTGAAACCGTTTCATTTATGGAAGAGTCTAGTAATTTACTTTTAAATAAGGCTCTGCCTAAAATGAAAGACCCGGGTAGCTTTTCTATTACCTGTATTATAGGCAATGTGGTTTTTGATAAGGCTCTTTGTGATTTAGGAGCCAGTGTCAGTGTCATGCCCTTATCTGTCTGCAAGAAATTGAATTTGGGTCATCTTAAGTTGACTAATATTACCCTACAGATGGCTGATAGATCTGTTAGGAGACCCTTGGGTGTCTTAGAGGACGTGCCTGTGAAAATAGGCAAGTTCTTTATATCAGTAGACTTCATTGTTTTGGACATAGCTGAGGACACCCGGACCCCAATTATCTTAGGAAGACCGTTCCTTTGTACAGCTGGGGCCATTATTGATGTCAAACAAGGGCGTTTGATTGCAGTAGGGGATGACGCGATCACTTTTAGTCTGCCTAGTACCTTAACTCGGTCAATGATAGAGGATACATGTTATTCAGTTGATATTATTGACGGGTCTATTTATGACTTCTGGTCGGGTTCTTTTATGAAGGACCCACTAGAAGCTCTTATGCTTTTGGATGAGTGTGCAGATAACCCAGATGACAATGATGTTGTGTTCGATTTTCTTATAGATGATTCAGATGAGCGTGAACTCACCGACGCTGAGGGAGAGCAAGTAGAACAGATGATCAGTACCCTTTGCTCCATTGAGGTAAAGGTGCCGGAACGTAAGCCTCTTCCCTCTCATCTAAAATATGCTTTTTTAGATGATACTGAGCGATATCCAGTCATCGTTAGTGTTAAGCTTGATAATGATCAGCTTTCCTCTTTGTTAGCTGTGCTTAAGAAAAACAGGAAAGCTTTGGGTTATTCTTTGGACGATATCAAGGGGATTAGTCCCGATATTTGTATGCACAGGATAGAGCTGGAGGAAGATCACAAACCTTGCAGACAGGGCCAGCCACGAACCGAGAAGATGCAAGATGTTGTGATGGCTGAGGTAATGAAGCTGCTCGACGCAGGTATTATCTATTCTGTTGGTCATTCTAAATGGGTGAGTCCAGTGCAGGTGGTCCCGAAGAAAGGAGGGACTATCGTGGTTAGGAATGACAAAAATGAGTTAATACCCACTCGAGTAGTGACTGGTTGGCGGATGTGTATAGACTACAGACAGCTGAATGCCGCCATCAAGAAAGATCACTTTCCCCTTCCTTTTATTGATCAAATGGTAGAAAGGTTAGCTTCTCATAAGTTTTTCTGCTATTTAGACGGGTATTCAGGGTTCTTTCAGGTCCCTATTCACCCAAATGATCAAGCTAAGACTACATTTACTTGTCCTCAGGGCGTGTTCGCTTATCGCAGAATGCCTTTTGGTTTATGTAATGCCCCTGCCACCTTCCAAAGGTGCATGATGGAGATATTTTCAGAGTATATTGAGTCTATTATGGAAGTTTTCATGGACGATTTCAGTGTATGGAAGTAATTTTTCTAACTGTCTGTCTAACCTTGATAAAGTCTTGCAGCGCTGCATTGAGGTTAATCTCGTGCTTAACTGGGAGAAGTGCCATTTCATGGTCAACGAGGGAGTTGTCTTAGGGCACTTAGTTTCTGATAGGGGAATAAAAGTTGATAAAGCAAAGGTGGAAGTGATTCAGCAACTACCACCTCCTGTTAATGTTAAAAGGGGGTGAGGAGTTTCCTTGGCCACGTCGACTTCTATCGCCGGTTTATCAAGGATTTCTCGAAAATTGCTAAACCACTTACACAGCTGCTACCTAGGTAGCACGGACACTCCTTCTAACTAGCCATCCCGTGTCCGACACCGTGTCCGACACTCGGACACCCGATACTCGTTGGACACACGCCTAAATATGTTATAGTTTAGACGAGGAATAAATTGTCAAAAGAGATTGATTAGAAGATTGGTTTGGGTGGGAAATGAGAAATAGTTATAGTTAAAGGTCAGATTTTACTTTCAATTACCTAAATTTAGTATCAAATACATACAAAAATAAAGTCATACGTTATTTATAACCATAAAATATGTTTTTTTATTAAATTTAAATAGCGTGTCCCGTGTCCTTAATTTCATGGGATGTCGTATCACGTGTCCGTGTCGTGTCCGTGTCCGTGTCCGTGTCCGTGTCCGTTTTGGTGCAACCTAGGCTGCTACTTAAGGATGTCCCTTTTGTATTTACTGACGAGTGTCTTTCCGCTTTTAACAGGTTAAAGCAGGCTTTGGTCTCTGCGCCGATCATACAGCCTCCCGACTATGGGACTTGCCGTTTGAGATAATGTGTGATGCCAGTGACTATGCACTAGGAGCAGTGCTAGGCCAACGGAAAGACAAAACTTTAAATGCAATCTCGTATGCAAGCCGAACTCTGGATGAGGCTCAAGTGAAGTACACAACCACTGAAAAAGAGCTGCTAGCTGTAGTTTATGCCTTAGAGAAATTTCGTTCTTATTTGATTGGGTCAGAAGTTACTGTTTTTACTGACCATGCAGCTTTGAGGTATCTCCTCGCTAAGAAGGAGGCTAAACCACGGCTATTGAGATGGATACTCCTTCTTCAGGAGTTTGATTTGCAGATTAAAGATAAGAAAGGAGCTGAGAACGTTGTAGCTGATCATCTGTCGCGACTGACGCGACAAGAAAGGGAAGATTCATTACCTATTGATGAGTCTTTTCCTGATGATTCTTTATTTGCTGTATTATCATCTATTGTTAACCAAGAGCCTTGGTATGCAGATATAGCTAACTACGTTGTCAGTGGCAAGCTGCCGCCTGACCTTTCTCATCAGCAGAGGAAGCGTTTTCTGTATAACGCTAAGCAGTATTTTTGGGATGACCCTTACTTGTTTAAGGAATGTGCAGACGGTCTCTACAGACGATGTATTCCGTAGTGGGAGACCAAAGTAGTCCTGGAAGGCTGTCACTCCTCTTCCTATGGTGGTCACCACGGTCCATCGCGCACCGTGGCTAAGGTACTTCAGTCTGGTTTTTACTGGCCTTCTTTGTTTGCTGATGCTAAGTCTTTTGTTTCAGCTTGTGATACCTGCCAACGATTAGGGAACATTTCAAAGAGACATGAGATGCCACAAAATGGTATCTTAGAGTTTGATGTTTTCGATGTCTGGAGCATTGATTTCCAAGGATCATTCCCGTCTAGCAAAGGTAACAGGTACATTTTAGTAGATGTAGATTATGTGTCGAAGTGGGTTGAGGCAATTGCTTCACCTCATTGTGATGCCAAAACCGTGATAAAAATGTCTAAAAAGGTCATATTTCCCCGATTTGGTGTCCCTAGGGTCGTCATTAGTGATGGGGGAATGCACTTTAAAGAAAAGAAACTAACTTACATTCTGTTTAAAGTTGGTGTTCAAAACCGACGTGGTTTGGGGTACCATCCCCAAACTAGTGGTCAGGTTGAGGTCTCTAATCGCGAGCTAAAAGAGATCTTGTCTAAGGTAGTTTCTAAATCACGGAAGGACTGGAGTCTTAAATTAGAAGCCACATTATGGGCCTACAGAACTGCCTTTAAGACACCAATTGGTGCATCACCTTATAGGTTAGTTTATGGAAAATCATGTCATTTACCTGTTGAGTTGGAATGTAAGGCTTAGTGGGCTATTCGTGAGCTTAACTTTGATCCTAAGTTGTGTGGTCAGAATCGTCTTTTGCAGCTAGATGAGTTGGAAGAATTTAGGCTTAATGCCTATGATAGCTCGCGCATTTATAAGGAAAAGACGAAGAGGTGGCATGACAAAAGAATTCTACCTCGGGAATTTCATGTTGGGCAAAAGGTGCTTCTGTTTAATGCACGACTGTGATTATTTCCTGGCAAGCTGAAGTCCAGGTGGAGTGGTCCTTATACGGTGACAGCTGTTACTAAATTTGGATGCGTTGAGCTAGAAAGCCCCGAGGGAAATCGGTTCAAGGTGAATGGGCAGTATGTGAAGCATTATCATGAGGCAAATGAAGCAGACAATCGTGTTGAAGTCCTGTACTTCGACGAGCTTGACGCGCTACCATCAATTGATGCCAGAAAGGTCGTGCGGGACCTCTTAAACCTGCGCTCTCCGGGAGGCAACCCGGACTGTTTTGTTGTATTTTTGTTGAACTATTTCTTTGCCTTTAGCTTTTTGTTGAACTTTAGAACACAAAACTATGCTTTTTCTACATTCCCTATGCTTCTTATACGTGTTTTGCAGGTGCAGTTACTCGATCGAGAGGTTTTTCTACTCGATCGAGAACTTTTGCCAAAAGATTCACTCGATCGAGTAATATTTTTACTCGATCGACAAGCTGCAATTCCGCTATCACTCGATCGAGTGATTATTTCATTCGATCGAGCCCTTTTTGACACCAAATCACTCGATCGACCTATTCTAGGTCACTCGATCGAGTTGTTTCGTCTTCCAGCCGTTACTTTTCGTTCTGTGAGCTACTGCTTGACTTCCTTTGACCTCCCATGTTCATGGTCGGTTTGGGGAGGTCCCTCTTCACGACGTTTTGTAAGTATTCCGACTCCACTTATCCTCTTCTCCTCAGTTTGCATTTCTTTCCCTATTTTTGGTACAATGAGGGCATTGTACAGTTTGGTTTGGGGAGGTATGCATCCATATCTGTGTCTGCATGTTTTCTTGCATTTTCGTTTGCACGTTTATTTATTTTCGCATGCATTGTTGTTTTTAATTCAAAAAAATCACTTAAATTTCAAAATTTTCACGTTTAATTTGAGTCGGAACGTTTGAACTTTGACGCTACATTGAATCCTTACCTTAGCCCTGCATATTCTTAACATTTAGCTGGCATGATTATGTGCATGATCTACGAGTTTTTGTTTCTCTCTTATCTGAACGAATAGACTTGACTCACATATCGGCAAGCTACATTACATTCTGAGGTTAGAGCTTTATAAACTGGTGACATTCATGACCGGTTTCATTTAGGATCTGAGTAGTACTCTCTGTAAGGCATGTAACATCAATTTGCATAAGCATAAGTCTAGTCTTCTTAATACCTGTATGCATTCGGTCTGTGGATGGTGACACATGTTAGGAGAGGCAATTCCCTTTTTATTTTATCCTACCCATGAGCACCACATAGCCAAATTGCCCTTTTTGTCCTACTAGCTACAAACTATAATTTTTCCTACCCTAGCCAAGCTAGTGATGTGTAGCTGTTTGGAATGCTTTACTGCAGTTTGTGTAACACCCCCATACTCCAAGTGCCTTACCAGGACAACCCAGGTATAAGGATGTTACCATCTCGGTTACCCGAGGCAATGATAATCAAATAAACAATAATGAAACAACGTTTAAATAGAAATACTTAGTGAAAGGTTACAATCTCAAAACCAAAACCAAAAGTACAAATACATGTTCTCAAACCGATCATTTCTCGATTTAATCAAATGTTTATGAAAACTACTAAGCTACAGCGGAAGACTTCTATCATCAGATCGTGGCACATCCCAGCTATCCCAGTACTCAACTCATACCTGCTCAATATCTGCTCACCATTCCCGAATGGATCACCGCAGGTTTTAAAACAATAATCGGGGTCAGTACTAATTACATAAATTATATAAACAACAGAACAGTAAACAATACACCTCATACAATCATACACAATCATCCACTCCACTTCATCTCCGTCACCGACTGTCCACTGGACCAGCCCTGCCAATGGGGGACCGCAGCCGTACCCACCAAATCCCCGCTCATCATAGCGAGCGATAACCCTGTCCCATTAATGTACACATCCCCTCCCGTGGCGGGTTCCACGGAGGGCAAAACTAGGGCGTGAAGCCACTCCCGCAAGTGACTCCACTCAGCCGAGAACGCATCTCGAGAACCATAGACAGACAATCACAATCACAATATCAACAACCGTCTGAATCTATCAACAATGTATAACCACAACCGTCTGAATCAATCAACCACACTAACTACAGCACAATCACCACACATTATGTAAGTAATACTGAGTAGGGAAACTCTACCTGAAAAGCACAACAATCAGACGATCTCACAGCTGATATCAAAAAGCTTCCTCAACGAATCCTCCTCCTAATATACAAACACATAATCACTACCAAGCATACAAACAACAAAAACCCCCAATTCCCAAATTAGGGTTTAACCAACTTTAAAGAAACATCATAAAAACGGTATATAGGTCTTACCCTCGACGCAAGGATCACAACGGTGTAAAGGAAAGTGAAATCCGACCTTCCAAGCTCCGGGATTTGCCAACAATGCGATTAAAGCTAATGACGTAGTTTGCTTTCTCTTCTCACAGTGATTAGGTTTTGAAAAGTGATTTAAGAACAATGACGGAAGTATTATATACTCTAATCGCATTATTAACAAAACCCGAGAAAACAGCCTCCGTAAACCGGCTACTCGATCGAGTAGCTAAGGTACTCGATCGAGTGCCCCCTTACTCGATCGAGTACCCACGTTACTCGATCGAGTACCCAACAGGTCAGAAACTATTTTAATCCGCAACTCGCCCTTACTCGACAGAGTAAGGCCTACTCGATAGAGTACCCCAAGACTCATAAATACGTAGTATTACAGTCTTCCCTCCTTAAAAAGAGCTTCGTCCCCGAAGTTCAAACCACAACAAAACAAAGACACACACTACGCATTCCCGACTCAACAACCAAAACAAAACTCAACATAAAACATGTTACTAACCCAAACTCAACCCGACTCAGCGACAACAACCATGCCGACACAACATAAAAAGGGTATAAAACTCATAAAAAATCTTTGCGATCATCTCCTACCCCCCTAAAAGAAACAAGGTTACGTCCCCGTAACCATACATACCTGATCAAAAAGGAAAGGGTAGCGCTCTCTCATGATATCCTCTTCCTCCCATGTAGCTTCCTCAGTCTCATGGTTAGACCAAAGGATCTTAAGCAAAACTGTCTCACCACTCCTAGTCTTCCTAACCTTCCGATCAAGAATCTACTTAGGTACCTCAAGATATGATAAAGACTCATCTAGCTCTAAGCTCTCTGCCTCTAACACATGTGACGGGTCACTCACATACTTCCGCAGCTGTGATAAATGAAACACATTATGCACTCTCTCTAACGCAGCAGGTAAAGCCAGACGATAAGCAACTTCCCCAACTCGCTCTAAGATCTCATAAGGACCGGTGAACTTCTGACTCAGCTTGCCTTTCTTCCCGAATCTCATAACCCCACGCATAGGAGACACTTTCAGAAGAACCTTATCCCCAACCTGAAACTCTATATCCTGGCGATGTAGATCTCGCATAACTCTTTTGCCTATCCCGAGCCGCTCTCATCCGTTCCCCGATCATCTTAATCTGTTCAACCATCTCATGTACCATCTCTGGTCCTAGAACCACTCGCCTCAAAGACTGTCGTCCCAACAAATCGGACTCCTGCATCTCCTCCCATATAAAGCCTCAAACGGTGCCATGCCAATACTAGTGTGATAGCTGTTGTTGTAAGAAAACTCTATCAAATCCAACCTCTGTTCCCAGCTACCACCAAAGTCCATCACACAAGCTCGTAACATATCCTCAAGAGTTTTGATTGTTCTCTCAGTCTGACTGTTTGTCGCAGGATAAAAAGCTGTACTCATCTTCAAAGTTGTTCCCAAAGATTCCTGCAACTCTTTCCAAAACCTTGAGATAAATCTCGCATCTCTGTCAGACACTATGTCCTTAGGGACTCCATGTAACTTAAGCACATTCTTCATGTAGGCCATAGCTAATTG
This sequence comes from Silene latifolia, assembly GCF_048544455.1. Taxonomy (NCBI): domain Eukaryota; kingdom Viridiplantae; phylum Streptophyta; class Magnoliopsida; order Caryophyllales; family Caryophyllaceae; genus Silene; species Silene latifolia. The sequence goes on along the minus strand of NC_133529.1, from coordinate 109,168,993 downwards.
TGCTTTAGTCCATGTATCTTTCATTGGCACAAAGTGAGCTGACTTGGTCAGTCGATCCACTATTACCCATATCATGTTGTTACCCTGTTGACTCTTTGGCAAACCCACGATAAAATCCATAGAAATGGATTCCCACTTCCACTCAGGTACCTCTAAAGACTGAATCTTACCTTGTGGTCGTCGCTGTTCCCCTTTAACTCTCTGGCATGTCAAACAACGGGCCACAAACTCTGCTGTTTCTTTCTTCATCCCAGGCCACCAAAACGTGTTCTTCAAATCCTTGTATAGCTTGTCACCACCTGGATGTACTGAATATGGTGAACAATGTGCCTCTGTCATGATTGTCTTTTTCAGCTCCTCATCATTAGGGACACACCACCTACCATCGAACCTCAAACTACCATCTGTATGAATGGAGAATCGAGACACTGTCCCTTTCTCTACTCCAGCTCTCCACTCAACCATCTTAGGATCCAAAGCCTGTTTACCACGAATATCCTCATAAAGATCAGGCTGTACTGTCAAATCTCCCACAGCATCTCCTCTCTGCATCATATGTATACCAAAATTCCCCACCTCATCTCTCAACCTCATCAAAGATAGAGCTGTACACAAAGAATGCACACTCTTCCTACTCAAAGCATCTGCAACAACATTGGCTTTCCCTTCATGGTAGATAATATCCATGTCATAATCGCCAATCAGCTCCATCCATCTCATCTGTCTCATGTTCAACTCCTTTTGAGTGAAGATGTACTTGAGACTCTTGTGATCCGAAAATACCTTAAAGGTCGCCCCATAAAGGTAATGCCTCCAAATCTTGAGAGCAAACACCACTGCACCCAACTCTAGATCATGTGTAGGATAATTCTCCTCATACGGCTTCAATTGCCTAGAAGCATAGGCAATCACCTTACCGTTCGCATCAACACACATCCTAACCCATTCTTTGAGGCACCAGATAAACCTCAAAGTTCTCGATCCCTTCAGGCAATGCTAAGATAGGAGCTGTGGTCAAACGCTCCTTTAATGTTTGGAACGCCTTCTCACAACTCTCATCCCAACGAAACCTGTTCTCCTTCCTCATCAAAGCTGTCAGAGGTCTAGCTATCTTGGAGAAATCTTTCACGAACCGTCTGTAATATCCAGCTAAACCCAAGAAACTTCTAATCTCAAAGAACATTCTTTGGTGCTTCCCACTTTGTCACCGCCTCAATCTTCGCCGGATCCACAAACTACTCCCTCCTTAGAGATCACATGCCCTTAAAAGCAACTTTCTCTAACCACAACTCACACTTGGATAGCTTAGCATATAACTCATGCTCCCTCGTAGTCCGCAACACAACCCTCGGATGCTCCTCATGCTCCTCCTTAGTCTTAGAGTAGACTAAGATGTCATCGATAAACACCACCACGAACTTGTCCAAAAACTGTCTGAAGATTCTGTTCATCAAATCCATAAACACAGCCGGTGCATTAGATAACCCAAACGGCATCACCACGTACTCATAATGACCATACCTCGACGTGAAAGCGGTCTTTGGTATGTCCATCTCTCTAATCTTCACCTGATCCCGACCTCAAATCAATCTTGGAAAAGACTGATGCACCACTCAACTGATCAAACAGGTCATCTATCCTTTGCAAAGGATAATTATTCTTCACTGTCACTCGGTTCAGCTCTCTGTAATCTATGCACAACCTCAAACTCCCATCTTTCTTCTTCACGAAAAGAACTGGTGCTCCCCACGGCGATACACTAGGTCTAATGTATCCCTTCTCTATCAGATCATCTAACTGTTTCCTGAGCTCCTCCATCTCTTTAGGACCCATCCAGTACGGTGCCTTAGAGATTGGCCCCGTCCCCGGTTTCAACTCAACGGTGAAATCTATCTCCCTCTTCGGTGGCAACCCCCTGCGAACTCTCCCACCACCGGTATCTGATCAACTGTCGGACTCTCTATCCGGTCATCTCTCACATGGCATAAGATCAACGGGCACCCCTTCCTCAGATAAGACTTCAAGGTGACAGCTGCAATCAACTTAACTTTGGGTTTGACTAGAAACCCACGATAAGACACACTAACACCCTTAGGCCCTCTCAAAGACACTTTCTTTTGATGACAGTCTATCTTAGCTTTATACGTTCCTAACCAATCCATCCCGACTATCATCTCAAAATCGTCATAAGGAAACTCTAGCAAGTCTACAGGTAGATCAACTTGCCCAACTATCATAGATACATCTCTAAACAACCTCCCACATGATACAGACTCACCCGAAGGTATAAAAACTTTCTCACTTACAGACTCATATACCCTCAAACCCAACCGTTTAACATGACTCGAAGATACAAACGACTGAGACGCCCCCGAATCAAACAAAACAAAGGTAGGAATACCGTTAACAAGAAAAGTACCAGTGATAACATGTGCATCCTCCTCAGCTGCTTTCTTGTCCATCATGAACAGCTTTCCACTGGTCTTCTGTCCACCTCCCTGGACAGTACTGGCTGATTTGGTCGGCTTAGCACCCGACCCCTAATTGTTGTTGTTGTACGTAGCTGGTTTCTGATAAGAATTACCGCCATTGCGGTTACCTCCGCCGCCCTGATAGCTCTGACTTCCCCGGTTAGACCATGACCCACTTGGTCTGTTGCTCGCATAACTCTGTGCAGGTCCCTGAGAATAGCTCCCCCGAGCCGACCCCTGAAAAGCTCCCGGTGCACTCGTGCACTCATGTCTCTTGTGGCCTACACCGCCACAATGCATATAGCAGTCATCCCACAACTACCACTACCACTCACACGGCCACGCCCAAGGGAAGCCCCAAAGATCAATCCCGACCCAGAAGAAAACCCCTTAGCTTGATTGTGGTTGCCTTTCTTGTGACTAGATTGGCCTCCACCCTCACTCTCAACCTTTCTTTTCTCACTCACTCTCTCCTGAGTCATCTCAACCAGCCTCTCAGCTCTCCCAGCCCTCTCATAAGCTTCATTAACATCGGTAAGGACTCCCACGGGTAACTTATCCATGATCTTAGGGGTCAACCCCCTCTCAAACCTCAGCGCCAGATTCTCCTCACTCAAACCCACATCCTCAGCATACCTAGACTTCTCATTAAACTCGCTTTGTAATACTCAAAGAATCGACATATCGGATGTCATCTTAAACCCATCAAACTCCTCTCTCAGCTTACTCCTCACATGTTCCGGTACAAACTCCTTCCTCATAGCTCTCCGAAACTCGTCCCAAGGTATAGCAGGTAAGCCCTGGTTCGCATACATCTCCCTAGCACTCACCTTCACCGTATCCCACCACTTGCCAGTTGCGTCCCTCAGGTAGAACGCAGCTTGTTCTACTCTCATCTCATCAGGACAATGAACCAGGTCCAGAATATTCTCCATCTCATGATGCCAGTTGTCAAGAAGGTTTGGTTCCACGGTTCCCGTGTACTCTTTTGGGTTAAACCTTGCTATATAGAGACTGATCTTAGAGTGATCAACCTCCTTATCCTTATTCACTTTCTTTAAGGCCTCAGTAAGAGCATCTTGGTGCTCCAACATCTTAACAATATCATCCATATTCATGGTCTCAACTCTCGCATAATACGCGTTTCTCTTGGGCGGCATCTTGAAACTATATAAGAAAGGGTAGACATAAACATACGCACTAAAACCTCAAAACACGAAAAAAGGCTGCCCAGAACACACTCGATCGAGTGCCCAAACCTACTCGATCGAGTAAGAGGCTACTCGATCGAGTGCCCCTCATACTCGATCGAGTGCCTCGACTCCAGAACCCAAACAGACCTTCTCGACCTCTAACATACTCGACCGAGTAGCCCGCTACTCGATCGAGTGACCCCTACTCGATCGAGTGCCCGAGGTACTCGATCGAGTGCCCAAAAACACGATTCTGGATTCAAAATCGTCAAATACCCACTCGATCGAGTTAAACCCACTCGACCGAGTATCTCACCTACTCGATCGAGTAGCCCCCTACTCGATCGAGTCATGCTGACTCGCATAAACTACCCGCATGTTATCTCACATCTCCCAACGTACTAAGCAACATTATAAACGCAACATGTGATATAGCTAAGCATGCAATTCTACCAAGCTTTTCATATAATCAACGAAACAGTTATGTCATATTATCAAACGCCACATAGTAATCATCCAACATGCTTTTCTATTCCAACACAGTTCTATATATCTCATCAATCTTTCATTCATATTCTCAGCCTTCTACTCCAAGCATTCAACAATTACGACATACTTCATCACATCCATACACAAGCTAACAAACAACACATACGACTTGACATACACCCCCCCCCCCCATGTGACCGGTTCAAAATTGTAGGGCGATTTCGCGACTTTAGGACCTCTCCCAAGCCTTTGCATTAGCTCCTACAACCTTTACCCCGGGTTCATTTTAATTGACTCCCTATATTCATTAGGTTCATTAGTTACAGGTTTCAGGATCGTCGCTCTGATACCATTTTGTAACACCCCCATACTCCAAGTGCCTTACCAGGACCACCCAGGTATAAGGATGTTACCATCTCGGTTACCCGAGGCAATGATAATCAAATAAACAATTATGAAACAACGTTTAAATAGAAATACTTAGTGAAAGGTTACAATCTCAAAACCAAAACCAAAAGTACAAATACATGTTCTCAAACCGATCACATCGATTTAATCGAAATGTTTATGAAAACTACTAAGCTACAAATGAAGACTTCTATCATCGATCGTGGCACATCCCACCTATCCCAAGATTTCAACTCATACCGCTCAATATCTGCTCACCATCCCTGAATGGATCACCGCAGGTTTTAAAACAATAATCGGGGCCAGTACTAATTACATAAATTATATAACCAACAGAACAGTAAACAATACAGCTCATACAATCATACACAATCATCCACTCCACTTCATCTCCGTCACCGACTGTCCACTGGACCAGCCCTGCCAGTGGGGGACCGCAGCCGTACCCACCAAATACCCGCTCATCATACCGAGCGATAACCCTGTCCCATTAATGTGCACATCCCCTCCCGTGGCAGGTTCCACGGAGGGCGAAACTAGGGCGTGAAGCCACTCCCGCAAGTGACTCCACTCAGCCGAGAACGCATCTCGAGAACCATAGACAAACAATCACAATCACAATATCAACAACCGTCTGAATCTATCAACAATGTATAACCACAACCGTCTGAATCAATCAACCACACTAACTACAGCACAATCACCACACATTATGTAAGTAATACTGAGTAGGGAAACCCTACCTGGAAAGCACAACAATCAGACGATCTCACAGCTGATATAAAAAAGCTTCCTCTACGAATCCTCCTTCTAATATACAAACACATAATCACTACCAAGCATACAAACAAAAAAAAAACCCCAATCCCCAAATTAGGGTTTAACCAACTTTAAAGAAACATCATAAAAACGGTATATAGGTCTTACCCTCGACGCAAGGATCACAACGGTGTAATGGAAAGTGAAATCCGACCTTCCAAGCTCCGGGATTTGCCAACAATGCGATTAAAGCTAATGACGTAGTTTGCTTTCTCTTCTCACAGTGATTAGGTTTTGAAAAGTGACTTAAGAACAATGACGGAAGTATTATATACTCTAATCGCATTATTAACAAAACCCGAGAAAACAGCCCCCGTAAATCGGCTACTCGATCGAGTAGCTAAGGTACTCGATCGAGTTCCCCCTTACTCGATCGAGTACCCACGTTACTCGATCGAGTACCCAACAGGTCAGAAACTATTTTAATCCGCAACTTGCCCTTACTCGACAGAGTAAGGCCTACTCGATAGAGTACCCCAAGACTCATAAATACGTAGTATTACAGTTTGGTTATTTTTATCTGATTTCAGAAGTTAGTGGAAGAATTGAAGGGAATGAAAAGAAAAAAACGATGAATGAAAAAGAAAAAGAAAAAAGAATGAAAAGAAAAATTGGAAATACGAAAAAGAAAAGGAAGAATCATGTGCGAAAAAAAATGAGGAATTGCATGGATGATTTTCATTCCCATGTTTTACTTATATTTTATGGGGAGTTGACAAGTTTATGGCGTATTGTGAGATTAGTGCATTGAATTTGTACCGTTTTGTTTTGTTATATTGAGTATGAAGTTGGGATGCAGTTCAATATTTGGATTCGTTGTTGCTAGCCTGGCTATTAACTCCACATATCCAAATTCATCTTAGCCCCTTCTTACCCATTACCTCACTTACCCAAATGTAAGTCCTCGGCATGTGTCTTGGTCATTAGTATGGTTGGAATGCGTATGTACGGTTGTAGAGACTTTATTCATGTTACCTGCATGCATGTTCTTATAGGTCGAGTTAGGTGAGTGTCTTTACTTCTTTCTATCTTTCACATAAATATTCACCTTGTGCCTAATTTTGAGCGATGAGCGACCCGCGAGAGTCCGATACTTTTGAGTCTTGCAAGGTCGACGGTTTAGTAAGTTTGAAACATTGATTTAATTCGTTTGCACTTATCATTTGCCACTTTGTTAGTTGTTGCATTAAACTGGTTTTGGTGGATGATTTGTAGCTGATGCGTTGGTCCCGTTCCACTGTTTATTCTTAGTTGCATTCATAGTTTGCTTGGGGACAAGCAAAGGTTGGGTTTGAGGAGATTTGATGTGTGTATTTTATATAAGGTTTTTACCCCATTTTTACACGCATTTTTGTACTATTTACGTGGCATCTAGCTACAAATACCCCCGAATATTCTACTTTGGTTCGTTTTGTGTAAATTGCAGGAATAAACCAAAGAGGAGATAAATCAAGCCTAAACTCATCCCATTTGCATGTATTTATGGAGAACAAGGAGCCGGAGCTTGGAATCTATCATTTTGAAGACGCGTGAGCTGGTTTCGGAAGGTGTCATAGTGTCTAACGTGCCAAAATAGCTCGATCGACTACTTTTCTAGTCGATCGAATGCTTTATATATTGAAGGTTACTCGATCGAGCAGTCCCAGTATCCAATCGAGAAGACAATACAAGGAGTTACTCGATCGAGTGGTTTATTTCCACTCGATCGAAGGGTTTGTCGCTGAGTTACTCGATCGAGTGGTTTATTTCCACTCGATCGAGTGGTTTTGCCCGTATAAGAGTTTTTCCACCTAATTTCGTATGGGCTTTTGTAATTAAGCTAGGGATTAGGTTTAAGGGGGAGATTTTCGTATGCTACTAAATACAGTAGACTGCGTAACTCTTCCTCACTGATTATTCATCATTCACTTAGATTTATCTTTTTCTACTGCTTTTTCATTTTTACTCCTTTCTACTCGGATCCGGAACTTGTAATGTGTATTATTATTCTCTTTTAATTCTTGTTCTTATTCTTAATTCATTTCATTGCTTCTATTTCCTCTATTCCTTTATTTTGCTATTGCTATTTGTTTTCATTTCTTTTTATTATTATCATGTTTAATTCTTGTCGTCTATATGTTATTGTTGATAATTCGATGGTGATGCATAGCTAATTTCCCTTGCTAAGACTAGGGGGTCCATGATTATGAAGGGATAGTAATTGCCATTTTAGGTTTTGTGCTTGTGTGGTCTCTGTTGTTAATCGCTACAGTTAACTGCTTCTGTCTAATTGAGTCGACGCAATTAGTAATTTTATCGTAGTAAACCTTGACCTAGACCGGAAGGTTGGAAAGGGCGAGACTCGTAGCGAACATTAGGGCACTGTAGTGAGGGCGGAAGCTAAGCTATTTGTGCTTTAGGGCGAATTGAGACCGGAAGGAGATATTCACTGTTCCTTTGACCATACTTGCATTGACCTGAGACCTAGATTGCTTGACTGAATGATCATGGTGAACCGACTGTCTTAGCTGCTTTTCCTTTATCTGCTTAATCCTTTTTTCTCTGCCTTTTTCTCTTTCTCATTCTCATTAGTGTAGAACAACAACCCAATTAAAACCCCCATTTTGGTTACCGTGACGAACTTAGACAAAGCCGACATTTTCCCATCTCCCTGTGGAGATCGACCCGACTTCCCTAGCTATATTAGTTAGAGCCAGTTGGTTATTTTTGATAGGTATACGACTGCCCTGTCAGCTTTCAAAGTACGTTCTTAATTTAGTACAACTCATAATTAAAGCTAAAACATATTTTTCAAGTAGGACATACCTTATCTCCGCATCTAGTAGGCTTTTACTTACGTAATAGACAGGGTGTTACTGTCCATCCATTTCTTTGACCAGAACTGCGCTGACCGCAGTCTCAGTGACTGACAAGTATACTGTCAGGCGTTCGTCTTTGACTGGTTTTGCCAGCAAGGGTGGAGAGGATAGATATGCTTTCAGATCTTCAAAGGCGGACTGGTGATTATTAGTCCACTGGAAGTGTTTGTTCTTCCTGAGCAGGTTGTAAAATGATTTGCACCTTTCTGATGACCTTGAAATGAACCTGTTCAGGGCTGCTATTCTTCCTGTCAATTTTTGTATGTCGTTGACCGTTTTTGGTGGTTTCAGCTCTAGGATAGCTTTGATCTGTTCAGGACTGGCTTCTATTCCTCTTTTTGTCACCATATAGCCCAAGCATTTACCTGCTGAGACTCCGAAATGGCACTTTTGTGGATTTAGCTTCATGTTGAATTTTTCCAGTATTTGGAATGCCACTTCCAGGTCTTTGACGTGGTCTTCTGCTTTTTTTAATTTGACTACCATGTCATCAATGTAGACTTCCATGGTGTCTCCAATTTGGTCTTTGAACATCATGTTGACTAGCCTTTGATAGGTTGCACCTGCATTTTTTAATCCAAACGGCATGGCAGTATAGCAATATATTCCTCTCTCAGTAATGAAGGTTGTACTTTCCTGATCCGCGGGGTGCATCTTTATTTGATTGAATCCACTTGAAGCATCCATGAATGTTAACATCTCGTGGCCTGCAGTGGCGTCCACCATTGCATCAATATGTGGTAGGGGAAATGGGTCTTTTGGGCAGGCCTTATTCAGGTCAGTTTAGTTCACGCAGACTCTCCACTTGCCATTCTTCTTTTGGACAACTACTACATTGGCAAGCCAGTCGGGGTACATTACTTCCTTGGTCATTCCCATGTCCAATAGCTTGTCGACTTCTTGATTGATGATTTCATTTCTTTCTGCAGCGAATTTTCTCCTTTTTTTGCTGTACAGGCTTAAATGATTTGTCAATATTTAACTTATGAGTTATGATATCAACATCTATACCAGTCATGTCAAAATGTGACCAAGCGAAACAAGACATCTTAGTTTTGAGAAAGCTGGCCAGATTAGGCCTGACTGAGTCAGGTGCATCTGATCCCACAAGTACCTTTCTGTCAGGATATTCTGGGTCCAGAGTGACCTCTCCTGTTTCCATTTGTGATTGGGCTATATATTCATTCCTGACAGGGGACTTTAGTTGCTATGCGAGGGACTTACCTGACTTTGAAGGTTTCAAAGCCTGAGTGTAACATTCCTGGGCTGCCTTCTGTTCTCCCCTGATGGTGGTTATCCCCCATTCAGTTGGTATCTTTACGCATTGATGATATGTTGATGGGATGGCTTTGACGTTGTGGATCCAAGGTCTACCCAGGATTACGTTGTATGAGGATAGGAAAACCATTACTCCGAATCTTTCATAGGAAGCTACGCCTTCTACATAGGTTGGCAAGCTAATCTCTCCCAGGGTGCTCTTTGTTTCTCCGCTGAATCCGACCATGACGCTGGATTTCTTGATAATTTTTTCTTCATCTATTTTCATGGCTTTAAGGACGTCCAGCATCACCAAGTTGATTGAACTGCCTCCGTCTATCAGGATTATTGATACCTTAGCTGTGCCAATTTGCATGGTAATCACCAGGCTATCATGGTGCAGGTCTGGTACTCCCTGCAAGTCTGAGTCATCAAAGGTAACAGCGGGTAATAATTTAGATCTGGAAGGGGGTTGAAGTTTAGACTCTCTGGCGATTCTTTTAGCGGCTGAGCTGGTTAAGCCACAGATTTATGAGCCTCCGTTTATGAACTTGACTTCGTAGATGGGGGGAGGAGGAGGAGGATCTCTGCTATTTCCTGGATCTCTCTTGCCTGCTCCTTCGTCTTTGCCTTTGGGTTGTTGAATTAAATCTTTCAGATAGCCTTTCTTTAGGAGATAAGCCACTTGTTTCCTGAGCTGAATGCACTCTTCTGTGGTGTGTCCAATGTCTTGGTGAAAGTCACACCATCTTGTTGGATCTTTCCTGGGGTTGTCAGATTTCTTGGGCCATCTAACTGTGTCTCCCAGGCTTTCCAGGCGTTTGATCAATCCTGCAGTATTTATAGAGAAGTTATATTCAGGAATAGTTGGTAGGCTAGAAAGGTTACCTTTGCATTCCTGTGCCACATTGACTTCAGACCGTTCAGGTCTAGAATAAGGTGCTGATCTGGGGTTGTTTCCTTTTTGGTAGGAGCTCTTCCTGTTAGTGTGGCCATAACTTTGCTTTCCTCCGGATGAGTTTGTTCTGAAGTTGAGATCTTCTTCCAGTTTGACATGTTCTAAGGCAATGGACTGAACAGTGGCGAAGGTTGGATAGGCCTTCTTGGTTAGATCTGCGTAGATGTCACTGTCAAGCAGAACTCCTTGCCTGAAAGCTTCCACTGCTGTTTCTTCATCGCATCTTGGAATGGCCACCATTTATTTGAAGAATCTGGCCAGGAATTCTTTGAGGGGCTCGTCTGGAAGCTGCTTAACTCTGAACAGGTTGCTGGGTCTCTTAGCCATGTCTCTGCTGCTTGCGAACTGCTGGTTGAAGGCATTGACCAAATCTGCAAAATTCTTGATACTACCATTTGGGAGGTTGATGAACCATTGTAGTGCTGCTCCAGTTAAGGTAGTGCCAAAGCCTTTGCACATGCAAACCTGCCTGAGTTCGCTGGGTATTGAGGCTGCCAGCATTTTTTGCTTGAATATGGCTACATGGTTTTGTGAATCAGAGATCCCATCATAGGTTCCCATGGATGGAACGGTGAATTTCTTGGGGAGATCAATCTTTGCAATTTCATCTGCAAAGAGTGAATCAGCGAAGCTATCTATTTCCACTTCAGCTACAGGATCTGGCACTCCGAGTATATTCTCTATCTTGTTGTGGAGTTTCTGGATTTCCTGAAGCATGGCCATCATTATTGCTGTCTCTGTCTTGCTTGATGCATTGTCAGGGATGGCGTGTAGATCAGACGAGGCATGCTTCTCCGGGGTTCCAAAACTGGTGAAATATATTTGTTTGATGATGGATCAAAATGGGGTTCCTGGTTCAAATCTGGTTTTGGAACCTGAAGCCTGGTTCTCCAATTTCTTTTTCAGGCTGGACTCTGACTCTTTGAGCCTAGTGATTTCAGCTTCTGCTTGGGCTGCTTTCTCTTGAATTGTTTCCAGCTCCTTGATTTTAGCCAAGGCAGCGGCTAGTTGTTGTTCTGGGGTAAGTTCTACCATTTTTTTTTGTGTAAATATCAAATGAAAAAATATTTTTTTTTGATTAATGAACTAGATGCCCCACGGTGGGCGCCAATTGTTTTAGCAAGATTTTCCCCGTAAAGATCCGGCTTGATGATTAAATAGTGTGGGTATCTAGCTCTTATATTAAGAACAAAAGTATAAGTAAAAGAATGGAAAAAATAAAGTATGAATGATGTTATTTGTATTTCTTAGATAGGCTGAACAATAATACGGAAATAAAAGATTGAATGCAAGATAAAATAGTAGACAAATTGTATTTCAATGATGTGTTCTTTTCGTGCCCCCCTTACAAATACTCTCTCAAGCTATTTATAATCTTTCAATATTAATGTTACATTCAATCCAACGTTCCTCTTGATCGTTGGAGCTGTTTCCTAAAAAATAGGGCACATTTCCTATTAATCCGGTTGACCTGTTCTTCCTCAACAAACTTGTGTTCTTCTACTTTTGCACGTTCTGATTTATGGAAATAGTATGTTCTTGTAGTTGGACTTGATCTTCCGTGAGAATAGTACGTGGACATAACCGTTTTGCTTGTTTGTCAATTTTATTCGGCCTGTTTAAGAGTCCAATCAGGCTATTCTATGCTTACCATTAGGTCTTTCTTCCAGGTTTTAGTAGCTTGCTTGCCCTCTGGTATTCTTTATCTTCCAAGTAATAATTAGATTTGTCCGGACCTTGGCTGCCCCAATCAGCCTAATTATGCCAGGCTAGACTAAAGTCGCTCCAGGCTAATTTGGGCCTAACAAGTAGATAGGGGATTATATGAGTATCAGTACTCAAAATACGCAAAATATTTTGCTGACATAATTTAGGAGATTTGAAGATGTTTTTTAAATTATGTTTAAATTATTATTTTTTTAAATCTATTTTTTCGGACATTGCTCACATATTTAACCCAAAATTCTTAAAACTTATCAGCAGATACTATTATTTTCGATCACCATTTTCATATAATGGAGATTTTCACTCAAAGAAAATGCCCAATTTATTTTCAAAGAACGCCATACAAAAATCCATATAAATTACCCCGCGGTCATGTCACACCCACTCGCAATCACGACCATCAGTTATATAATTCACTAGACCTTAAAACAAATTTTAAAATCGCCTTAAGTTGCGCTATTGTTGCAATACGTCACTTGAAAATGAACATGCTCACTGCAGAGATTGGTGTACGTGTTGTCTAAAATCAAATTAATTACCAATATGATCATCATAGTCATTATATTACCAAACTACACCCAAGAGCAAGTTTAAAGTTATGGCACTATCAATTACTATGATAGTTCACTCGAGTAACACTAGAACCGTCCTTTGCTAAAATCAGGCATTTAAGCTACACTTTTTGTACAGATAAGCATAAATGGGTTAACACGAACATGACACGATATTTAATTGGGTCGTGCTCTTTAAACACGAACCCGATACGAATGACCTATTTACTAAATTAATCTAAATTTTTCTTTATCATCCATCACATAAATGTATTTACACTTGCCAAATATTGACATGACATCAAAACACGACACAACTCGGCTTGGAATTAACGTGAAGAGTTCAATAGCCGAACGAATACTCTAGAGGGGGGGGGATTAAATGGAGTATGTACCTTTTTAAAATTTTATTACTAATTCGATCTATATACTTTTTTTATTGAACCCTTTGGCTGGTTTGTTCGGATTAGTCTTCCGGTTTGATATAGATTACCGTAGACGTAGTGGTAGATATTTGGAGGTATTGAGGTAATGTTGTATATTAGGAAAATTGGGTTGTTACGGATTAATTATCCGGTTTGATATAAAGTACTGTAGTGGTGTAGATTTTATAGAGGTTATATCAGGAAAATCGAGTTGTTAGGAAAATGGTCTAGTTGGAGAAACAGTTTCATGGTAAGGAAGCGTAGAGGTTGAAAATCGTGATGGTGTTTCTGGTGTGAAGAAGCATTTTTTTGCTGTTGATAAACAAGGAAATAGGTGGCGGACACGAGTCAAAAACTCGTTGTTGAGGACTCTTGTTCACTTAGGTCATTATGGAACCCCTAAAGAGGCGGCACTTGTTGTATAAAAGAAAAAGGCGGAGTTTGAGAAAAATGAATAAGGGACAAGAGAGTTCGAGCATTGGAACTTGAAAAGGCTATACATAAAATAATTACGAATAATTAACACATGCTCAATCAATTAACCATGCACATAACCTAGACTCATCATGACTTAATAGGAATCTCATTTTAATGAACAAACTCAACTTTTCCAGATTTTCCAGAACCGGACAGACTCGCTATAAAATGCCTAATTTGAGGGGAAAATAGGGGATGCAATTAACCCTACAGTTTCTCCTGTTCTTATTGTGAATACTGTTACTAATGATTCTAGGGTGAATAATTCTGGGTATACTCATAGGAATTGGGCAAGTGTTGCTAAAGGAAAAGAACCCATAGGTATGAACTTGTTCTTTCATGAAGATAGTGCAAAATTTAATGAGGTAGACATTCAAATTGAGGAAATTTAAGATGAAGTAACGAAATGGAAATGTACTTTGATAGGCAATGTTCTGGGTGTTAAGCCCTCCATCAAACAAATGACAGACTTTGTTCAAAAACACTGGATATGTGGTACTTTGCCCGTTGTTCAAAATTTTAAAAAGGGTTGGTTTAGTTTTAAATTTGATAATGAGGAGGATATTCAGGAGGATGAAAGGGCCATAGTGTGTGGGATTTAATTCTTTGATTCTCAGGCAATGGACCCCTTACTTTTCCTGTCTCATGGAGAGTGTCTCAATTACGCCCGTTTGAATTTTATTCCCTGACCTGGACTCTTACATGTGGACTGATTCTGTGTTAAATAAAATAGCCAACAAAATTGGCAAACCCTTGTTTGCTAATCTCACAACTACCTGTAAGGCCAAGCTCTCTTTTGTTAGGGTCTTGGTGGAGGTTGATGTAGCTGCTGATTTGCCTGAGCATATTATTATAAATGCCCCTTTTATTGGTTAGACAGTCTAGAGAGTGGTGTATGAATGGCTTCCTAGTTATTGCAACATTTGCAAGAAGCTTGGTCACACTCCAGCCTCTTGTAAAAAGGAATGTGGATAATGTTTCCAAGAATGTGGCCAAGCATACCACTCAGGGGGTTGTATAGGAAACAATCTCTAGGCAGGTTTATAAGCCCATTATTTGGAAGCCCTGGTCCTAGTCAGCCTGCTCCTCACTCAGCCTCAGAATGCCACTTGTTAGGTGGTAGCTCAGATCCTAGGGTTATGGAACCAGTTTCTCTGACTGAGGGAGGGAGCTCAGAATGCACCGAGCTAGGCTCGCTTCCTCAGGCAGAGATGATTGGATCCCCTCTAAAGGATGCTTTAAATCATCAAGAATACAGTGAGCTGGGGTAGGTGTATGATCAATTTGATACTGAGGCAGGGAGTACTAGCAATGGGCCTGTGTCTACTGTTAGTGGTAGCAGTACACCTGGTAGGGCAGTATTATCTTCTAACAGGTTTAATATGCTTGCTACTGAGGAGGAAGGGAATACTGATCATACAACTGTGCCCCAGGCCACTGAAGATGGTCCCCCTGATAACTCTGTTAAATGATAATATCTACTTGGAACATTAGACGCTTGTATAAGCCAATAAACCGGCTGGAGGTTGCACGGTTTCTTATGACTAATAAAATTGATATTCTTGGTATATTAGAAACCAGGGTTAAGCAAAAGAAATCTAATAGTGTTAAGAAATAACTTTAATAGATATAGCAATTTTTGTAATTACAATACACGCCAATGGAAGAATATAGCTTCTGTAGAATCATGTCACAGTTCATATTACTGTCATTGAAGAGCATGCACAAGTTATACATTGCCAAGTTACGCATCTGATTTCTAGCAGGAAGTTTCACTTGTCTATTTTGTATGGAAGCAATAAAGCTGATAGCCGGAAAGATCTGTGGAACTCTATGGTCCATTTTGCTGCACATGTTGAGGCTTGGGTTGTTATGGGGGATTTTAATGTAGTTAGATGCCCTCTAGAGAAAATTAGTAGTCACCCACCCATAGCTTCCGAAATACTGGATTTTAACTCTTGTTTGCTAAGTTGTGACTTGGATGATATGAATGGGTCTGGCCATGATTTCACCTGGTTCAACAAGCACGAGCCAGGCACTAGAGTTTATTCAAAGCTGGACATGGTTCTTGTTAACTCTACCTGGGTTAACCAATTTGACCAAACATCTGCCCAGTTCTTATCTCCTGGCATATCAGACCATTGCCCTACTATGGTCACTTTTCATGGGGATCCTCTATCCAAGAAGCAGTTTACCTTTCTCAACTGCTGGTTTGATCACCCTGGTTTCAAGCCTCTTATTGCTCAAGCATGGTCTAGACATACTTCTGGGAATTCCACGCATTAGCTCATGAGCAAACTTAAGTATGTGAAGAAATAACTCAAGCAATTCTATTTTCGTCTTTTTTCTAGAATTGACATTAGAATTGCTCAGAAGAGGGAAGACTTGCATCAGTGTTTTACCCACCTAAAAGTTGATCCCCTCTCCCCTACTCTTATTCAGCAGGAGAAGTATATTTCTCAGGAGTTATTCAAATTGAAAGAGATAGAGGTCAAGATTCTTTCCCAACATGCTAAGCTTCATAGCATTAAGCTTAATGATATTAGCTCTAGATATTTTTTCTCCAAGATTAAAGAAAGGCAGCAGAGTCAGCTCATTAGAGAGATTCAAGGGGTTGATGGAGTTTCTCATAAAGGGCAAGCTGCAGTGGGTGATGCTTTTGTTGAGCATTATCAGAAGCTGCTTGGTTGCTCTGTTGAGGTTGAGGACATTAATCCTTCCATCATTTCTAATGGGCCCTTTGTAGAGGAGGGTGGTGCTGCTCCTCTCATTCGCCCTGTTTCAAGGAGGGAAATAAGAGATGTTATATTTAGTATTGGCACAAACAAGAGTGCAAGAATAGATGGCTTCTCTTCTGGATTTTTTTATAGTTGTCTGGGATGTAGTTGAAAAATGATTTATGTATTGCTGTTGAGGATTTACTCAAAAGAAACTTTATGCCCAAACAAGTCAATGTCACTGTGATCTCCCTCATTTCTAAGAAGCAAGTGTCCCAGTCTGTGGAAGACTTCAGGCCTATTTCTTATTATTCTATCATTTATAAAGCTGTAAGTGAAATTCTCACTAATAGATTGAAAAGTCTCATGTCTAAACTGGTGGGAGAGGAGCAGGTTGCCTTTGTGCAAGGCAGAAGCCTATATGAAAATACCATGCTCATACAAAGTCTTGTTAAAGGTTATACTAGGAAGGGTGTCACTCCTAGGTGCATGTTAAAAATTGATATTAGTAAGCCATTTGATACGCTTTAATGAAATTTTATCCATAGTATGCTTACTCTTTTAAAATTCCATGCCACCTTTGTTAATTGGATCATGAGGTGTGTGAAAGGTTCTTGGTTTACTATAAAAGTCAATGGTGCCAATTGTGGATTCTTCAAAGACAAGACTGGTGTCAGGCAAGGGGATCCTCTATCCCCTTATCAGTTTGTTCTTAGCAAGGAAGTCTTATCTAGATGCATAAAGGGAATCTACACCTCTCCAAATGTTTCTTATCATCCTAAGTGTTCTAGGCTGGAGCTCACCCACCTGATATTTGCTGACGACCTCATGATATTCACAAGAGGGGATCTACCTTTTGTGAAAAAGGCCACTGAGACGTTGGAATTGTTTGCAAGCTAGTCTGGTCTTAAGGCTAATGTTGATAAAACCGAGGCTTATTTTAGAGGGGTTAAGCATGAGGTCAAACAACTCATCTTGTCTACTGTTTGCCTAGCTGAGGGATCATTTCCCTTTAGATATCCAAAGTTTTCACCTTAGTTGGACTTCAAATCTTGGGCTTGACTTTGCATAAGACCTTATTTTGTATTTCTCATTTTAATCCATATCTTTATTCATGCAAATCCATGTAACACTTCTAGGTTGGTCCAATGTTTGCTTCTTTACTTAGCCTTACTTCTAGTTACTTGCACAAGTGATGGAATAAGCTTCTAAAAGCTCAACTTCCTACAAAATGTAGTGACAAAACATGCAAAGACAATTAGAATACAATATTAGCTCATAAAATCACTAAGGTTAGTACAATAATCATATAAGCTAGAGCCAAAATAAGGAGATAAAGTCTATATAAAATGGACTTATCAAACTCCCTCAAGCTAAACTCTTGCTTGTCTCTAAGTAAGAAACCATATCTCATCAATTGCAATATCCTAAAACAAGCTAAGCATAATGATTCAAAACCCGAAACAACATGGACAAAAGGAGTAATGCAAAAACATGGATGAGATTTACATGACGGCATAGCATGGAAGACTTTGAACGAACCTTTAAACTCTTGCATGATCTTTTGACTAATGAACTCTCACGATGCACTCAAACTCATTTGTATGTGAAAGGATATTTTGTGTGAAAATACTCACCTATCCTCGACTCATGATAATGTGCCCGCAATCTAATATGGTAATCATTTCAAAACCACAAATCAAAACATTCAAATGCAAGCATGAAAAAGAAGCCATATGGGTAAGAAGAAGGCAAATAAATAATGGGTAAGAAAGGGGAACAAATGATTTATCATTATTTATGGTATGTGGAGCTAAGTTAAGCTAGTAACAACCATATGCAAGGATGCTCAATTCCCAAAACTATTCCAAAAATTCTGATACAAATCATAAGAATACTCTCCAAAACATATGAATAAGATATGAGAGCTTCTTACACCAACTTCTTCTTCTCTTTCAAAATACAAACCATGCTTCTCTTTTTCATTTCATGCCTCTTTTTTTCTCATCTTTTCCTTTTCAATTCATTTCCACCACTTGTGATTTTATTCATTTTCCTTTTCTTTCATTTTTTTTTTTGCAATTCTTTTTCTTTTCTCATTTCTTTCCTCCAAGAGCATTAAGACCAAGCTCATAATGATATTTCAAGATAGAACAAATCCCAAATGAGTACCCAAACACAACTAATCAAAGCTACTAGCTCAACAAGGTAGGCAATTTTAATATGTAGTTAGGAATAAATTTTGTGAAGGGTTTCAAAAAGGCAAATTTAATCATATGAATGGCTCCAAAATGTTAACAACAAATGAATGCATGCTTATAAAGAGATGAAATCAAGACCATACTTATGCGTTTTGATGAAACACACACTAAGGAGACCTACACTCACCTAAGAGAGACCGGATATGGATGCATCGGTCTAAGGAGGTTCTACCTTACCAATTTTGTAGCTTGCCAATAGTCAAGATCAAGCCTATTCGGTTCATTTTCCATCTCCCACCGGCTATGTCATGACATCCTAATGTAGCAATTATCCCATCAAATAAAAATAAATCATTAGCTATAAGCTATCATTAGGATAAGCAAGAGGGCATAAGAGCATTTTTATGAAAAAAATAGGCTATAAGCAAGAAAAAACACATAATTTTCCCAAAATTTTCAGATTTTTCTAAATGAAAACTACACTACAATGCAAATGCAATCCCCCCAAGCTAAACACAACATTGTCTTCAATGTTCTAACATGTAATCCAACGAAAATAACTGAAAAAATAGTTCAAAGCACATAAAAAGCAAGACAAGAGGTTATGTCTAATGGTTTGCGAGAAATGTAAACTAAAATGCAAAGGAAAGAACACTTACTAGACTTTATAATGAAGGAATGATGTTTGCAAGTGATTTATCAAAAAAAATTCCGGAAAAAGTTATGTCCCCGATCGGGGTTGACTAATTCTAGTCGGGTTTGACTTTTCCTCCGTATTTCTTTTAGCTCCTCCGTTGTTGAAAGCTACGACCCTGAACTGGGTTTCTGGCATGGGGAAGCGTGCATTTCTTCTTTGAGCCTCATTTTCTTCTTCCTTCATCTATAAATCACAAAACAAAACACTGTCAAGTCTAGTAATTTTATTTCTAAATCTATGAAAACATTTAATTTGCGGAAAATTAAAAACAAATAAAATAAAATAGATTTCCCGAAATGAATATCCATTGTCCTCTAAAAAGCATGTCAACGCCCATAGAAGTTTATCATATTCCTGCGCATGAGCAATACACAAGCATATGTAAGCAATTGATAAGATATAAGCATGAAAGATCAAAGGCAACAAATGATTAATCTTATCAAAATGCCCATGAGAGATTTCAAATAGAACCACCGTACTCCACTCATCTGCAAGAGATGAAGCATCATGCTTAAGACCATAAAAATAACCGTTAGTGCATAAATTATAATCATGAATGGTCTCAAATTGGTGGTATATATGAAAACTCTAAGTGGTAGGACTCATCAAAAATAGGGGGTGCGTCTCACTTAACCTCTATATTAGTATCACTAAGTCCTCCATCAACTTCGAATTGGTCAACTACATCCCATGTGAAAGGATTTTTAAAGATTGCAAATGACTCTGGCAAAACCTTATCCGTTTCACTATGGTCGGGCTTAAGCTTATCCATGGCACGTGTGTCAACTACCTCCTCCACGAAATGGTAAATTGGAGAGACAATAGAGGGTATTTCAATAATGAAAGTCAGTCCATCGTCATCGTCATCCAATAATTCAAAATGGTTAGGATCAAAAGACTCACATTGGGAGGTTGGGAGAGAATGAGGAGAGGAAATAATCACACATTGGCTCGCTTCTTTTTTGATAAAGTTGTTCCAAATGAGCTTGTAACACTTTGAGCTCCTCTTGCATGCGCCACACATTGTATTGGCGTGATACCTCCCGCAATTGACTTTGGCTAGCCATGAAATCAAAGAAGTGCCAAAGTTTCAGCCCAACCATGTAGTAGACACTCCCATTACTCAAATTTAGAGCTATTTCTCGGGTCTCAAAATCCATGCCATTAAGCGCGAGGTGAGCCATGTAATCCCCATCAAGGACATGTCCAAGAGAGAGGAGACTATCGCAAAAATGGTAGAATCGGGCAAGATAGTCATGAAAAGACTCATCTTTGAGTTGTGAGACGAATTCGTAATTCATTATGTAAGGCCAAACTTTATTACCTACAAAATAGGCACTAAAACTACAAAGAAACCGTGAGAAGATCTCAAGGAACAAGTGTTCCCCGAGACAAAATAAAACAAGATAAAATTCAAAAACTAATTAGCAAACAAAACCGTGCTCCTCGGCAACGGCGCCAAAATTTGATAGGCTATTGCACACCTATGCAAAAATAAATACCCTAGACACAAATGAATGTGGTACGTAGGGGTCGAATCCACAGAGAGACGGTAGTTGTTAATTAGTTGTTATGGAGTGAATTTTATCAAGATCTGTTATCGTATGATTGGTTGGTTGGATAATGGAAGAAAACAATAATGATAAAGAAATAGTCTAGGGAGGTTGGGTCACACATGCAAATTATGTAAATGTTCAAATTAAACATAGGAGTTGATAAATCATTAATTGTTTAGGCTTAGAGACACCCACCTCTCGATATTAGTGTCAACCATAGACCGGGTCCTAGAGAAACTCTCGTTTATGACTAGGTCGTCCTACTACACGTGCTTAGTCTAATCCGATTCCGTGTCTCTCGACTTATAGAACGAATTAAAAAATTTAATCAAAGATAGTGATCAATTATCAAAGACTAACAAAACAGTGCAAACATGTAGAAGAAACAATGAAACGATATTATAACATCCTTGTTCAACAATTGCAAGAACTACTTATGCATGGTTTCCCTTATTCCCTAGACAATTGAATTACTTATGTATAATGAAAACTAATCTAATAACATATGCAATGATAAGGATAAACATACTAACTAGTAATGTAAATGACTAAGGAATAACAAAATAATACCAGAAATGAAATTACCTTGGCAATGGAAATAGAATTGGAATTGAAGAACAATGCAAAAAGAAATAACTTGGAAATGAAATTGTAATTTGTAATACTTAAAGGAAATGATAACAAAGTAATGAAAACTAAACTACACTAAGCTAATCTAACTAATGAAGTTTAGAGATAATTCTATGTGGAAATGTGTGGAAAAAGGTATGTGTAAGAAGTGTTGAAGTCTAAACTCTTTATATAGGAAATAAGGGGTGAAACTTAGAGTAAATACAAGGGGGTCAACCCCAAGTATTTTCTTTTAATTGCTTGATTAATTACCAAAGGAGTCCTAAGTGAGCTATTAACTCAACTTCAATCCTCCGGTTAAATGCATAGTGAGCATCCTAAGAGCATCCAATGAACATTCCAAAGCTTGCTTCAAATCTCTTCACTTCTTGATTAAATGCCAAGGGGATCCAATGTGAGCCACTAATCCCATCTTAGTTCACCCGGTTAAATGTGATATTCGCATCCAAAGTTTCACTAAGCATCCAAAGCTTCCACCTTTGTTGGACTTCAAATCTTAGGCTTGACTTTGCATAAGACCTTATTTTGCGTTTCTCATTTTAATCCATATCTTTATGCATGCAAATACATGTAACACTTCAAGGTTGGTCCAATGTTTGCTTCGTTACTTAGCCTTGCTTCTAGTTACTTGGACAAGTGATGGAATAAGCTTCTAAAAGCTCAACTTCCTACAAAATGTGACAAAACATGCAAAGACAACTAGAATACAATATTAACTCATAAAATCACTAAGGTTAGTACAATAATCATATAAACTAGAGCCAAAATAAGGAGATAAAGTCTATATAAAATGGACTTATCAACCGGGTCCGGAAGCCAACCGGATCCCTTGCCAGACGTCGTGTCTCAACCACACGAGCCCCTCCGTGACTCAAGCCATTAAGGTGCACATCCCTCTTATAGTGGGAAGCTCCAAGAGGCGACTCAAGCGGAAGACGGTCTCCCAACCGCCTTCCGTCTCCATATAACAGGTAACCAATCAAACCTCCATGTCCTCCAACATACAAGAGAACACAATAAATACGATATACCATATAACATGCCAATTACCGACTCACTCAATGCAATTGATAATAAATGACGCATTTAGCAAATAAACACAATATTAAAACTGAGTAGGATAAACCTACCTTTTAGCATAGTCCGTAAGCAATCCAAATAATAATAATACCGCTCCATAAAACCGTCATCTAAATACGATAATTAAATACGTATAATTATTAATTAATTAAATTAAATAGGAATTAATTAAATATAAACCCGTCTTAAGCTATTTAAATCCCGACTCATACCCGTCCTTCCTCCTAACCCGAAAACCACCATACCCCGCTGCCACCGTGGACCACGGCCACCAAACAGTGGTGGCAACAACAACACTCGTCACCAACAACACCACCCGCAACAACATGCACCACACCCACAACCACCATGAGCCACCACTGCCACCAACCACCGTGGCCTCCCCCTGACCACGATGGACCCTACCACCAGCCCACAACTACCGGCAGCCGCAGCAAACAACGGCAACACCAACCGCGACATACAACATAAAACAACAACAAATACCACGACTCAAACACTTCTCCTTTCTCCTCGATTTCCGACTACCATAGCCACCATACCCACCACCCAAGACCACCAATAGCTTCTCCTCACTACCCTCGACACAACCACCCTAAGGTCAGCCCATAAGAACCATGAAAGGTGGGTCAAAAATCCGTCTTAAGACGGTCGCACAAAACAGCTATAACCTATTATATACTCGGTCAAACCCATTTTTGGGCGGTCAAAGGTGGTCCAAGGATGGTCAACGGCAGGTCTAGGGTGAGTCGAGGTCGAGGCGGTCAATTAAAATAATATATAAGCTAATGAGACGGTCTTACCTTACGAACTCGGGGCGGAGGGACGGAATCTCCATTTTCTTTTCTCTCTTTTCTCTCTTCTTTCTCTCTTCTAATTTGATGGTGGATTTTGGTGGATTATGTTAGGATAAGGGCTGGGTTGATAAGGTAGGGTGGAGGGTATATGTATATGGGTAGTTAGTATGGTACCCGTATATATACATGTATCGTATTGCATATTATTATTATTACAACTTATTATTATTATTATCATTACCATCATATAATAATAATAATAATTATTATTATTATTATTTTATTATCCCGTCTCATACATAATTTGTATAAAATACAATATAATATTATTTATATAATTATAAAATACGGAGTATTACAGAAAGTGTTCCAACCACCTTCCACAACTATGTTTCTTCAACAAGGTATCACTGTAACTATGACAACATCGACCACATGTGCAACTCTCTTCCATATTATACTCTAGTCTCATCATCCACAAGTCAAAATTATAGGAAACAACAGTAAACAGAACAACAATCTATATGCCCATACTAGACTGACATAAACTTTCAAAAGTTCATTCGCAAGTACTCCGCCTACTCCACCACAACCGATGACGGGATCGCAACACCGCCACCAACAGCCGCACCGCGAAGGTACCCGCATCGCAACACGGGGTACCGTGCCCGAATAACAACCTAGAACACAACAACCACATTAGTAATAAACAGTGTCCCGACACCACGATCATCTCACGAATCATCCAACCACGCAATATGTTACATGGAATAACCAGATAACCACTTTATGAATATCGTACCATACCACTACTCATGAGGTCAGAACCTCACACAATTACTTACACACATCATATACCCATAATCTGATCCAACTAGCCAACCCTGATCACGTAAGTTACCACTTGGTAATGGATATCTCTCACCCGAGCTTAACTCAGATGCTCTTCATAACCTATCCTCTCATCCGCACAATTATCACCACCCGACAAATGTAACCATATCATAAGTACCCAACTACTAGGAGACACCTCCTATATCCACATTTTATACTCCCTCACAACCATACATACCAATTAAGCCTCCACAAAATCAACCTCTTTAGAACGGTTAACTTCCCTATTTAACATCATCCTTAACCACTAGTGACAAATCTACGACACCACCATCTTTCATATAACTACTCTCTTCCCATCACCTAATATAGCAATTCATTTCCTCTCTTTGGTTATCATCCCAAATAACAAACATTAAATCCATCAACAAAAATTACCTCAACAACTATTCAAATTTTATCCTTGATTATATCGTCACCTAGCTCACCACCATAGTCTCATACCATGCAAATACTCTACCAAATTCCTACTCCTTTAATTCCTCATACTCATGACTAACAAGTCGTCCTGCAATTTATATATATCCATTAACTCACACCCTCATGATAGTATCACACAATTCCATGATTCCTTATTTTCGTATCCCCTAATTCTTGTGAACATTCACTCAACTTACCATCATCCTTCTCTTCCCATTACTTCCAAAAGATGATGGTTGGTGGGGTCAGGGGTGGTATGTATGCTTGCCATGTAGGTATGGGTGTGAACTTCAGGGACGAAGTTCGTTTTTAAGGAGAGAAGACTGTAATACCATAGTTTTCTGAGTTTAGTTTATTCGGCCGAACAGGAGGAACTCGGCCGAGTAGTGTGTCGTGTGTTTTCTGGTCAGGTTAATGCCCAGGAAAACACGACACACTACTCGGCAGAGTTCCCCCTATTCGGCCGAATAAACTAAACTCAGAAAACCATGGTATTACATTACACCTTGCAAAAGCAACCCGACCCGAGGCTCGAAGTGACCTGAATTACATCACCCGAATGTGACCCGAAAACCCGAATTAACCCGACCCGAACATACCCGAGCTTTCTTGACCAGTAACTGACCCGACTCGAAAATGACCCGATCTGAAACCACCAAACCCGAAAATGACCCGACAAAATATAACTTTAATTGAACCGAAAAGACTTAAAATCGCTATTTGTCTATAATTCATTGACCCGAAAATGACCCGACCCGAAATAACTTGACCCGAAACAAACTCGACCAACAAACCCGAAACCCTGAAATGACCCGTCTCAACCCGAAATCAATGAGAAACCCGAACTGACCCGACCCGAATTGGCCCGACCCAAACCCAAGTCGTTGACCCGTTTTGCCATGTCTATTAAGGATGCATTGGGTATTTCCCGTTCCGGGCAGCAAAATATTCGAAGAGTCTGTCTCTCAGTCAGGGTGAAAATGGCTTGGATATTTTTAAACGTGGAGCTTGGAAATAAGAAGTTTGGTTTCTATAAATCTCGGGAGCTTGATTTTGAGGAGTTATAAGGCCAAAAAGGTTAACAGCTTGTAACGTGGTTTGGAAACGGGGTCTCAAATTTGGTGTAGTCTGAGCACGACAAAAGGTAACTTAAACTGACGCGGGTTCAGATTTCCATGTCTTGGCTCTAAAGGATGAGGTATAAGTAATTTAAGCATTAAATATGAATAATATTCTAATAATAAATATGCTTTAATATTTTAGATAAATAAATTTTGATTTTGAAAATGGTAAAAAAAATGTGTTGGAAACTATTTGTTAACCCGTATTCAGACCTTAACCGGCCGATTCGTAAATCATATGATTCAACCGATGTTCGACCCATCTCATATGACCCAATCCTTCTTTTTTTTATACCGACCTTAAGCAAAATTTATGGATCCACCGCCGCTATTGATGAGTAGGTCTGTTGGGATTTGGGATAGTTTATGTGAGAAAGTGGAGAGAAATATGTTTGATAGAAGGAAATACTTTGTGATTGAAATGTTTTAGTTTGATAGATATTGATTGATAATAGAATTGATTTGATTAAATTTGATTTTATTTTTATTTCAATGCCTTAGTATTACATGGTATTTATAGGTGATATGCACCCTTTCATATTCTAAGTTCCTTTTCATATTCTAGGATGTATGCATGAATCATCTAGATTCATAGTACATACATATGCATGAATGATCTAGATACATAGTACATACACTATGCATAAATAATCTAGATTCATGGTATTAACTAAGTGCATGAACCTAAATGAATCTAGAAAAGTCTCAATATTTTAACACTCCTCCTTGAGACTTTTGTCCATAACTCCGAGCTTGAGTCTTAGCCTCCATCTGGATTTTTGAACATTTTCTTCATCTCCTCCTTGAAAGCATCAAGCAGATATATTTTCCAAGTCTTATGTGCTGCCAACGCGATAAGGTTTTGACGGTGTCTAATCTTGCTACCGGGGCAAAAGTATCTCCATAATCAACCCCGGCTTCTTGTGCATAGCCTTTGACAACCAATCCCACTTTATATTTGTTGATCGTGCCATCGGGATTTAATTTGGTCTTATAAACCCATTTGACGCCGATCACTTTCCTGTCTTGGGGTGGATCAACAAGCTCCCAAGTGTTATTTTTGATGATCATGTCAATCTCATTTTTCATTGCTTTCTGCCACTCTTTAGTCTTGGCAGCTTCTTCGTAGTTATTTGGTTCATTAGTTGCAAAATAGCATGATTCACACAACTCGGAATCCAAATGAACAATAGGACAATTTTGATAGATCTCAGATAGAGATTTCTTTCCTCACGGACCTGTAGCATTCTCATCACTGGAATGAGGGGATGATGGCTCCGAATCGCTATTTTGTGGTGTGGAAGAGGAGGTAGGCGTGTTACCAGCGCTGCGAGGAGTGCTTGGTATACACTCTACTGGCTCTTGAGGAGATTAACCAGGATCTTCAAATATCACACTTCTTCGTTCAACTTTTTCTTCTTCCCAATTCCACATCGAATTTTCATCTAACTTCACATCTCTACTGATGATAATTTTCTCAATATTAATGTTGAAAATTCGGTAGCCCTTTGATTGTGTGATATAACCAAGAAAAATTCATTCTCGGCTTTTTCATCCAACTTGGTCCTCTTTTGAGATGGAATGTGAAGATAACAGACAGATCCAAATACTCAAAAATGTTTGGTTGTCGGCTTAATTCCACTCCAAGCTTCAATTGGAGTCACTCCTTGAACTGCTTTAGTAGGGAGCCTGTTTCGCAAATAGACTGAAGTATACACGGCCTCTGCCCAAAATTTCTTTGGCAAATTTTTCTCTGCGAGCATGCAACGAGCCATCTCCATGACTGTTCTGTTTTTTCGTTCTGAAACTCCATTTTGCTGAGGTGAATAGCCAACTGTGAGTTGATGCTCAACACCCTCGTCTTCACAAAATTTATCAAACTAGGAGGAAGTATATTCCTTTCCTCTGTCTGATCTGATTCTTTTCATCTAGCACCTTGTTTGTGTCTCCACTAGAGCTTTGAATTTCTTGAAAACATGGAACACATCTGATTTCTCACGCATGAAATATACCCATGTCATACGAGTATAGTCATCAATGAACAAAATGAAGTACTTATTCTCGCTTAAAGAAGGAGTTCTGTAGGGACCACAAATATTGGTATGAAGAAGCTCAAGTTTCTCCTTTGCTCTCTAGTTGCTTGTGTGAGGAAAAGACTTGCGATGTTGCTTACCAAGTTGACATGCATCACACGGATTTTGGATAGGAGGCAAAGAGGGAATATCACGCACCATGTTCTTGTGGTATAAGATATTAAGCGCACCAATGTTGAATTGCCCATATCTCTTGTGCCAAAACCATGTTTCATCACTTTGGACTTTGTTAGCCTGCTCCAAAGATGTATCCCAAAATAGAGAAAAGGCCTTGTTTTGCATTTTGATTTTAGCAATTTCCCTTCTTTGTGGATCATAGATGATACAATGTTCATCTTTGAAGATTACGGAATAGCCATGGAGCATCATTTGAGGTATACTCAACAGGTTTTCACTAAGATCAGGTACTAAGGGAACATCATTGATAAATTTAGTACCTCTCTTAGTTTGGAAAGCAATTGTTCCGTTTCCTTGTGTTTCTAAGACGGCTCCATTTCCCACACGAACATGAGACTTGTTTGAAGTATCAAGTTGAGTGAAAATCTTCTTATCATGAGTCATATGGCTTGTACAACCGCTATCGATAATCCATTTTTGCTTGTTGCCGGAGTTTTCACTTTGACAAACTTGAAATAGATGATCCTCAATTGCTTGGTGGGTGGACTGATCTTGTGAGTTTTGTTTGGCTTTAATTTTACAATTTTTCTCAAAATGGCCAAACTTCTTGCAAAATCTACATTGTAGTTAGGGTTTCCCCTTAAACCAACAGTTTTGCTCTGAATGATTGTTTTTGCTGCAAGTGCCACATGGAAGAAATCTTCCAGGTGTGGATGAACTGTTGTTACCCTCCAGATGTTTATCATTACCTTCTTTTAGATAAGGTAACTTTGATTTTTGCTTATGGTCGAGCTTTAACTCACTTGGAGCTTTACTTTTCGGTTACTTGTCGTTAGGAGAACCTAGACCAAAACAATATTTATAACTTCACAAACAACTCTACTATTAGTAAAGAGGCAAGTAAAGGTCGGATCCCAAGGGACGGGTATTGATGTAGGATTTTCAATTGCAAGTAGCGGTGTCTAGGAGTGTCACGATTTGGGGTTGAGATGAGAAGATCACTAAACTAAATAGCAATAAATGTAAACAAGCAAGATGATTAAAAAGAGATGTAAACAATTCATTAAAAAGCACTAGGGTGTCATGGGGTCATAGGGGATTCATGGGAATTGATCATACAAACATATTCTCAAATCATAAGCAAGCAATAATTGTTGTGATGGATCGAGTTGGTTTATATCTTACAATCCTAGGAAGGTTTGGGTCCCGGAGCCGAATCGATTAGATTGTACAACACCTACAAGTCGACTTAATCCTCCCTACTCAACTATATGCATGGTCTAATGAGACTCGAGTTGGTTTATGTCTTACAAGTCTCATTGAAAAGGTAGGTGATGGGTAAAAAATGCAAGGATTCATAGGCTCGCATTTCATCAAACATAACATGTGCATAAGTTGAGATCACAACAAGCAAGCAAATAAACTATGAAAACATATTAAATTAAGCATGAATCATTCCCCATGTTGGTTTCCCGTAATTACCCATTAACCCTAGTTAAGGAAACTACTCACTCATTATCAAGTTTAACATGTTAACAAGGTTGTCAATCACATTAACAAAGCAAAACATGATGAATAAATGAAGATGATTAACAATAATTAAAAAGGGATTAAGAGGTTTATACCTACTAATGATTCCAAAATAAAGCAAAGAATAATAGAAGTACTTGATGATTGATTGGAAGGTTGTCAATCTCCCAATAATAACCCAAATAATCTTCAATTACCCAAAATAAAAGATGAACAAAAGAGAAATTAAGGAAATGAGATTTGTATTAAGACTTGATTAGAAGTTTATTACAAGATTAAGAAGAGATTAGAATGATATAAACTACACTAAGGATTGATAAGAAGAACATGATTATCTAATTAGACTAATGGGGTATTTATAGTGGGGATTAGGTACACAAATTAGGGTTTACTAAGGGCTTAAATGACGATTAAGTCCTTGAGGAATTTCTCCTCTCAAAAGAGATGTCAGTCTCCTTTTTGTCGGTCTTTCATAAATATGCGCATCTTTCATGGAGCATGAAGAAAAGGTTGTGTGGGCCTGTACGAGAATCCGAGAGTCCAAGGTGTCGGGACGGGCGGATTTCCTGGTGGCTGGATGAGCGGATTGGTATGCTGGACGAGCGGATTGTGGAGTGTTTGGACGGGCGTCCCTTCTGCAAAGACGCTCGGATTCCTCACGTCTTGGACGGGCGTCTTCTTGGTTGGACGGACGGATTGTGTCACAGCTTCCTTTTCTTCTTTTCTTCTTCCAATAATCCTCCGGGATTTAGTCGGGGATGCAAGGATTTCTTCATCATTGCCCATCTACTATAATATGTACAAAGGACTTCTAGTCTTGTCTTATCTTCGATGCTTGGTCATTAGATTCGATCAATTTAGCTCTATTTTGCCATGAAAATGCAAGGTTTGCACTCCTCTCCTACCAAGGAAACAAAACCTCAAAGAATATGCAAGACAAAGGACTAAAGATAGTAAATGACCCAAATATGCACTAAAAAGCATAGGAACGAGGCTAGTTCGGAGACTAAATGTGCTCAAATAATGGTCACATCAAATATACCCAAACCGAACCTTTGCTCATCCCGAGTAAAGAGGTGACTAAACTAGGACCGTTATTTAAACTAACCTAATAGCATAGCCGATATGAGATAATTAGCGGATCTCACTCCGCCCCTTCAACTCACAACAAGACAACCATGAGGTAGGATGCCTTCTTGCAAGGCAAGGTGGGTCTTGCCAAAATGGCGACACATCCAATCATTAAAGCACACAAATTCAAGCAATGGATGCATCTACAAAAGAATAGCCACTTTCCT
The DNA here is from genome assembly GCF_048544455.1 of Silene latifolia. NCBI lineage: Eukaryota > Viridiplantae > Streptophyta > Magnoliopsida > Caryophyllales > Caryophyllaceae > Silene > Silene latifolia. The sequence continues at coordinate 109,138,211 of NC_133529.1, read as the reverse complement.
CATCTAAGTGGCGGAAATTATCAACAAGGGAAGCAATTCAAGGGTACACGCTCCTTCATAGATGCAAGTTCTTCAAACTACTAAGCCTAGAAGGATACCAATAAATCACCTCCAAGTTGTGTCAAGCTAGGGTACCTTTGTCCTCAATCGTTAAATGCTTTTGTCAAGAATAGACTCCCTATGGTTTTAGAAACACTGGAGGATCGCGGAATTCCCCTTCTTGCCTAGACAAGAAGAAGGGTCGTCCCCTCTCTACCATGCACAAAAATGGATACGATGGATAAAGGGATCGATAGTATTTGAGTTTCACTTGGGAGTTTGCTTTGTTGTTGTTTTTCCCCCCAATTTCTTGTGGCATATAACATTTGAGAACACTTTCTTTTGCCATTTCTTTTGATTTTTTGGCATTTCAATACTTGACAATTTTTCAACTTTTTGCATTTTCTTTTGAACATTTTCAAAGTCACCCCAATTAGTAACGAGGGTGCCTTATATTTGAAGCATAGGAATTTTTATTTTTGTTGTTACTCCTCTTTTCTTTTGATGCAATTGCAAACTTTTTCATTTTCATTTCAATTCATTTCTTGAACTCAAATTTTTGAACAATTTCTTTTTGTGCCCATTCCCTTTGATGACAAAATGTATGGTAGAACATGGATGAATGATGGTTGCATGGTTTCAAGGGTCACCTTGGAATAAACGGTAGCCAAGGAGTTATCACACCACAAGGTACACTTGACTAGGCCTTAATCCATGGGTCAAAGGATACTAGCATGACACATCTTAGGGTGTTTTACAAGTATTCTAACAAGCAAAGTCTTAAGAATAAAAAGCATCTACTAGGGCCTATATACACTTGTCAAGCTTCCCAAGTAGACGGTTTCACAAAAAAAAAAAATTAACATGCAAACTACATGCTATGATGCAACTAACATTTATACATCCTAATGCATATGATTCTACCAACTAGTATGCCAAATAATCTAAATGCAAGTCCTAAATTCACATTGTTTTTACCGCATCAATCAAAATAAAGCCACATAGTCATTACCATAAAGAGGAAAAAGGAGATTGGAAAGATCATACCATACGGTCTTCTATATCCTCATGTCTCGGATGTGGCGTAGTCGATCAATGTGAACAAGGATAGACAAACACAATATATACAAGACTACACTACAAAGGAAATGAACATGTTTTTGGATTTTTCAATTTTTTAATTTTTTTGGTTTTTTCGAAAAAAAATTGATTTTTTTGGATTTTTGAATAAAATTCAAGTTAGAATTTCTCATCCCCACACTAGTATGGGCATTGTCCTCAATGGCCAATACGATAGGAAATTATACAAGCATGATGCATGATTTCTAAACTAAATGCAAGCTATACTAAGCTACACTACATGATGCATGGGTTTTTGTTATGGCGGAGAGCGTAATTTAGATTACCTCCCGATGCGTATGCATGTACTTCCCCAAACCAAAATAGACATTATTTCTAACGTCTTGAATTTTAGGGTAGTTCATGTACACGGAATGCAATGCATGAAGCTACAAATTGTCATTTTGGATTTTTCAAGTGGGAACAATAAAAAGAACACCTTAATGAAGCCAAGGTGTTAGTCCTCCATGTTGCTAGGACTCCTCAAAATGAAAACAAATATGGTACAAGTTATCAAAACATCAATTCTTTTCATGAAAATTGAAAATAAAGAGAGAGGATAAGGAAACTTCACTTAAGCTTTTGATGGGTGCCTCATGCCCGCTCCATCTAGCTATGAAGAGATCTTCTAGAGATTGCCATCATCCCCCTCTAGGTCACTATCCCAAACTTCCTTGGATGCATCACTTGCATTAAGGTCCATGAACTCATCTTCCTCGCTATTGAGCTCCACCGTATCCCCACCCCAAGACTTATTACTCCCTTCTCCTTCTTGCCCATTTGCCCCTTCATTTGCTTTTTTCCGAATTTGGGAAGAGTATGTCCATTTGTGCCCAAGAGGGGAACATTCCCTCCTCACTCACCTTCCCTTGTTGAACCAAGTTGTGGAATTGAGGGTAAAGAGCATAGTAGCTATCCACGGCGGCTTCATATTGACGCAAATGCATGGCTTGGAGAATTCCCGTCACAAAGTCATCTCGGGGGAGAATAAAGGGGTTAGGGTGGTTGTAAGGTTGGTATTCAAAAGGGTAGGGAGGTATCTTGATTTTCTCATTTTGTTGTTGTGGCTCTTGTTGTTGTTGGGGATTTGGTGGTGGTGGTGCTTGACTTTCTTGGGTTGGTTTTGCGGGGATGAGGTAGGACGGGATCGGTGATAGAGGACCCCTCCGTGGTAAAATTCTTGGTAGACTGGTCATTGGCAAGTAGATTGGGTCACTCCCCTTTGTTATCCACTTGATTCTCTTATCAACCCCCTCTAGGGTTATCCAATGATGTTGCACAAGAAGTAGTTCTTCATTTATCCTTGTATTCCCGGAAAGAGGAGTGTACTCATTGTTCTCATTGAATTTTGGGTTGAAATGCTTTGCAATCCTTGTAATGAGCCCTCCATTGATGATATGTTTCATCCCATCGTCATCTCCGTTTCTAAACTTAGCCCACTTCTCAAGTAGTATGAGAGGCGCATTAAAATGGTATCCACCCCTTCCTTGGATATTGAGATACGACTCCATGAACACAAGATCGAGTTCGTTCACAATTGTCGGGTCCCGGCGTGCAAGGATGGTGCCGGAAAGGAACCGGTAGGTGAGTCTCAAGATAGGGTTTTGAATGTGAAAAGCTAGACACTCCTTAATGTACATGAAATCTCGGCCGGTCATGGCCCTCCATAGGGGTGCAACACTATATTTCTTCGGTTTTGATGTCCGGGTAGGCGAGACATCAAGGCCAAGCACATTAGCAAATTCCACTAGAGTCATCATTCTCGAAACACTTTACAACCTAAATTCTATACAAATCGTTTTGTTCAAGGTTGTGATTGTCAAGAAGCTTAAAAATTCAAGAACAAGGGATCGGTAGTGTTCCGGGTGTAATTTCGGAGCAGTGTTTTGTGACCACGTAAGCTTGTGGAATGATGTCGTTGCTTGTCTCTTCCTTTCACTCTTTCCTGTTTAAGATGAACAAATTGAGGGCTCGGCTTGGTACCGAGCGTACTCACTCCGACGCTCAAGTCAGTAAACTTAAAAGAGATAAGTTGTATGTTACTTGGCAAAGATATATTGTAGAGAGATAAGGGAGTTAATACCAATTGTATAGTGAGTTTTAGGATAGTTTTCGGATGAGTTTTGGGATCCTTTTCTCAATGAGAGAAGTGGAGTATTTATAGACTTTCACCTTTTGTCACGTAGTGGCCAAGTGGCCAAGTGGCAGAGCAGGTGGAAAGACTATCTTACCCTCGACCGAGGGACCTATGCCGGGCCGGCAGGCCTGGTTGACTCCATGCCGAGGGGACTGGATGTGAGTACGTGGATATGCCTCTCGGCCGGCCAGTTGCCGAGACCGAGACCCAAGTGGCAGGCCGACAGGCTGCGTCGGTTAGACTGCTTTTCCTGTGACTTGTTGTCTTTTGGCTTTGACCTTGGTCAATATGTTGACTCGGTCAGCGGGTGCAGAATATGCCCCATCAATTTGCCCCCAGCGTAGTCTATGCCGTGGTATGGACCTTCGATGAGGATGTGTATATTCTGCGCATGTTGAACTTCTCCTTCGGCTTCTTCTTCTTCGGCTTGGTTCTGTTTCTTGGTTCTGTTCAGGCCGTACCATATCCCCCCTCCACATGGTTGTGTAACGGACATCCAATGTGGAAAAGAAAAAGGCGCTGGCCGAGACCAAGGTTGAGAGTGCCGTGTGCTGTTGATTGCCCCCGGCCGGTGCCGCCAAGCTTGGTTGATCAGCAGGCCGTTGGCAAGTAGATACCAAGGAGCGTGTCAAAGAAGATTGGTAACTGTTATGTCGATTGACATTCCGTGGCTGCATGCTTGACACGTGGCTTGGCATTGATTGGTGGATGTTTCATGGACTTTGCTCTGATTGGTCCGCTCCGTGGGCTTTGCTCTATAAATAGAGCAGTGTGCCCCTCAATTTTCCGCACAAATTTCATTTTCTCAAAAAATTTCTTCTCTCTAGTTTTTCGAAGAGTTTCTTTCTCTCTCTAATTTCCGAAGCGTTACTCGGCGTAACACTTTCTTCCAAGGTAAACAAACAAATTTTTCCTCAATCTTTTATTTGTTAAGTAATTGTTGCTACCATGTCTTCTGCTGATGCTCAACCCAGTACCTCTGCGCCGGTGGGCGAACCGTCGCATCCTTATGAAGAGGAGCCACTGGTTGTCACCCCGATAGGGTTTGGGGGTCCCAAGTCGCCTTCTCCAGAAATTGATGAGCAATTTTTGGAGGGTTTTGATGATGATGATGATGATGAGGCTATTCAATCTGATTCGGAGAGGCCGCATCTCTTGGATCACGGCGACGCCTGCTCGATCAATCCCGATCGTGTTTGGACGAACAAGTTCACTAGTTGTTCCGGTCCTGAACTTTTTGAAAACCATTACTCCTTCGGCAGGGGGTATAGAATTGTTGTCCCTGAGGGTGATCAGGCAGTCTGTTGCCCTCCCAAAGGCTGTATCGGCGTGTACATCAGACACCTGGAGTATGGGCTCCGGTTTCCTCTTAATGTACACGTTGCGGCCATAATTAAAGCTATGAACGTCGCCGTGGCACAACTGCATCCGTTGGCCATCAGGACGATTGTGGGCTTCGTATGGCTCTGTCTCTTTAAAGGGGAGGCCCCAACGGTTAACCTGTTCCGCCGGCTTCATCATCTGCGGCAGACTACCCTAGGTGGCACGGGGTGGTACAGCGTGCAGACGGAGCCGGGTTACGTTACCGTTTCCAAGTTGTCATCTTGCAAGGACTGGAAGGGGCGGTGGGTATACGTCGAGGTGCCGGAGGACTATCCACTGCCTCGGTCATTCCAGAGCCGCGTCAATTTGCGGTGCGAGAGTAAGGGGGAGCATGATAAATATGTCTCCCGTAATAAACTTAAGATGGACGCCCAGAGGGTCTATCTTAAAGAGGACGAAACGTGGGCAATGAGGTTGTTTGAGGCTGAGAAGGATGGTACGCCGAAGGGATGGATGCCCCCGACGCAGATCGTTCTTCAGGACGAGCCGCTTTGCCATGTCGGCCTCATACCGGCCCTCGGCCAGGGTGAGTGGGGTCGGTATGAGGCCCATCTTTGTTTTTATGCTTCTGTATTTGAGCTTTGTTTTACTTCTTTTGCTTAACTGTTGCTTTGTTTCTTGCAGACCGGTTTGGCCAGGATCTGTCTGTGGAGATCCTCAAGAAGTTGGGACTTGACGAGGACGGGAAAGTTGTTGAGCTGCATCCTAAGGCTGAGCCGCGTGATCGTAAGCAGGCCCCTCACGAACTAATGGAGCAGGCGTTGAAAGCTATGGATGTGGCGGCTACTCAGGCGGAGATTGGCGGTAACGTGCCGCGCCGGAGACCAAAGGCAACGACTACGGCGGCCACGGCGTCAACTCCAGCTCAATCTTTAATCCCCGTGGTCCAAAAGGTGCAGGTGGTCGTCGATGTTGAAGAGGAGGTCACTGTTGTGGAGGGTCCTCCTCCTTCAAAGAAGAGGAAAGAAACAATGTCTGCTGCCGCTTTTACCGAGGCAGGGGAAAAGAAGGACGCAGCCGGCCCTCTATCCAAGAAGGTCAAGACTGGTACGGATCTAACCCATGGCTCGGATTTAGCCGGTTATTTAGGCATTCCTGATGACAGGCTTTCTGATATGTCAATGAATGTTGACATGGATGCTTTGTCTGGGTTTTTTATAGATCAACCGTCGCCGGCTGTCGTTCTTACTGATCGGCAATTGGAGAAGCGGCCTTTGCAGGCGGGCGATAAAAATGTCACCGCCGATTCTTCATCCCAGAAGGTTTCCCCCGCTCAGCTTGTGGCGGAAGGCACAAGGTTGTCCAAGAGGCTGGTGAAGTGGACTGAACTAGCCGGCGCTCATATTATGGAGCAAGAAAAGGTCATGGCTCAGGCTTCCCCTGCGCTTGAACGGCTTAGGCTTGAGCTTGCCGCTGCTAAGAAGGAGGCCGAGAAGACGAAGAAGGGCTTCCAGGCCGCCAAAAATGACTTCCTCGCTGAGCGAAAGCTTAAGGAGGAAGCTGAGAAGCTGGTCCTGGCTGAGAGGGCCAAGGTTGAGGCTGCGTTGGCTGATGCCGCTAAGCAGCGGGAGGAGAAGACCAGATTTCAGGGCGGTTACAATACCATGGTTGAGCAGAGGGATAGATGGAAGGATCTTCATGGCACCGAGGCGAAGGAGCACAAGAACACAAAGGCTATCCTTGCTCAGAGGGAGAAGGATGTTGTGATGCTTAAAACCGTCATCATCCCTGACATGTGTGCCCGGTACCGGGATCAGGCTGAGGATGCTGCCAGGGATGCGATCAAAGAGCTCCTTCCCGAAGGTAACTTCCCGTGGCAAGATTTTGAGAGGCTTCTTGATGAGAAGGCGGCTGCTGCGGAGGCCAAGGCTGATGATGAGGCGAAGGCGGTGAAGGCTGCTCAGGAAGCTGAGGCCAAGGCGGCCCGGGATGCTAAGGTGAAAGAGGCCAGAGAGGAGGCTGAGAAGGCAAAGGCAGTGAAGAAGCGCTAAGTCGCTTCGGGCCGCCCATCGATGGTGATGTCTCTTGCCGCCGGTGGCGAGCAGCAACAGGCATAGGGAGACGGGCGGTCGTCACCGGATTCACCCGGCATTTCGGACAGCTTCAGCTGTTCGGAGGCCAACTTTTGAGCCTTTCCTCCCTGCCATCCTTTTGGCGCTTCAAGTCTTATGTCTGTAACCTTTTGTTGTACCTTTTACTTTTTTGTTAAACTTTGGTAGGTTGTGTTTAGGCTATCCCTAGGGGGACGGCCGTCGACTTTGTTTTGCCTCACCTGTAAACATTTTTCAATAAAGTTTGTTTATTTTGCCTCCATCCAGTTGTCTTCTTACGTTTCAACATATTGAGCGCTTATTTCGTTTTTACTTTCGGCTTGGCCGAGGCAGTTAGAAGGAGCGTCTCAACTGTACTTAAACGTTTATCAACATGTTGGCATGTCGGTCGCTTCCTCCACCACCCCCGGTCTTAGCCGAGGCGGTCAGATTTGCGCTTCCCAACCGCCGTTGTGAACATGTTAGCGTATCGATCGTTGTGTCCCCGTCGCCCCCGGCTTGGCCGAGGTAAAACGAGGTTACGGCTCGACAGCGTTCGTATCTGTAGACATATTGATCGCTTCCTCTGCCACTCCCGGATTGGCCGGGGCACTAGAATTGCGTCTCAACTGTACTTATACGTTCCTATTAGCGTATCGGTCGTTGTATCCCCGTCACTCCCGGTTTTGGCCGAGGCAATCGAGGTTACGGCTCGACAAATAAGCAGATCGTAGACATATTGATCGCTTCCTCTGCCGGGCCTTCGGTTGGCCGAGGCGGCTAGATTTGCGTCTCAACTGTACTTATACGTTCCTAAGCATGTTGGTCGCTTTCGCGAGTATCAACTGCACTTGTAGTGACTGCCCGGGCTTGGCCGTGGCGTCTGCGTTGGCATGACTATGGAGGGGACAAGTATTTTGATGGAAAACTTGGATCATTCTTCATAAGGTAAAATCATGCGTTGGGGTGCCCACAACGGTCTCGGACACCTCCGCCGCTATACGAAGTATTTCCTTAGGTTGTCTGTGTTCCAATGGCTCGTTAGAGGAACACCCTCCATGTCTGTCAGCCGGTATGTACCCGGCCTCCTTTCTTCAACCACTTTGTAGGGTCCTTCCCAGTTGGCCGTCATTTTACCATGGATGTTTCCTTTGTTTGTCGCGGCCGACTTTCTAAGGACTAGATCTCCTACTCTTAAGTCCCTTTTGTGGACCCTACGGTTGTATGCTCTTTTTATTCGGTTTTGGTACACTGCCAAGTTGAGCCGTGCCGTGTCTCAACTTTCTTCGACCAGGTCTAGGGAGGCTCTTAGGCCTTCCTCATTTTCGATTGGGTCAAAAGTTTGCGTTCTGAATGTCGGCACCGCTGCTTCAATTGGCAAGACGGCCTCAGACCCATAGACTAGGTGGAATGGACTGTATCCCGTTACCTCTTTCTCCGTGGTTCGAAGTGACCACAGGACGCCGGGTAGTTCATCAGCCCACCTTCCTTTTAGATCTTCAACCTTCTTCTTTAGCCCGTTGAGTATTGTTTTATTGGCTGCTTCCGCCTGCCCGTTGCTCTGAGGGTGGCAGACGGAAGAGTATGCAAATTTGATGCCGAGTTCTTCCAACCAATTCATCACCATGTCGCTCCAAAACTCTCGGCCGTGGTCGAACACAATGACTTGGGGTAGCCCAAAACGAGTTATGATGTTCTCCCAAATCACCTTTCTTACGGCCGCCGTGGTCTTGGTAGGTACCGCGACAGCTTCGACCCATTTGGTGAAGTAGTCAACGGCGACGATCAGGTACTTTCTTCCTCCGAAGGCCGTCGGAAATGGCCCTAGTAAATCCATCCCCCACTGTGCAAAAGGAAGGGGACTAAGCACCGGTTGCAGGTCTCGGGAAGGAGCATATATCACCGGAGCATGCATTTGACAGTTCTTACACTTCTTGGTCTTAGCTCTGGAATCCTCAAGCATGGTAGGCCAGAAGTAGCCGGCTCGGAGAGCTTTGTGGGCTAGCGTTCTTGCCCCCATGTGATGTCCACAGATGCCTTCGTGAATCTCTGTCAGTATTAGCTCTGCGTCGGCTGGGCCGACACATTTCAAGAGTGGTCTTATTACAGACCTTCTGTATAATTCTCCTTCAAACACTGAGTACCTTGCGGCGATCCTTTTTATCTTCTGCGAGAGACTGCGGTCCTCCGGTAACTCATTTGTTAGCTTGTATTTCATTATCGGAGTCATCCACGTCGTCTCGGCTTCGATGTCGCCCACCATGCCGACGGTCTCAGTGATGCTTTTAGCATTCCTGATATCCACCAGCACGGTTCGACTGACATTCTTGATGCTTGAACTGGCAAGTTTTGAGAGAGCGTCGGCTCGGTTGTTCTCAGACCTGGGAATGCACTGTATTTGGAAAGATTTCAGTTTTGAGGTGTCAGCTTTTACCCTTTCCAGGTACCTCACCATCCCATCGTCTCGAGTCTCATACTCTCCTCTGATTTGATTAGCCACTAAGAGTGAATCTGTCTTCAACACAACATGCTCCGCCCCGGCAGCTCTAGCTAACTCGACTCCAGTTATCACCGCCTCGTATTCGGATTCGTTATTTGAGGCCGAGAAGGTAAACTTCAAGGCGTACTCAAACTCGTCCCCGTTTGGGCTGATGATAAGGATGTCGGCTCCTGAGCTGTTCGCCGTGGAGGACCCGTCGGTATACACCTCCCACACACCGGGCTGTGATTCTTCTTGATATGTGCACTCGGCCAGGAAGTCTGCAAGCGCTTGCCCCTTTATCGAAGGCCTTGGTTTGTACTGAATGCCGAAGCCGGATAGCTCCACTGCCCATTTGATAAGTCTGCCTGATTTTTCGAATTTTTCAAAGGCTTTCTCTAATGGCTGGTCGGTTAAGACCGTCACGGGATGTGCGTCGAAGTAAGGTTTGAGCTTCCTTGCGGCAACGACGACGGCAAAGGCCGCTTTTTCAATTAGTGGGTAGTTTCTCTCGGCGGCCAGCAGTGTATGGCTGATAAAGTAGATTGGGTATTGCTGCTTATTTTCTTCCCTGACGATTACGGCACTGACCGTGGCCGAGGTAACTGCTAGATATAGATATAGCGTCTCCCCGATCGGGTCACGGGCGGGGTCGGCGAGTGTCGGAAGGTGAGCTTTCAGTTGTCTGAAAGCTGTGCTCTGTTGCTCCCCCCAGCTGAAGTTTTTATTCCCTTTCAGCACTATAAAGAATGGTGTGCTCTTGTCGGCCGACCGAGAGATGAAGCGGGCAAGAGCCGCCATTCTCCCGGTCAGCGTCATAACCTCTTTTCGGTTCCTCGGCTCCGTTAGGTCCAGTATTGCTTGGACTTTCTCCGGATTGGCATCAATTCCTCTGGCACTGATAAGTACGCCGAGGAACTTGCCGGCCCGGACACCGAAGTTGCATTTCTTTGGGTTGAGCTTCATTCTATATTTCCTTAGTGAACAAAATGTCTCGCTCAAGTCGGCCAAGTGCTCGCTGTCAGACTTGCTTTTTACAATAGCATCGTCGACGTAAGCCTCGATGTTTCGCCCTTTTTTATCTTGAAACACTTTGTCCACCAGCCTAGTGTAAGTTGCGCCAGCGTTTTTCAAACCGAACTGCATCATTTTATACATGTATGTGCCGTGTATGGTGATGAATGCGCACTTAGGCATGTCTTCTTCGGCCATGAATACCTGATGGTACCCTGAGAAGGCGTCTAGCAGGCTCAACATAGTGTAGCCTGCCGTTGCGTCAATTAAACTATCTATTCGAGGCAAGGGATAGCAATCTTTAGGGCACGCTTTATTAAGATTTGTAAAATCAACACACATCCTCCACGCCCCTGATGACTTCCTCACCATTACAACATTTGCTAGCCACTCGGGGTAAGTACAAGGCATGATAAAGCCCGCCTCTAATAGTTTGTCTACTTCGGCTTTGATGGCCTCATCCTTCTCGGTGAGGAGTTCCTCATCTTCGCTTGACGGGCGGCGGTGGAGAGTACGTTCGGCTTGTGAACGATCACCTCCCGGCTCACGCCGGCATCTCGGTTCTTGAGTATGCGAACACATCTTTGTTCTTCCTCGGCGGGTCTAGGAGATCGGCTCAATTTTGGCTCCCGGTCGGCACCGATAGTTACGGTGCGCTGCGGGTCAATTTCCACTTCTTCGATCCGGCTCCTTCGACCATGCCGACGTTGGTATTCATCGGGTCGCCCTCCCGCTTTGTAAGGATGGGCTCTTCCCTTTCTCGACTTCTTCGCCACTTTGAGGGATTGCATGTTGCACCCTCTGGCGGATACTTGGATGTTGACGATTTCATCTCTCTCGTCCTTTGACGACGCAGCTTTTGTGCTTCCCCCGGTCCGAGACATACATTAATGTCGGGGCCCGGATGGACATAACAGCATCGGCCTCGCTCAAAGTGACCCGGCCTATAAGAACATTGTAGGCGGACGAACCATCAATCACCACAAACTCAGATAGAACATTTTTAGCCGCATCGGCTTGGCCGAACATCACCGGCAGTCTGATTGACCCCAGGGGTACCAGGCCGGCCCCAAAGAAGCTGTACAGGGGGTTGGTGCAGGGGCTCAGGTCTCCAATCTTCAGACCGAGATTGAGAAAGCATTTCCTGAACATGATGTTCGTGTAGGCGCCTGTATCAATTAGGCACCTCTTGACCAAGTGGTTGGCTATGTCCAGGTGGACTACCGGCGGTCATTTGTCGGGGGCAACGACTCCTTCGTAGTCCTTCCTTCCGATGGTTATATCAGGGACGGTGGAAGCGGGGATCGCTGTGGTGGGCACAAAGTTGATGGCTTGGTAAAGCTCATTCAAGTGCCGTTTGTGCCCATTAGCTGACCCACCGTTCTCGTTTCCTCCGATGACAACCTGGATCACTCCCATTCTTTGGAATACTGATTTCCTATTCGCCCCGTCGGAGCTTGTTTCCGGGCCTCCAGCTACATACTTGCTGAGGGGCCCCTTTCGGATTAGCTCCTCGATGGCGTTCTTCAGATGCCGACAGTTGTCGGTCTTATGGCCGGGTTGGCCGTGGTAGTCGCAAAACTGGCTAAGGTCACCGTCCCCCCTCGCCTTGGGGGGCCTTGCCCATTTCTGCCCTTCATTCTTGCTTAGGGCAAAAACCTCGGCCGGTGATTTGACCAGGGGGGTGAGACCGCATCTTGCGCCGGGGTGTATGGTCCCGAACTCCCCCCGGCGCCCGCCGAGTTCTGTTTCCTATTAAATCTCTCGGGCTGTGACCTATTAACGTCACGGCGTCCTTCATCTACGTTGTCCCGGCGGCTTCTCCTTTCTGGGTGCCCAGCTTCACTGTGGCCTACCCAGGTCTTGTGATAGTCTTCCACCTTGATGGCTCGGTCGGCCATCTTTCTGGCGGAGTCTAGGTTGAGGTCCTCGCACTTGATGAGCTCGTTTTTGAAATCGCCTTTTGGTAGGCCTTTCATCAGCGCGAAGGCCGCCAGTTCAGTGTTCAGCTCTCGGATCTGCTGAACCTTAGCGTCGAATCTCTTGACGTAGCTCCGGAGGGACTCGTCCTCCCCCTGTCGGATAGTCAGGAGATCTGATGTCTCCACGGCCCTTCGCTTGTTGCAAGCGTACTGGGCTATGAAGTTGTCTCTCAGGTCGGCATAGCAGTATACCGAGCCATTGGGTAGCCCCTTGTACCAACTCTGTGACATGCCATGGAGAGTCGTTGGGAAGACTCGGCACCACACCTCATCGGGTTGCTCCCATACCGACATGTACGACTCGAAAGCCTCGGCATGGTCGGTTGGGTCGCTATCCCCTTTGTATGATATGGGCGGCAGCTTCAGTTTGGTCGGCACCGGGACTTCGAGGACATAGGCATTGAGGGGCTGTCTGACCACGTGCCGAATGACACGCGGCGATCGGCTCCTCGCAATCCTAGTCCGACTTCTCTCCCCGTGGCGGGAAGGGCTTCTTGTTGTCCGACTTTGGAGAGTCGGACTTCTTTCTTCATTTCTTCGGGAGTGACCTCGTTGGTGCCGCGGCGACGCTGTCCTCCCGCGAGTGGGGGAAGGACTTTGGTCTGCCACTGGCACCACGGGCACCGCCGGCGTCCTTGCATGCCCAGCTCCTTGTATTACTCCGGTCAAGTTGTTCGGAGTCACTTTGTGGGCCCTGGTCCCCTGTGGAGGCGTTGCCGTCACCGTCGTCGTGACAGGGGTGACCGGCATACCACCCATCAGGTCCAGGAATAGCTTCAGTTTGGCTGCATCGACCACATGTCCCATGACAGTGACCTGGCCGGTGGGCAGCGGTGTTTCTGGCTCTCTTGGCATCCCGTACTTCACTGGCTCAATCACTCGGTCGGTGGGGGACTGCCCGATCTCAGAATTAGGGAATGCGTCATCCTGGTAGAATTCGGTTTCTACACTCACAAGTTATGGCTGTTTTGACATCTTCTTAGCTCTTTGAATGGTTTTTGGTTGTTTTTTTTTTTTTGTAAGGGAGGTGACTAGCTTTTAGTACCGTATTCCCACAGACGGCGCCAATTGTTCCGGGTGTAATTTCGGAGCAGTGTTTTGTGACCACGTAAGCTTGTGGAATGATGTCGTTACTTGTCTCTTCCTTTCACTCTTTCCTGTTTAAGATGAACAAACTGAGGGCTCGGCTTGGTACCGAGCGTACTCACTCCGACGCTCAAGTCAGTAAACTTAAAAGAGATAAGTTGTATGTTACTTGGCAAAGATATATTGTAGAGAGATAAGGGAGTTAATACCAATTGTATAGTGAGTTTTAGGATAGTTTTCGGATGAGTTTTGGGATCCTTTTCTCAATGAGAGAAGTGGAGTATTTATAGACTTTCACCTTTTGTCACGTAGTGGCCAAGTGGCCAAGTGGCAGAGCAGGTGGAAAGACTATCTTACCCTCGGCCGAGGGACCTATGCCGGGCCGGCAGGCCTGGTTGACTCCATGCCGAGGGGACTGGATGTGAGTACGTGGATATGCCTCTCGGCCGGCCAGTTGCCGAGACCGAGACCCAAGTGGCAGGCCGACAGGCTGCGTCGATTAGACTGCTTTTCCTTTGACTTGTTGTCTTTTGGCTTTGACCTTGGTCAATAAGTTGACTCGGTCAGCGGGTGCAGAATATGCCCCATCAGGTAGGTTTGCTCGTGCATGTGAAATAGGGTAGAGAGACCAAATAATTCAAAAAGGGCTTTCATTTGATGGTAAATCCCAAGCTTCCTTAAAGTTCTATGGCATATAAACTTTGTAGGGAGAATGTTCTTACCAAGAAGTCGGTGAAAAACGAGCCTTTGCACATCATTTACGAATTCAACATTAGAGAAGTCATCAAGCTTGGTAAGATCCACAATTTCTTCATGTTCCCTCCTTAGAGTGTTGATATGAGAAGTAGAAGAACTTCCTCTCACTCTTGGTCTTCTTCTATCCCTAAATAGAGATCCTCTTGGTCCCATTCTTTGAGTGTAGAGTTGGAATTTTTGATTTGTTGAAGTATGGAGATGCTCTTTGTGGATTGAATCTTGCTTGTGAAACCTTAGAAATTGGGGGTTTTTTATTTTTGTGGAATGAAAGAGTGTTTAGGATATGTTTTGGAGTCATAAGAAAGTGGGTTTTTATAATATAAGTGGAAGGAAGGGTGATGTGTCACAAGTTGTGTGGTGGGGGAGAAATAAAATTGTGAAAACCGGAAATAAAGGCCGCAGGGAGACGAGCGGATTCGGCCTTGGGACGCTCGGATTCCCTCGATTTGGGACGAGCGGATTCTTGGGAAGACGCTCGGATTCCCTTACAGCGATTTTTCCAAAATTTGAAACAGCCAAGACGAGCGGATTCAGGACTAGGACGAGCGTCTTTGCTGAAGTTGGATGAGCGTCTTGTTTGAGGGACGCTCGGATTTCCTTACAGGAAAGTAACCCAAAGTCATGCAGCAAAAAGACGAGCGGAATTTCTGGGAGACGGGCGTCTGAAAGAAGATGAGCGGATTGCCTCCCTAGACGCTCGGATTATGGAACAGGATAAAGTATCTGCATGTCAGCTCCTTTGGACGAGCGGATTCTTCGACGGCCGCTCGGATTCTCCTTTGGACGAGCGTCTGCCTCCCTGGACGAGCGGATTCTCCTCGTTTTTCCTTTACTTCGTTAAAAAACTTCCCCACACTTGAAAACTAGTTCCTTCCTTCATCAAAAATAATTAGTGACCCTCCCTCACTTACTCTCATGGAAAGAATTATGTTTATGATAAAAGGAATGCAATAAAGTTAAAAATACAAGTTAGAAGGGTTAGTATATTTACAAGTGGTGGTTTAGGGAGGACTCCACCAAACTCTCCCTTTGATGATTTCTTCAAGGATGAGGAGGCCCGAGGTAGATGACCTTGACCTCTCCAATAAATGCTCCCTCATAATATGGCTTCAATATTTGGCCATTGACCTTGAATTTGCTTCCATCTTCCGCTTTGATTTCAAAGTCTCCATACTTTCCAACCTCGGTGATCACATAGGGACCCATCCATCTAGAGTTCAACTTCCCGGGAAAGAGTCGATATCGGGAATTGAATAGAAGGACTTTATCTCCTTTGTGCAAGGCTTTTTGCTTGATCCTCTTGTCATGAAGCAACTTTGTCCTTTCCTTGTAGATCTTCGCATTCTCATAAGATTGTAGTCGGAATTCCTCCAACTCTTGAATTTGTATCATCCTCCTTTGACCACTTAATTTGAGATCAAGGTTAAGAGCTCTGATTGCCCAAAAAGCTTTGTACTCTAATTCGATTGGCAAGTGGCATGCTTTTCCATAAACAAGCTTATAAGGAGAGGCTCTTATGGGAGTCTTATTGGCCGTCCTATAAGCCCAAAGAGCGTCATCAAGCTTTGTGCTCCAATCCTTTCGAGTCTTGTTTACAACTTTCTCAAGAATTTGCTTGATCTCTCTATTTGAAACTTCAACTTGACCGCTTGTTTGAGGATGGTATCCTAAGCCGGTTCTATGTTGAACACCATATTTGGTCAAAAGGGATGCGAGCTTCTTTTCCTGAAAATGCGTTCCTCCATCACTTATGATTGCTCTAGGGACTCCGAACCTTGGGAAGATTATTTTCTTTAAGAGCTTGGTGACCGTCTTTGCATCATCGTTTGGGGTGGCAATTGCCTCCACCCACTTTGAGACGTAGTCTACAGCCACAAGGATATATTTGTTCCCATTGGATGTCACAAACGGCCCTTGGTAGTCTATCCCCCAAACGTCGAAGATCTCTACCTCTAGTATTCCTCTTTGTGGCATTTCATTCCTCCAAGAGATATTCCCCGTCCTTTGACAAGCATCACAATGAATGATGAACTCCCTTGTATCTTGGAACATCGTAGGCCAATAGAAGCCCGATTGAAGAATTTTTGCAATGGTTCTCCTTGCTCCATGGTGTCCACCGTATGGTGACGAGTGGCATCCTTCCAAGATTCCTTGAACTTCCCATTGAGGGATGCACCTTCGGTAGAGCCCATCACTACACTATTTGTAAAGATTTGGGTCATCCCAAAAGTACCTTTTTACTTCGAATAAGAACCTCTTCCTTTGGTTGTAGTTCAAATTTGGAGGGAGTACTCTTCCAACAATATAGTTAGCATAATCGGCAAACCATGGGGTGGTGTGCCTTTCAAGTTGTGTTTGAATGGCCATCAAGATATCGTCGGGAAATGAGTCATTGATCGGCGTTTCTCCTTGTTCATCGTGAAACCGGATCCTTGACAAGTGATCTGCCACTACATTTTCGGCTCCTTTCTTGTCTCTTATTTCCAAGTCGAATTCTTGAAGAAGCAAAATCCATCTCAACAACCTTGGTTTTGCCTCCTTTTTTATTAAGAGATGTCGAAGAGCATGGTGATCCGAAAAGACAATCACCTTGGATCCAAGTAAGTAGGAACGGAATTTGTCCAAAGCATAGACAATGGCAAGAAGCTCTTTCTTGGTGGTATCATAGTTTACTTGGGAGGGATCAAGAGTCTTGCTTATATAGTAGATAGCATGTAGAGCTCTCCCTACCCGTTGGCCAAGAACCGCTCCAACGGCGTAGTTACTAGCATCACACATAATCTCGAATGGTAATTCCCAATTTGGAGGTTGAATGATCGGTGCCGAGATTAGTGCTTCCTTGATTCTATTAAAGGCTTCAACACACTCATCAGTGAAATGGAATTGGGCATCTTTAAGTAAGAGTTGAGTGAGGGGTTTCGCTATTTTTGAGAAATCTTTTATGAAACGGCGATAGAAACCCGCGTGACCGAGAAAACTTCTCACCCCTCTAACATTCACGGGAGGTGGGAGTTTCTCTATCACCTCAACCTTAGCTTTATCGATCTCGATGCCCTTTTCCGAGATTAAATGACCCAAAACAATTCCTTCATTGACCATGAAGTGACACTTTTCCCAATTTAAAACAAGACTAACATCTTCACACTTTTGCAATACAAGAGAGAGATTATGCAAACATGAGTCAAAGTCTTTTCCATAAACACTAAAATCATCCATAAAAACTTCCATTATGGTTTCTAGGTAATCGGAGAAGACACTCATCATGCATCTTTGGAAAGTGGCGGGGGCATTACACAAGCCAAAAGGCATCCTCCTATATGCGAAAGTACCATAAGGGCATGTGAAGGTGGTCTTGTGTTGGTCATCCGGATGTATAGGGATTTGAAAGAATCCCGAATACCCGTTAAGGTAGCAAAAGAACTTGTTAGAGGCTAACCTCTCAAGCATTTGGTCAATGAATGGTAGGGGAAATGATCCTTTCTTGTTGCGGAATTCAATTTTCGATAGTCAATGCACATACGCCAACCGGTGATCTTCCTTGTTGGTATTAGCTCATTCTTTTCATTTGTCACTACCGTGGTACCTCTTTTCTTAGGTACCACTTGAACGGGGCTAACCCACAAAGAGTCCGATATGGGATATATGATTCCCGCATCAAGTAATTTCATAACCTCTCCTTTGACAACTTCTTGCATGTGGGGGTTTAATCTCCTTTGAGATTGAATGGTAGGTCTATGGTCCTCCTCTAGATGAATTATATGCATATAAAAGTTGGGACTTATCCCCTTAAGGTCATCTAGACTATAACCTATAGCCTTTTCATGTTGCTTCAACACATCAAGCAATTTTCCCAATTGGTTTTCATCAAGTTTGTCATTAACAATCACGGGTTTGGTCTTAGATTCATCAAGGTAAGCATATTTCAAATTTGGGGGAAGGGGTTTTAAAGTTGGAATTTGTACCTCACTTTTCTCCTTTGAAGGTTCATTGAGAACTTGCTCCATTTCCATTAGACACTCCATTCTCATGGCATGCTCAACTTGTTCTTCAAGCTCATCACTTTTGTCATACTCGAATTCCATGACAAATTCTTCTTGCTCTTCGGCTTGTAAGATGTCTTCTAGAATTGATTGCTCATGTTCTATAGGTTGATATGCTTCCACAAGGATGTTATGTACTCATTCGGATTGCTCATGAGTAAGTTCTTTGTTAGCTAGAGCGGCCTCAAAAAGATCTACCTCTAATTCCCAATGCATATTTTTGGCCTCACTTGCTTCCAAGGCTTCCAATGCTTGCATGGGGTCTTTAAAGAAAGGTATACTTAAGTAGTCCTCAACAAAACAATCTATAATATCCATCTTGCAAAATATCGAACAACTTGAAAACAATTAGAACAAACCTTGAGGAGTTTTACTTCCCTAAGGCAAAGAAAGACAAAACTAATAACAATCTAAGAAAATCAAATCAAGTTAACACCGTCCCCGGCAACGGCGCCATTTTTTGGTCGAGCTTTAACTCACTTGGAGCTTTACTTTTTGGTTACTTGTCGTTAGGAGCACCTAGACCAAAACAATATTTATAACTTCACAAACAACTCTACTATTAGTAAAGAGGCAAGTAAAGGTCGGATCCCAAGGGACGGGTATTGATGTAGGATTTTCGATTGCAAGTAGCGGTGTCTAGGGGTGTCACGATTTGGGGTTGAGATGAGAAGATCACTAAACTAAATAGCAATAAAAGTAAACAAGCAAGATGATTAAAAAGAGATGTAAACAATTGATTAAAAAGCACTAGGGTGTCATGGGGTCATAGGGGATTCATGGGAATTGATCATACAAACATATTCTCAAATCATAAGCAAGCAATTATTGTTGTGATGGATCGAGTTGGTTTATATCTTACAATCCTAGGAAGGTTTGGGTCCCGGAGCCGAATCGATTAGATTGTACAACACCTACAAGTCGACTTAATCCTCCCTACTCAACTATATGCATGGTCTAATGAGACTCGAGTTGGTTTATGTCTTACAAGTCTCATTGAAAAGGTAGGTGATGGGTAAAAAATGCAAGGATTCATAGGCTCGCATTTCATCAAACATAACATGTGCATAAGTTGAGATCACAACAAGCAAGCAAATAAACTATGAAAACATATTAAATTAAGCATGAATCATTCCCCATGTTGGTTTCCTCTACTTACCCATTAACCCTAGTTAAGGAAACTACTCACTCATTATCAAGTTTAACATGTTAACAAGGTTGTCAATCACATTAACAAAGCAAAACATGATGAATAAATGAAGATGATTAACAATAATTAAAAGGGGATTAAGAGGATTATACCTACTAATGATTCCAAAATAAAGCAAAGAATAATAGAAGTACTTGATGATTGATTGGAAGGTTGTCAATCTCCCAATAATAACCCAAATAATCTTCAATTACCCAAAATAAAAGATGAACAAAAGAGAAATTAAGGAAATGAGATTTGTATTAAGACTTGATTAGAAGTTGATTACAAGATTAAGAAGAGATTAGAATGATATAAACTACACTAAGGATTGATAAGAAGAACATGATTATCTAATTAGACTAATGGGGTATTTATAGTGGGGATTAGGTACACAAATTAGGGTTTACTAAGGGCTTAAATGACGATTAAGTCCTTGAGGAATCGCTCCTCTCAAAAGAGATGTCGGTCTCCCTTTTTCCGGTCTTTCATAAATATGCGCATCTTTCATGGAGCATGAAGAAAAGGTCGTGTTGGCCTATAAGAGAATCCGAGCGTCCAACGTGTCGGGACGGGCGGATTTCCTGGTGGCTGAACGAGCGGATTGGTATGCTGGACGAGCGGATTGTGGAGTGTTTGGACGGGCGTCCCTTCTGCAAAGACGCTCGGATTCCTCACGTCTTGGACGGGCGTCTTCTTGGTTGGACGGGCGGATTGTGTCACAGCTTCCTTTTCTTCTTTTCTTCTTCCAATAATCCTCCGGGATTTAGTCGGGGATGCAAGGATTTCTTCATCATTGCCCATCTACTATAATATGTACAAAGGCCTTCTAGTCTTGTCTTCTCTTCGATGCTTGGTCATTAGATTCGATCAATTTAGCTCTATTTTGCCATGAAAATGCAAGGTTTGCACTCCTCTCCTACCAAGGAAACAAAACCTCAAAGAATATGCAAAACAAAGGACTAAAGATAGTAAATGACCCAAATATGCACTAAAAAACATAGGAACGAGGCTAATTCGGGGACTAAATGTGCTCAAATAATGGTCACATCAGCTTAGTTTGGAAAGCACCTTCAGTTGGCCTTTCATCGCTTTTGACGAATTTTTCCTCGTGTGCCAACAGTGAACCAAACAACTCGGTAGTGTCGGGTGTACTCATATCTTTAAATTCTTCAATCATAGAGGCAGTAATATTGAACTTACTACTGAGAGTTACTAGCACCTTTGGAACGATTGTGTCATCACTAGTACTTTCTCCATAAATTTGCATCTGATTTACAAGTTCCATGAATCTTGACGAATATTCTTTAATGTTTTCGTCGTCTCTCATCTTTATATTTGCATAATCTCTTCTTAGTTTATTGAGTCTTACAATCCTTACTTTCTCTGATCCATGAAATTCCTCCAAAAGAGTGTTTCAGACTTCTTTTGCTGATGATGCCCGGATGATTTTTGGTGTTATGTTGTCCAAAACAGCACTATGGATATATGAAAGTGCCCTCGCATCTTTCATTTCATAAGTTTTTAGTTGTAGTTGTGCAGCGGAATATTCACTTCCTTCTACTCTTACTTCAAAACCCTTTTCCACAATCTCCCATAAATCACAAGACTTTAAAAATAGTTTCATTTGACACTCCAATAATCGTAACTTTCTCCTGCAAAGTTTGGGATTGCAGGGAGAGAAACACTTGAACTTGAAGCCATAGTTCAAGAGGCCCTTTAAGATCCTTAATGGCTCTGATGCCAAATGTTGGGATTTGGGATAGTTTATGTGAGAAAGTGGAGAGAAATATGTTTGATAGAAAGAAATACTTTGTGATTGAAATGTTTTAGTTTGATAGATATTGATTGATAATAGAATTGATTTGATTAAATTTGATTTTTATTTTTATTTTTATTTCAATGCCTTAGTATTACATGGTATTTATAGGTGATACGCACCATTTCATATTCTAAGTTCCCTTTCATATTCTAGGATGTATGCATGAATCATCTAGATTCATAGTACATACATATGCATGAATGATCTAGATACATAGTACATACACTATGTATAAATAATCTAGATATATTCATGGTATTAACTAAGTGCATAAACCTAAATGAATCTGAAAAAGTCTCATTATTTTAACAAGGTCTTTGTAACTTCACTTAAACACAGCAGCCTCGTACTCGTATGTAATGCTCGATTGCTCGGTAATCAATGAGAAAAGCAACACAGCAAAATCACCAACAAATTCTCATCACCTTGTTCTTTTACTTGAATTTGTTATTTTCATTAACAGTTTTAAAAATATGAAGTGAAAAAGAAAAAGTAGGAAAATTTATTTAGTTGAGACTTGAGAGAAAGAAAGCGAAGGAGTCATTACTCCATTCATCTTAAACTTATGATTGGTGTGAGGGAGTATTTGTGTATTTTGTATGAATTTAAAGCTAAACATCAGAAGAGACCAAGTAAAGATATTTTCTCCCTCTGGAGTTCTCCTATGGAGTCCTTGTTCTTATCTGTTTCCCTAACCCTATCCACCGCCTTATCAGCCTAACCCTCCCACTACCTCGCCAAACTTCCTGTTTTTTCCCCTAAAACGCCTGCCTAACACCCTACTTGCTATCTGAGCTGTCCTTTTTCTGTTATCTTGCCTTCCATGTGTCATCTCGCATGCTTTTTTCCAGCCTATAAATTTCTGTCTACCTGCTTTCTCCTTTCTTCTCTTCTCAGTTTACAGGTCCTTTTTATTTCATCTGTTTAAGTTCTATGATATTAAAAAACATATAGAATAACTCAAAATATATCACACATATAGTTTTCTGTTTATATATCCATATATGGCGTCTACGTCTGCTTCTTCCTCTGCTCCTTGTCGAGCTGGCGCCTGTTTGCAGCTTCCTCCTCATCTCTGCGTAGACTTCACTGATATTGATGAGTCAAGGACTCTTTTGGCAAGGTTTCAAGATCAGCGATACCTGACAATTGCTCGTATCTTGGAGATTGTTACAGCTAAGTGGAAATTGAATGGTACGGTCTCTGTTCGACGTTTTGAGCCGTATTATTTCTTTTCTTTCTCGTCCAATCTGGATTACAACTACTTCCGACATAGGCAGACGGTTAACTTGGACGGTGGCTTGCTAATCTTCCGTCCAATTTCGTCCACATCGACAGCTGATAACCTCTTGTTCCATATTGTTCCTATTTGGATCAGGGTGAAACATCTTCCGTTTCACTTGATGAACACTTCGGTTGCTGCGTTCTTGTTGTCCCATGTGGGCGATGTATATGAAGAGGAATCATACCCTTCACTTCTTCCTCCACGGAATTTTGTTCGTGTCAGGGTTTGGATTGACCTCTCCAAACCCTTGATTCCAGGTTGCTACTTGGCCTTGAATGAAAGAGAACAACAGTGGATTTCTTTCTCTTACGAAGGCATTTTCAGGTTCTGTAAGACTTGCGGCCAAGTTGGCCATCGGATTTCTTTCTGTCCTACCAGTAAAGCTGCTGGAGCTCGTGCTATTCGAGCCCGAATGGACGCGCTCTCTGCTCGGGGTCTTGATGTTCTTCATGGTCCGGCTGGCTCTCCGTTTTACTCCACGGAGATTATGGGTCTCCCACCACGTTATAGGTATCTCAGTTCGGATATCAATCTGACTGATGAGAATGATACGGTTGTGTTGGATTCAGGGGGTGCTTCCCCTGTTTTTTCCTTCTCGTCCTCGGACTCCGAGGAGCCTGATATTGCAGGACCGTCTTCTTCGGCCCCGCCTGAGTTCCAGGTTCATGAGGATCATGCCCGGGAAGTTCTGTTGGAATCGTTCCCTGTTTTGCGTGGAAGCACGGCTTTTGATCCGCCTTCATCATCTCGTTTTGTACCTCAGTCGGCCCCTGCTCATCCGCCATCACCAGCTTTCCATATGCATGTTCCTGAAGATGATATGGAGGATACTGCTTTGTTGGGCCTTCGTTCTCCCACGCTCCCGACCCAGGTTATTGATATTGGATGCCTTTTTCGTGACACACTCGCTTCTTCTTCTGATGTTGCTATGGAGCCTGTGGAACCTGTTTCTAGGGCACTTACCCTAGTTTATAAAAGAAAGGTATCTTGCGGTATTAGTTCGTCTAGTCATGCGACTTTTAAACGGACGAACAGAGTCTCCTGTTTTGATTTGGAGTGTAATATGAACCTAGCATCAATGGATCCTGAATTGATATTAGGCTCATCTTCTATTCCTCCTTTTTCGTTTTGTTTTCCTAAGTTTTCTAATTTTTTTGTTAATGGTTTAAGGCCGTCTGGTAAGAGATTGTTCAGTTCCATTGATTATGTCTCGGTTGAGCATCAACCAAACAAGCGTCTTCGTCCAGATGAGCTCTTTCTTTTTCATTTAGTTTCTCATCCCTTATCTGTTTCCTTTTTGCCATGTTACAGTATTTGAAGACTTGCTAGCTGATGGTCTGGTGGCGGACCTTAATTCGCCACCCGTTTCCAAATGACAACTTTTGCCTGGAATTGTAGGGGATTAGGAGAGACGGATGATCCTACAATTCCTTTTCTTTTTTGGTGTATCCATCAATATCATCCGTCGATTTTGTTTCTGCAAGAAACTATGACATCGGTATCATCTGCTGCTGCTAAGACATCTCACCTTGGACTCCCTCATTTTTGCGGCATTGACTCTGTTGGACATAGTGGGGGTCTTCTTTTGCGTTGGGATGATTCTGTTGTACTTAGCTCTTTAGTTATTAACCCTCACTTTATATTGTGTACTGTATCTTTAGGTGCTACCCATGTATGTACTAAGAAAGATATGTATATGATGTTTATATATGGTGAACCATCTTTTGAGTTTCGTCTACCTTTATGGAACGCAATTTCTGATTTAATTTCGGGTCTGTCACCTTTTCTAATTATTGGTGATTTTAATCAAGTTGAACTGCATTCTGATAAATTAGGTGGCTCCAATGTCATTCGCGGCCAACAGGATTTTACCACCTGGAGATTGGATAATTCATTGCTTGATGTCCCTTTCTTTGGTCCCCCTTTTACCTGGTTCAATAATCGCTCTGATGATCAACTGATTATGGAACGGCTTGACCGCGCATATGCTAACAATGATTGGCTTCACCTTTTCCCTGCTGCATCGATTTTGCATCTCCCCATTCTTATTTCGGACCATGCACCTATTATCCTCAAGTTTCTCCCTATCTCAAAGTCTGGCCGACGCCCTTATCGTCTTGATAACTGGTGTTTCAGTTCTCCAGAGATTGCAAACATTGTTGAATGTGCCTGGCGGCTTTCTATTCCGGGCTCTCCTATGTATGTTTTATCACGTCGTCTATCGTCTGTACGTTTTTCTATAATGCAATGGGTGATTCATCATCGGCTATCCCATGGTATTAATTGGTCTGAGATTCAACAAAGAATTCAATCCTCAAGTACTCGGATTGTGGATGCTGAGTCAGCAACGTATTTTCAGCAAGTTCGCTCTGATCAGCTTCAACTTCTTCGATACGATGCGTCGGCCGCAACGTGCAAAGTTGAAAAGCGATATTTTGGATGGTCTTCCATCGAGATTCTTATATTCCCGAGTCAAACAACGGTCTTCGAATCAACGTATCCTCGCTTTACGATCTGTCTCGGGAGAATGGTTATTTGAGCCGGAACTGATTTCGTTGGAGATTACTTCTTTCTTTCAGGATCTTCTGTGTTCTACACCTCCTCAAGATCCTGCCTCGCCGAGAGGTTTTATTGAGCCATTGCTTGAGTCACTTGATCTGCCACAGCTAAGTTCGGCGGACTGTTTGGTGCTTTCAACTCCTTTCACTGCGACTGATATTATACATGCTCTCAATGGTATGGATGGATCCAAATCACCTGGGCCAGATGGCATAACTCCGAAATTTTTCCAGACGTTCTGGCCCCAGGTTGGCCATTTGGTTACTATGGCTCTGCTTCGTTTCCTTAATTCGGGGGTGATGTTG
This sequence comes from Silene latifolia, assembly GCF_048544455.1. Lineage (NCBI taxonomy): Eukaryota > Viridiplantae > Streptophyta > Magnoliopsida > Caryophyllales > Caryophyllaceae > Silene > Silene latifolia. The sequence continues at coordinate 109,112,986 of NC_133529.1, read as the reverse complement.
AAAGAGTGGAATAATACTCATATTATTCTTATCCCAAAGGTCGATAAGCCGGAACTGATCTCTCAATATCGTCCTATCAGTCTCTGCAATGTTATTTATCGCCTTGCTTCCAAATGTCTTGCTAATCGTCTCAAGCTTGTCATTTCTTCGATTGTTTCGGATTCTCAGCAGGCTTTTGTTCCTTCTCGGCTTATGTCAGATGGATGTCTTATTACTCATGAGATCATGCATTATCTTAATAAAACGAAGAAAGGAACGGTTTCTTATGCGGCTCTGAAGCTAGATATGCATAAAGCGTTTGACCTTGTATCTTGGCCGTTTCTTATTGCGATCATGAAGAAATTCGGGTTCCCGCTTTTCTGGCAAAATATTATCTGGGAATGCATCTCAACTGTAACTTATAATATTATCATCAATGGCGAACCCTCTACTTCTTTTAGACCATCGTGTGGCCTGAGGCAAGGTGATCCTCTTTCACCTTATTTGTTTATTATGTGCATGGAGATTTTATCTTGCCAGTTGCGTGCTGCGGAGAAGGCTACCACCTTACCTGGTCTTAAGATTTCTCGGTATGCACCACCGATCACACATCTCTTTTATGCTGATGATGCGTTTATTTGCTGTAAAGCTACTCCGGTTTCTTTTGAGACTCTTCGGGACTTGTTTCGGTGCTTTGAGCTTGCCTCGGGACAGATGATAAATCTAGATAAGTCTTTTATTAAGTTCAGTCCAAATGCACCAGCTGACTTTAAGTCTCATATGTCATCTATTCTGAAGATGAAAACTTCTGATAGTTTTGGGAATTATTTGGGGGTCCCTGTTGATCTTCCTTCAAAGAAGTCTTTGGTTTTTCAACCCTTGTTGGACAAGATGGCAACTCGAATTATTGCTTGGTCTTCGCTGCACCTCAGCCAGCCTTGCAAATTGCTCATCATCAACTCTATTATATTAGGTTCGATACGTTTTTGGATGTCTTCAATTCCTTTCCCGGTCGGAATTTGTAAGAAACTTGACTCTTTGATTGCGGCTTTTTGGTGGCGCAAAGATGTTCGTCATAGATCTATTCATTGGCTCTCTAGGGACTCTTTGCAGCGTCCTCGGGAAGATGGAGGCCTTGGTCTGAAATCTGTCTTGATGTTAAGCCAGGCTTCCCTTATGAAGAATTTTTGGCGTATTCATCATCAGCCATCTGGTTTATTAGCAAAATTTATGCTGCCCAAGTATAGGAAGGACCTACCGGTTCCTGCGTCCAGATCGAAGGTCTCTCATCCTTCCTTTTTATGGTCTGGCTTATGTCGCACAGCTTTTGCTTTTGCTCCTGGTTTATCCTGGAAGCTCGGTAATGGTTCCTCCGTGGACCTTCTTACAAGTCCTTGGGTTAATGGGACTTCTCCCTTGGTTCGACCTTTTTCATCTGGCGTCTCACCTGTGCTTTCTAGTTTGCTCACTCCTTCAGGTGACTGGAATCCAGTAGCTGTTTATCGTTGATTTCAGTCTCCTACTGCCGATATTATTCTTGCCATGGAACCTCCACATATAGATATTGACGATTTCCTTTATTGGAAATACACGGAAGATGGAGTCTACACTGTCCGCTCTGGGTATGATTTCTTGTTGTCACGAATATCCTTCTCCTGCTCTCCATCTTTTTACTCGGCTTTTCCGTGGAAAGTTCTTTGGGGTCTTCGTTGCTCTCCTAAGTTTCCGCTTCTTGTTTGGCGTATAGTTCACAGTATCCTTCCCTCTTTAGAAATTCTATCTACTAGAGGCATCCAGGTAAGTACTTCCTGTGTTTTTTGTCACTCACATGCTGAGTCTTTAAATCATTTGTTTCGAACTTGTACTGTTGCCAGACATGTTTGGCTTTCTTCGGCTCTGGGTATTAATTCTGTAGCTAATCCTTCTGTTTGCTTGCAACGATGGCTTGCTGATTTTATTGGATATTTTCACAGGGCAACGGATCCAGTAGATCAGTGCCTTCTTCGGTTTCTTTGTATAATAAAGGCCATTTGGATGAGTCGCAATTCGATTATATTTGATAAGCTGCGGGGTTAATCCGTTTGATTTTACATATGGCTGACTATCTTTTTGGCTCTCACTCTCAGTTGTCTGTTCTTTGGCCTTCTTTTGTGAACAACACTAACAAGATTTCCATCTTTCCTTTGGATATTACTACGCCTTTGTCTTTGTCTACAGTCACTTATTTTACTCTGGTATGTAGGTCATCTCCTCGGGATCGGTTTATGATATCTTCTTCGGATTCGATCTCAAGCATCCCCGTTGTTCAACATGTCCGGGCTTCCTCTGTTTTTGCTGCATCGACGAAAGGTCTACTTCTCAATATGTACCGAGCTCAATCTGCATCACTACCATCCGTTTCATTCCAAGTTACTTCAAAAAAAATTATCTTCTTGCTCGCCTCCACAAATAGCAGTACCAATCGAATTGCGTCACTCGTTGGGCACAATTCGTAGTTTCCTTCGTAGATATGTCCACCGGTCGATAAGCAGCTCTTGGTGATGTTATACTTGATCTTAACTCTTTGTTTGGTTGTTTTCATATATATAAAGTTCATTATTGTCAAAAAAAAAAAAAAAAAAAAAAAAAGCTAAACATCCGTGTATAGGGGGTGAAATTCTAATGCTAAAGCAACGTGGACCACAAACAAGGGTTTAATGGGTCCGGTTTACATTAGAAAATCTAACCACAATTGTTTTATTGTTTTATATATATATATGAGTAAATATGGAATGCTTGTTCAGTCTGACATTGTTTCCAATAACGAGAAAGATGCATTTCCAAGTGAAGTAAGGAAGTCCAGATAGCGTCGTCATATGAAGCTCCTACATCCACAGTAAGGACTTTACATATCTTAATCTATACTCCGTTTTTAGGTTTAACACAAATTCTCATTTATGGGAGACTTACTGTTATGTTAACGTTTTAGTCGTTTACTGTTAGCCAACACAGCAATTCTTAAGTACTTTTTTTCCTGTTTATATTATCTATTATTATACCCCGTCTAGACTATTTGTTTACATATTTCACATATAAATATCTCATTTATTCGTTTATCTTTTCATATTGTCAGCATTTTTAAGGTAATTTGTTCATCTACATAATCTATTACCCACTACTCGCTCACTAACAACACTCGCAAATGGTCTCCTACCCTATGCTTGATCTTTATGTCAAAATCAAAGATAAATAAATGACCGGGACAAAGTGAGTAACTATTTATGGATGTCTAGTTAACATTTTCAGTTTCTTTTATCATATTTTTACTTTATTGCATTACCAAATAATCTTCACAAAATAATTTTTAGGTGGAATTATAAACGTGAAATGGGAACAATTAACAGTAACTATGAGCATTTAGCTTATCATTTAAACCTAGTTTATTGTGCTTTTATCCTCCAAAATTTATTTCAAATTAATACTAGTACGCTTTCTAAATTTAGTATGTAAATGACTAAACTACCAAAAATAAAAGACAGGACAAGGACCTTTACTATGAATATTTTTTCAATTAAGGACTTCATCTTTAAAATTTTATTCTTAAGGAACTCTTATTCTCTTCCGTTAGTTATGGATTTACTACACTTTGTAGTTCTTTCTAAAAATCTTTTATTTTCGAGATTTTTTTTTTTTTTTTGATGACGAGGAGGTTGGATCCTCCCTGGATCAGACCCCACTGCCTGCGCGCGCTGTCTGTGTGAGTTCTTTCCCATGGGGATTATTCCCTCTCCGGGCGTCAGGTCCCCAGGAAAGTGTTCATCTAGGGAATCGAACCCAGGACCTCGCAATTCCTCCTTAAGAGGCTTTGAGGTTACCCTGGAATTCCACTAGACTCACACATCTTGGGTATTTTCGAGATTTTATCACTTCCCAACTTTTTAACTTTTTTGTTTTCTAAAGTGTAGCCCTTTTTTGCAAAAAAAAAACTTTGACCGGCTATAACTCTTGGGTATGAGTTCAGAAAACGGTTTTAGTTTTTCAAACCAACTATTGTATAAAGGTTGTGAATTTGGAAAAAAGAAAAATTAAAAACTTTAGGATTTTCTGAATTCGTAGCCGAAAGTTGTTGTTAGCCAACGTTTTTTTTTTATCGAATAAACTTTGACTAACCATAACTCCTAGTTACGAGTTTAGAAAATGATGTTTTTTATGTCAAACTGAAGATCTCGTAAAGACGGTTAATGTAAAAGAAAAAGTTCTAAACTCATAGCCAGGAGTTATAGCCAATAAAAGTCTATTACAATAAAAAGGACTATACCAAAGAAAAAGAAAAAATTAAAAAGTACCCCCTCCATTTTCCTATTTTCACCCCGTTTTCCCTTTTTGCCAAATTATTTTTTTTCACCTCATTTCTCTTCTTTCCTTATTTAGACTACCTTTTTTATTTTTTAATCATTGTTTTCACCCCACTTACAACTCGTTTATTTCAACTTTTTTTATGTAAATTTGCTTTGCTTTTCCCTCCAATTTCATTGCTCTAAAAGTCCAAGACAACAATTCTACGGTTCTCCCCCACCGAACTTTACCAGCAAATCAGCAATCATTGGTTGTCAATTAATTTTCTTAGCAAGAAAGTAATTACTCCTTCCGTACCACACCAATGGTAATATGGTAAAAAAATGGGATATTTAAGAAAATGGGGTAAAAATAGGGGCAAAGATGGAAAGTAAAGTGAATATAAGGGATTAAATTATTGGGTTGGTGAGTGGGCCACAAGTGTCATTGTGTAAATATAAGGAGAATATAAAGGTATTATTGTAAAATACAACTTATTTATAGTATGTTACCATTGGTATGGTACGGCCGTATTAGGCAAATGTAACCATTGATCTGGTGTAGAGGGAGTATTACTGTGGAATTTTTATTTTATCCACTCAAATAATAAACAGGAACATCATAACTTTTCTAAGTTTGGCCGATAAGAGTAAGCACAAATGTACCCAAATTAGAGTAAACAGGAACATCATAACTTAGAAAAGTTGAAGAAGGTTATTTATGGACAAGTGAAGTTGGAGTACCTTTTTGTCGTATGTGGAAAAAATATATTGGAGTATTAGAAGAACTTGTGTTGTCGAAGTAAATAAGTTGGAGTAGCTTTTTAAGTGTACAAGTTAGCTGAAATTCTTCTTCTCAGATTTGACATTTCGATGTCCATGACAATATGACATCCACTCCTACTAAACCCACGCACCCCCTTGCCTTAACTTATAAAGAGTGTTTGGTTGAGAGGTTTGGAATGGATTCTAATCATTTTAGTGTTTGGTTTGGGTGTTTTGGAATGGAGTTAGAATCCCGATGGATTCTCATTCCACTCTAACCCCTTGGAATTCCATACCCACCTCCTCTCCATGGATTCAAACTCTATTCCTTCATGTTTATTTTTCTAATGAACCAAACAAGTTTTGGAAGTATGGAATTGGAACCCCATACGGCCATACTCCTATGGTTTCTCATTTCAATCTAATTCATTCTTAAGTAGTGAACCAAACGACCCCTAAATTCTTCCAGAGACACGCACAATATCTTTCATACAAGGACTGCACAAAATTCTTATCACAAGATGAGAATATAGTTTAATTTTATTAGTATTTTTACAATTGTCGTAAGAGCATCCACAACAACAATAAGTTTTTATTCATTTTGTGGGCCCTCACAATGAGAAAAAGGATTACGCATCTGAGCTAGTACCTCAGACCTTGTAGTTTTTGAGCATATACACATTTTTTCTGAGCATATTACCATTTATAAATATAATTTTTGAGCAATATTATATTTTTTTTAGTGTAATGTTTTAGTAAATGTGCTCAAAAACTTTATACTAAAGCATAACTCAAAAACTTTAAAATAAAACTCAGAAAATAAATAATAAGAGGTACTACCTCAGATGTATAGTCTATGAACTGCCCTATCCACCTCATTTTATCATAAGATGATATTTTACGCAAAAACTTTACACAACAACAATAAATTTTAACCGGACTCAAATCCCTCTTCTCACTCTTTATTCTCTCCTACCTCACATCATCAAAAAAAAAAAAAAAAATACTAACAATTTTCATCCACAACTATCCACAAGGACCATAACAACAAAAAGTTCTACTTCTAAAGTTGATATTTTTCTATTCCACCCCACAACAACAAATTTTATTTATCTAAAGATGACTTTTTGTGAGACTCATCATATTTGGATGAGTTTGACAAAAAATCATCTTTTGATTTAAAGTTTTTGTTATTGTGAGATGATGAGTGTAAATATATCATCTTTAGACATATAAGTTTTGATTGTTGTACATGGTCTAACATCAATATTACAAATTTCAAATTAAATAAACTTGAATCCAAGGATACATGTTCTCTTGGAAGCGGTAAGTTATATACCATGCACCGGAGTATGGTGAATGGTACCCTCTCCCCTTAATTTTTTATTATAATAAATAAATCTTAATTTTAATAAATAATAAAATAATAAAAAATATATTTTTATTATTTATAATTTTTATTTCTCTACAAATAGTGATCATATTTGATATATTTTGTTATTTATTTTATTTTTCCTCACATATTCACATCAAGTAATTGACATATTCATATTCATATCACATAATCCATGAGATGAATATCACCCTACTTAATACATATTCATCAAACTACATTGTCATATTCACTAAACTGAAAATGAATATGATACTGTTATATTGTGAATATCGCACTATAGAGCATATATTCAGTAAACATTGTCATATTCACTAAACTTAAAATGAATATAACAGTGTTATATCGTGAATATGACAATGGTAACTTTCTTAAACGTGGAAGTTAATTTTTTGTTTTAAATAAAATAAAAATAAAAAGAGGAAGTTGAGAATGAGTGGGGAGTGGGGGAATTAGAGGGAGTATCAAGTATCTTACATATGGGTGTGTGGTATAAAAATTGCTTAGAAGCGTATGTTTCCATATCCTAAGACAATGCTTTAAAAGTACACTAACTTAAAGCACGGTATTTTTTATTTTATTTTTTAATAGAGAGACGTCCTTAGTTAAATTATTTGCATAATTTTAATTAGGGTAAATTGATAACTTATACCAAATATAACTCGATTTTTCAAATCTTATACCGCGAATAATTTTCTTTCAAAACTTATACCGAAAATCCTCATTTTTTTTATACTCAATACCGAATCTCACGAATTGACCATTTTACCCTTACTATTTATTCATAACCACTTTTGTCCATCACATTAACACATTAACCACCACATACTCCCATTCACCACCACTCACCTAGCTCCTCCCTCAGCCAGCACCACTCTGGCACCACTCCGATGTCTGGCTACCACCATAAAAGACCTTCCGCCGGCGTCCATGCCCAAATTACACCGCGATGGCATCTATGTCAACTTATTTACCCCATATTAAATCGAATATTTGTACCTTAACCACACCCGTACTGCCCTACTCCAATAAAACTCTTCCCCACTACATTAATCCCTCCCCCCAGACTAACAAAAACGGAGTTTTTGAGGGTAGGGAATGGCATTTCGGTGGCGGAGAAGTGTTTTTATTTGGTAGGTAGTGTCGTAGAGGTGTTAAGAGTTTTAGGGTGGTGATGTGACGGCAATGGAGTAGTTTAGATGGGGACTGTGACGACGGCAGCAGAGTAGTGTAGGGTGGGGGTCGTGAATTTGGGGGCTGTGGGTATTTAATTGGGTGCCATTAGGAGGGCGAGTCGGTCGGAGATAGCATTTATGACGGAGGCAGCCTTACACCGGTGGTGGCGCCGACAGAGGAGGGGACCGGTCGTGGCGGCGGTGGGTATATGTAGTGGATGAGAGAGGGTGGTAAGCATCAATTGTGTTGGGAAAGAGTGATGGTAGCATAAATAATAAGGGCAAAACCGTCAATTCAAGTCTATTTTTGAGATTTGGTATTGAGTATAAAGAAAATGAGTATTTTCGGTATAAGTTTTGAAAAAAAATTATCCGAGGTATAAGATTTGAAAAACTGACTTATAGTAGGTATAAGTTATCGATTTACCCTTTTAATTATTGAATGTTATAATTTATAATCGATGTACTAAATATAATATTCGTAAAAGGTAGAAAAAGAAAATTTTCTATAATCAAAACACACTTTGAGTTAAGTTATTTTTGTCCTAACCTATTTATAATTATTAAAAATAATGATAAATCAATACATACAACTAATTTATGACATTAATAATACAAGAGAAATTAGGTTAGACCCCGTGCATTAAATGCACGTCCTATAAAGTTATTTTTTATTTCTACTAAATTACATATATAATAGTGGTATCTCATTAGTTGTTCATTTTCTCATCAATGCATTTTGCTTTGAGAAATAAAAAGTTGAAACTGAAAATTAATTAAGAGAATTAAGTAGCATGTTGAAATGTATTTTTGAAAAAGAACATTTTTTATGCCGCAAAGCTAATGATTGCAATATATAAATTTTCTTAATTTTTTGCCTCGAAAGTAATTAAAATGGTTTATAATTTTGTATTATACCTAGTATGAGTCAAATTATTCTCAAATAATAGCATCAATCAAATATTTAGTAATTAATAGTTTGATACAATTTTTTTAAAAAATTTAAATTAAAATATTATAGATTAGAGTTAGTCAAAAAAATACAATTTGATGAAAAGATAATAATTTAATGAAATAATAAGTTATTATAATTATTAGCTTCCTTACTTAGTTAATGTATACATAATTGTTATTAGCTACCTTATTTAGAAATATGCTTTTTGGAGGGAAAATTTGTGAGAATGCCTATTCATTTAGTAGATAGGGGGTGCATTTAGTAGATATGGGATGATAAATATAACCCTTAGGGCCATTTAAGAAACTAAAAAAGGAAAGAAATTCTTAATATATGCATTAATTAATAGGGTTTTTTGGTACGAACATTAATTAATAGGGTTAATGTGTAATTTAGTTGTTAATGTTAAGGGTTGATGTTAAGGGTTGTATTTATCATTACCCGCAATACAATTATACTAGATATAAAATGTAATTAAAACGCGTTTTGACCTTATAACAAAAATAGGTAAAAACAGTATACCACACATATAAAAAGACGATTTACGAACTATTAATGTAATATTATCACTTTTTTATTTCTAATAGAAAAATAAACAAATGTTTTTACATCCTTTAATAACTTTTTAGGGTAAAAAGTTATTCTTGGTGTATAAAGGGTAAAAATTTATTTAATTCATATAATGTCGTCACTATATGCAATCACTGTTTCTGAAATTGAATTGTATTTGTAGTAATTATTCTTGAGTGATTGCAGCAAAAAAATTGGTTACTAAACATTTCTATAAGTGGGCCCAACCTTTTTGTAGAGAATAATCTATCTATATATATATAAAAGAGAGTTTTTTCGAGCGATCTGAGAGCGTCCACATCATCAAAAATCAATTTAGGAAAGTATAATTTTTGATGTAAAAAATAAAGTATAAAATCTTTTAATTATTATAATATGTATATTTCCTAAATTATATTCAAGTGATATTTCCAATTTTTATATCAAACTTTTACATTTCATTTGGGAAAAAAAATATCGTTAAAAAAATTATGAAAGTAATATAATTAGGTTTGTGTTAAAAAATGCTATCATTAGAGTTAACCCACGTATATATTGTTTTAAAGAGCTCTTAAGATTTTCTATCGTTATCTACGATATGATATAAAAATAAAGTGGAAATCGTTGGAATTACTCGGGAAAGAGTTAAGAAAATGAACAAGAAAATCAAAAAATAACTAAAGGTTGAACAAGAAAATCAAAAAATAAAAGGTTTTACTAATGATAGTCTCCTGACACAATACAAAACTAAAGATTTTACTAATGGTTGTCTTCTGAATGCAGTAATAGAGCTTTAATGAGTCGTTATATGTACGATGTAGAGATCCATATCTAATGATCGAGACTAAGTGGTTTTTACCTTCAAAAAAAAATAATATGTATACAATAGTGGTTTTTTAAGAAGAGACATGTATTTCTTGGTATGTTATATCTTTCACATTGAAAAATAATGTAGGCATTATAAACATACTACGTCTAAATAATTAAATTATGTATCTCACATTGAAATAATAGTATACGGTAGGGTGATTCTATAAATATAAATAGGAGGCATCCTTGAAATTTAGGTATTAATCCAAAAAAATTTTGATATAAAAGATATAGACTTTTTAGTATGTTATATGTCTCACATTGAAAAATAATGTAGGTGTTGTGAATATATTATGTATAAATAATAGAAATGTCTCATATATATACATTTTCTATATTATACTCCGTATTAAAGTGATGTTTATTATTTTGATATAAAAACTTTATATTTCATTTGAAAAAAAATATCGTATGAAAATTATATAATTAGATTGTGACAAAAAAAATGCTATCATTAGAGTGTATATTGTATTGTATTTTCTCATTATTAAATCGGGTTGATCTCAAAGTAGGTACAAAAAAAATGGTGTACTTAGTAGTTAGTATGTTATTTGTCCTACATTGAAAAGTAACGTAAGTGTGGTGAATATACTATGTATAAATATTAAAATTGTCCCACATCGGAAGATTACCGTAAGGCATGGTGATCTTATGATTATAAATAGAAGTCATAACTCAAAATCTTTTGATTCCCTTAAGTATTGTCAGAGATAACCCTTAAAAGAGTTTATATTACTGTTTTTACAATAATGATTTCTAACCTAAGTTAATGTTTGGAAAATCTTTTAGTTATTATAATATATACTATGTATTTCTTATTTTATATTCAAGTGATGTTTCTAATTTTCATATAAAAACTTTTAAATTTCACTTGACAAAATAATGTCGGTAAAAAAATTATGAAAATAATATTATTAGATTCATGGTAAGAAATGCTATCATTAGAGTATATATAGATTTCATATAATTTGCACATATTAAAGATGGTGTATTTCATAGTATGTTATATCTCCCACATTGAAAAATAATATAGGTGTGATAAATATACTACATATAAAAAATAGAATTTTCCCACATCAAAATATAGCATAAGGTGGGTGATTCTATGAGCATCCTTGGAACTTAGGCATCAACCCAAAATCTTTTGAGTCGCTTAAGTATTGTCTTGGAGAGCTCTTAAAAGTTTATATCATTATATTTTCTACCTATAGAATTTATATGTCCCATATTGAAAAATAATGTAGGTGTGGTAAATCCGTAAATATACAATGTTTAAATAATATAATTAGAATTGTGTTAAAAAATATTCTATCATTAGAGTATAGGTTCTTATCATTTGCACATAATTTAATTATGATAAAAAAATAGAAAACAAACGTCAATGGTAGCATGTGTAATATATCAAAGTTCAAGGTTAACATGAGAAATTTCCAATATTATAATGATATAGTTAATTAAATTTGCATTTAAAAGAGAGATATCCGTACCAATAAAACAATAAAGGGGGTATTATTTTTTAATTGTTATTTTATTGTCACGCCATCAAACTTAACGTTCATTTAACAGCCTTTACATTAGAGGGTACCATGGGCAAAAAAATGGAACCTCAAGGGTACCATAGGCAGATTTTTAAAAGTAGGGGTAACATGGAAAACCTAACAAAATTGTAGCTTGTAATAGCTGTTTGATCTTAATGATATTTTTACATTTCACCAAAAAAAAAAAATAACAAAACTAAGGGGTACTACGGGAAATTTCCGTATCTCAATTATTTTAATTTTTTTTTTGAAGAAAAACAACGTACAAATATTAATGGAGAGTACTTGATCATATTATTAAATTTAAATAAAACTATTAGATATAATGAGTAGCAATTGTCTGTATTCGGTATTCGAGATCTGGTTGGATGTCGAACTAAGTGCAAAAAAGATGGTATAATTCTGAGTATGTTATTTGTCCCACATTGAAAAATAATGCAGGTTTGATAAATATATATTACGTATAAATATTAGAATTGTCCCACATCAGAAAAAAATCCAATTTTTGTGAATATATTACTTATAAATAGTAGAATTCCCACATCGAAAGATTAATATAAGGTAGGGTGATTATATAATTATAAATAAGAGTTAACCCACGTATATATTAATCTTTTTTTTTTAAAGAGATATTTTAATAATATATGTAAACAAATCATTAGACATATAATGTAAACATTAAACGCTTATAACGTTTTTTTTTTCATTATAAATAAGTTAATTACCCCGTTGCAACGCACGGGCATTCAAACTAGTTTTATAAAATGAAATAATCTAAGATGACCCGCTCTCCTTGTTATTGTAATTGAGCGGGAAAAAAAATGCTAAAACACTTTAATCTTTTTATAATTTTTTAGTTATAAAATAAATAAAGGAGATTATGGCCTTGTTTAGCAAACGGCAGAAGTAGATTCATAATAGCAGATAACGTTAGCAGATGACGGTTATCTTTAGTAACAGGTTTGACTATCAAATTAAATTAGCAGATTAAGAAAGAGTGTTTGGTAATTAGCAGATTATAAGATAATTAGAATGATTTTATGTATAAATTGAATATGCTAATACAATATGCTGCTATTATCAGCATATTCAAAAACAGTAGATTTCAACCAATATGCTATCAGAATATGTCGTTTACCAAATACATGAAAATAATAGATTGATTGGTCAACCTACTAATTAAGCCGAAATCTACTAATTTCTCTCAATATGCTGTTTACCAAACAAAGCCTATAGGGGGGTTGGTTTAAAGGACATAACCACAAAACCGTGAAAATGATTATCCAGCCGTGGGCCGTGGGGTACTCTGGTGATAGCTGGTGAGTGATTTGATGACAAGGAAATAGGGTTGTGTTTTTGTTGGTGGGTACGGTTAAAGTGTCCTCCTTCCACCCCTCGCCTCCCGACAGAGACATCACGACCCACCTTCCTTTTCTTGGAATTGTTTTTTGTATTTTTCTTTATCAATAAACGAATACATAAGCCCACCTTGTGGATTTTTTAAGACGTCTAAGACAAAAACTAAGAAAACTACAATGAAATAATAAAACAAGATTAATAATGTCGTTAATAATGCTTTTCACATGGTATGGAGGGACCAATCCACCAACAATAAAAAGGATGAGATTTAGGCACTCAATTTGGATATTCACGTCAAATAAACTATTGTGTGAGATGGTTTTAAACTTTTATATATCTTATTTTATTTAGGTTATTTCTTTTTATTGTTAAATTTTATTTTTTAGTAAATAAAACTACGTTAGACTTACTTAACTCATACGTTTATCATTTATAATGAAATCTAAAATTTATCAACAAATTATGAGACACATTCACGGCATCTCATGTTAATATTATTACATTCATTACTCCCCGGTTACTGTTGTTTCTATGACTACTCACGCTATTTTTACGAAAAAATATTCATTTCCGTTAACTTTATAAAACTCATATTTAAACAAATAAATTATTTTTCTTAAATCGAATTCTTAGCTAAGTTTTTATACTTTTTTCGTTGTTATTACTGTTACTTTTATTACATTTGTTGTGATTATTGTTGTTTTCACTACTCCCGCCGTCATTATCATTTCTTTCACTACTCCCGCATTTAACAATATTAATTTCACTACTGCCATTTTTGGTTGTTACTATTACTTTCACTACTCCCGGTGCTAGAATTATTATTATTATTATTATTATTATTATTATTATTATTATTATTATTATTATTATTTGGACATTTTCTCGTATATCTCTGAACTTTTTTGTTTTTTTAAGGTGTACCACTTTTTCTTGATTTTTGTGCTAAAATCAAAGATAATTAAATGACCGGAATGAAGGAGTACTTGTGACCAAATAAAAGTAAGGTAGTAGGGATGACATGTGAAATCCATTTTCTATTTTGTTATACTACTCCATAATACTCCCTCTCACCCGCCAAAAGTACCATAGAAAAAAAAAATAGAGAATTTAAGAATAGGTGAAAAAAAGGAGGGGTAGAGAGGAAAAATAATACTCCCTCCGATCAACATAAGCAAAAAGTGGTTATTTAAGAAAATGTGGAAATGTAAGGGTAAAGTAGGAAATATTAATTGGGGTCACATGAGTTTAGGTGGATTAAATAAGTAGTTGGTGAGTGAGTGAGTGATTGGATGGTAAAGTTGTAAATAGGTAGTGGATGTAAGGGTAAGCTTGTCATTTTCCATGCCAAATATGGTATGTTTACATTGGTCTGGTTCGTCCGTTTTAAGGAAGTGTTTACATCTGTCTGGATCGGAGGGAGTAGGTGGATCATGTAATTGACGTTTAATTGTGAGTTAGTAAATGAGCCACGTCATGATATTTTGTGTAGGGATGGCAGTGGGTCGGGTTGGATCGGATTTTGCAAGATCCAAACCCGATCCACTTACTTATTGGATCACAGATCTATATCCATACCCGATCCATATCCAAAATTTTAAAATCCATACCCGATCCATTATATTTTTTTCAAACCCATACCCGCTCCAAATCCATACCCGATCCACTACATAATCCAAAACCCAATCCGAAACTTGATTTGACTACATAAAAATTTAATCTTATATAAGAAAATTTAAATTTCAAGGTTAATAAAGCCTAAATTTTCAAAAATATCCAATTGGATCGGGTTCGGGTATGAATGGATCGGGTTTGGATTTGGTTCGGGTTTTTCAATAGTGGATATGGATATGAGTTTTTAAACAGTGGATCGGGGATGGGTTTTTAAAAGGTGGGTTTGGATCGAATATTTTCCGTCGGTTCGATTCGGGTTCGGTTCGGTTTATGCCATAATTGTCATCCCTAATTTTGTGTAAATATCAAATAGGTATAAAGACAATTTTGTAAGTTGTGAGCCAAATAAGGAATATTAACTTTGATTTAAATCGTCCGTATAGTGAGTGTTACCTTTAATATTGCTCGAAGGGAGTATTTATGATATGACATGATGTCGCGCGTTTGTACTAGGTTTCTCTATTTAAATAATAGGTCAAATCTTGCAAAGATCAACTAATTTACTTAATAAAATAATAAGCTATGGTGCTTATTTAGGTGTGTTAATGAGACAGGACAGTTCGCGAGCTGCTAGAAATCGGCCCGGTCAAATCTCAGTCACAGCTCGACTCGGGTTTGGGCTCGGCTCGAGAGCTTAACGAGTCAAGTCGAGCAATGATTGGCTCGACTCGAAAAGCTCGCGAGTGGCTCGAACTTGTGTGATTATATAAGATATTGCACATATTTTATAAAAATATTTTATCATGATTATATTTTTGTATCACACATATCAAATGTCTCGCTTCTTTGCAAAATAATTTTACATAAACCTTCGAGCCTTCTTATTTAAAATATCGAAGGAAAAAAAATTAAAAAAAAGTTTTATATAGACTTGATTTAGGCTCGAGCTCGCGTTAAAACTCGCAAGCTTTATAACGAGCACATTTTTTTCAAACTCTGGTAAGCTCGAGATCGGCTCGAGCTCGAGTTTTAATTCTTGAGCACTCGACTCGGCTCATTAACACCCCTATATTTAATACATGGATTCAAATATTGTCAATATCAAAATCGTACATTTATAATTAACTCCCCTTAAACAAAAAAAAGTAAGTTAAATGACTCAAATGTCAAGTGTGGATTTTGGTAAAGGGCACAATTGTTCTTTCAATAGATTATCCTCAATTTAAAAAGGGTTTTTCTAAAATGTACCTTAAGAGCACATGTTAATAATCTTAATATGATAAGATTAATATTATATTCTCACTAATTATTGTAACAATGAGTTTATACTTAAATATCTCATGATAACATGTTAATCTTACTGTTCCGGGTGTAATTCCAGAGCAGATATTTGTTACCACTCGTAGCTTGTAGAACGATGTCCTTGCTTGAATCCTCCTCTCGGTCTCCTGAAACGATGAACAAACTGAGGGCTCGGCTTTGGACCGAGCGAACTCACTCCGACGCTCAAGTCAGTAAACTTAAGAGATAAGTTGTTGTTGCTTGGCTAAATGTATATTGTAGAGAGATAAGGAAGATAATACCAGATGAATAGTGATTCTTAGGTTAAATTGTGGATCCTTTCCTCAATGAGGGTTGAGGAGTATTTATAGACTTTCACCTTTTGTCACGTAGTGGCCAAGTGGCCAAGTGGCTAGCAGGTGGAAAGACCGTTCTACCCTCGGCCGATGGACCTATGGCAGGCCGGCCGAGGGTCCTTGGATATGAGTACGCGGATATGTGCCCCGGCCGGTGGTTGCCATCCGAGACCCAGTGACAGAGCCGATGGGGGCTCATCGGCTAAATTTGTCCAAATCGTTGACTTGGTGTGGATATCTTTGACCTTGCTCAATATGTTGACTTGGTCAGCGGTGCAGAATATGCCCCATCAATTTGCCCCCAGCGTAGTCTATGCCGTGGTATGGGCTCCGATGTATGTTGAGCGTATATTCTGCGCAAGTAATTTTGCAAAAATTTTCCTGCATCGGCTTCTTCTACTGCTCCGGCTTCTTCTACCTCGGCCTGGTTCTGCTTAGGCCGTACCATATCCCCCCTCCACATGGATGTGTAAAGGGCATCCAATGTGGAAAAGAAAGTGACGCTGGCCGAGACCAGGGTTGAGAGTGCCGTTTGTTTTTGATTGCCCCCGGCCGGTGCTACCTAGCTTGGTTGATCATGTGGCTGGCGGAGAACAGATACTTAGGAATTCGTTGAGGAAGATGAATAGGCAAGGAGATATGAATGGGCGTGTTGAAGACGCTTGGTCACTGTTGCATTGATTGACGTTCAACTGTTACAACGATTGACATTCCGTGGTTGCATGTCTGACACGTGTCTGTTTGCTGATTGGCTGACGCTTCATGGGCTGTTCCCTGATTGGTCCTTCTTCATGGGCTTTTCCTTATAAATAGGGCAGTTAGCCCCTGAAATTGGCCACCAATTTCATTCTCTCCAAAATTTTCTTCTCTCTAAACTTTCAAGGGCTTGTTTTTCTTCCGATTTTCAGAGTTGTCACCTCGGCTAGTGCTCTTCTTCAAGGTAAACAAACGAATTTCTCTTATTTTGTTAATTATTGCTACCATGTCTTCTGCTGACGCCGGACCCAGTAGCCCTGCGCCGGGGGGTTCCCCGTTGCGTCTTGATGAAGAGGGGGTACTAGACGCCATCCCGTTAAGGTTTGGGGGTCCAAAGTCTCCTTCTCCCGAAGTTAATCCACAGATTTTGGAGGAATGGGAGGATGAGGATGTTGATGATGACGATGGTGGTGATGAGAGGACTCCTTCTGATGGTGAGAGGCCGCATATCCTGGATCACGGCGAGGCCTGCATGACTGGCCTTGACCGTGCCTGGACCAATAAATTCGCCAGTTGCTCCGGTGGAACTCTCTTCGGGGGTCATTTCTCCTTCGGTGAGGGGTACAAAATTGTTATCCCCGAGGAGGGTCAGGCGGTCTGTTGCCCTCCCCCGGGTCATATCGGCATATATATCAGGCACCTGGAGTATGGGCTCCGGTTCCCTTTGAATGAATACGTCATGGCCATCATCAAAGCTATGAACGTCGCTGTGGCCCAACTGCATCCGCTGGCCATGAGGACGATAGTCGGCTTTGTGTGGCTCTGTCTCTTTAGGGGGGAGACCCCAACAGTTAACTTATTCCGCCGACTTCATCATCTTCGGCCGTCAATCTCCGGTAAAGTGGGGTGGTACAGCGTGCAGACGGAGCCAGGCTACGCCTCCGTGTCCAAACTTACTTCTTGCAAGGACTGGCAACGGCGATGGGTGTATGTCCAAGTCCCGGAGGACTACCCGTTGCCTCGGTCTTTCCAGAGCCTTGTTTACTTGCGGTGTGAGAACCGGGGAGAATATGAGGAATGTATCTCCCGGGGTAAGGTTAAGATGGACGCTTCGATGGTCCCTCTTACTGCGGATGAGAAGCGGGCGTCACGGTGTTCGATCTTTGAGAAGGGATGGCTGCCCCCGACTCAGATTATTCTTCAAGATGAGCTGCGTTGCCGCGTCGGCCTCATACCGGCCCTCAACCAGGGTGAGTGGGGTCGGTGTGAGGCCCATCATTGTCTGTTATGTTCCTGTTTTAGAGCTTTGTTTTACTTCTTTTATGTAACTTTTGTTTGATTTCTTGCAGACCGGTTTGGCCGGGATCATGCGAGAGGACCTTGAAGAGGTTAGGGCTTGATAAGGACGGGAAGGTCGTTCAACGGCATCCTACGGCTGACGCGCGTGATCGTGACTGGCTCCCAACGAACTCATGGAGAAGCAGCTGAAGGCACTGGATCCGGCGGCGGCCCAAGCACGGGTTCTCGGGCGTGCGAAGAGAACAAAGAAGGCGGCCCGAGGTTGGCGGCGCGTGCGTGTGCCAACTCCCTCTTCGACCCCAGCGGTTCAGGAGGAGCATGTGGAGGTCGTCGATATCTCTGAGGAGGTGGTGACCGTTGCGAGGGGCCCCTCTCCTCCAAAGAAGAGAAAAGAGCCACCGTCTGCTTCCACCGTTGCCGAGGAGAAGAATGACTCAGCCGGCCCTCCATTCAAGAGGGTCCAGACTGGTACGGATCTAACTTGTGGTTCGGACTTAGCTGGTTCGTTGGACATTCCCGATGACAGACTTTCTGACGTGTCAATGCATGTTGACATGGATGCTCTGTGTAAATTTTTTGTAGATCCGTCGTCGGCAGTCGCCGTTCTCACTGAACGGCAATTAGGGAAGCGCCTGAGAAGGCTGTTGAGAAGGCGGGTGATAGAAATGTCACCGTTGACTCCTCAGTTCAGAAGATTCCCCCACCGAGCTTGTGGCAGAGGGTGCGAAAATATATAAGAGGCTGGCGAAGTGGACTCAACTAGCCGGCTCCCACATCATGGAGCAAGAAAAGGCCATGGCCCAAACTGGGCCATTGATCGAACGGCTTAGACTTGATCTCTCCGCTGCAAAGGGGGAAGCCGGGAAGGCCAAGCTGGATCTCCTTGCTGCCAAGAAGCGTGTGGAGGAAGCTGAGAAGCTGCTAGTGGCCGAGAGGGCCAAAGTTGAGGCTGCTGATGCCGCCACCGCCAAGTTGATGGAGGAGCGGGACAGGTATAAAGGCGCTCATGACGCCGTGGTTGCCAAAAGGGAAGAGTGGAAGGATATGTTCCATGCCCAGTCGGAGGCGCACAGGGACACAAGGGCTATCCTTGCTCAAAAGGAGAAGGATATTGAGATGCTTCAGAATGAGCTTATCCCTAAAATGTGCGCCCAATTCCGGGACCAGGCCGAGGAGGCGACCAGGGAGGCAATCAAGAAGCTCTTCCCCGACGGCTCCTTCCCGTGGGATAAATTTGACCAGCTTCTGGATGAGATGGCTGATGCTGCGGTAGCAGCGGCTGCGGAGAAGGCGGAGGCGGCGAAGGCGGCTCAGATAGCTGAGGCCAAGGCGGCCTATGATGCAAAGGTGAAGGAGGCCCACGAGGAGGCTGAGAGGCTAAAGGCACTTGAAAATGTCGAGCCTTCTCCTGAGCCGGCCACCGAAGATGCTGCTGCTACCGATGGAGGGCAGCAACAGGCATAGGGAGACGGGCGGTCATCACCAGACTCACCCGGCATCTCGGATAGCTTTAGCTGTTCGGGGGCCAACTATTGAGCCTTTCCTCCCTGCCATCTTTTGGCGCTTCAAATGATATGCTTGTAATCTTTTGCTTTTCTTTTCCTTGTTTTGTTGTAAAACTCTTGGTAGGTTGTGTTTAGGCTTATCCCTATGGGGACGGCCGTCGTCTGTATTCTTCTTGTCATCATTTTTAATAAAGTTTGTCTTTTTGGCCCTCGGCTTGGCCGGGGCTTTGATCACAATCCTTCACTTATCTTCTTGCGTTATTAATTGAGTGCCTTCGTTTTTACCGTCGGCATGGCCGAGGCAGTTAGAATGCATATCTCAACTGCGTTTAACGTCTTTTTAAACATGTCGGCATTTTGTCGCTTCCTCTTTCACTCTCGGTCTTGGCCGAGGCGTCCGATTTGCGCTTCCCAACCGCCGTTGTGGACATGTTAGCGTATCGACCGTTATATCCCCGTCGCTCCCGGTTTTGGCCGGGGTAATCGAGGTTACGGCGCGACAGCGTTCGTATCTGTAGACATATTGATCGCTTCTTCTGCCAGGCCTTCGGTTGACCGAGGCGGCTAGAATGCGTCTCAACCGCATCGAGTATACGTTTCTTCTAGCGTATCGGTCGTTGTGTCCCCGTCGCTCTCGGCTTTGGCCGAGGTAATCGGGGTTACGGCTCGATAGCGTTCGTATCTGTAGACATATTGATCGCTTCCTCTGTCGGGCCTTTGGTTGGCCGAGGCGGCTAGATTTGCGTCTCAACTGTACTGAGTATACGTTTCTTCTAGCGTATCGGTCGTTGTGTCCCCGTCGCTCTCGGCTTTCGCCGAGGTAATCGGGGTTACGGCTCGATAGCGTTTCTTTTTCTTGGGGTGACTGCCCGGTGGCAACCGTGGCGCCCACCTCGATATGACCACGGAGGGGATAAACACTTTGATGGAAAACTTGGATGATTCTTCATTAGATATAAACACGTGTTGGGGTGCCAACAATAGTTTTGGACACCTCCGCCGCTATACAAAGTATTTCCTTAGGTTGTCAGTGTTCCAGTGGCTCATCAAGGGCACACCCTCCATGTCTGTCAGCCGGTATGTACCCGGCCTCATCTCTTCAACCACTTTGTAGGGACCCTCCCAGTTGGCCGTCAATTTACCATGAATATTTCCTTTGTTGGTGGCGGCTGACTTTCTTAGGACTAGATCTCCTACTTTTAAGTCCCTTTTGTGGACTCTTCGGTTGTAGGCTCTTCTCATCCGGTTTTGGTATACTGTCAAGTTGAGGCGTGCTGTATCTCGGCTTTCTTCGACCAGGTCTAGGGAGGCTTTCAGGCCTTCCTCATTTTCAACCGGGTTAAAGGTAGCCGTTCTGAATGTTGGCACCGTCGCTTCAATTGGTAGGACTGCTTCGGACCCGTAGACTAAGTGGAAGGGAGTGTACCCCGTTGCTTCTTTCTCCGTGGTCCGAAGGGACCACAGAACGCCGGGTAGTTCATCGGCCCATCTTCCCTTAAGGTCTTCAAATGTCTTCTTCAAACCGTTGAGGATTGTTTTATTGGCTGCCTCCGCCTGCCCGTTGCTCTGTGGGTGGCAGACGGAGGAGTATGCAAACTTGATGCCAAGCTCTTCTAACCAGTTCATTATCAGGTCACTCCAAAACTCTCGGCCGTGGTCAAATACCATGACTTGGGGCAATCCAAAACGAGTTATAACATTTTCCCAGATTACCTTTCTGACGGCCGCTGTGGTCTTCGCCGGTACTGCTACAGCTTCAACCCATTTGGTGAAGTAATCAACGGCGACGATCAAGAACTTCCTTCCTCCGGAGGCCGTTGGAAACGGCCCTAGCATATCCACCCCCCACTGTGCGAAAGGAAGGGGGCTAAGCACCGGTTATAGGTCCCGGGAAGGAGCGTGTATCACCGGGGCATGCATCTGACAGCTCGTGCACTTCTTGGTCTTTGCCCTGGAATCTTGAAGCATGGTGGGCCAGAAGTAGCCGGCTCGGAGAGCCTTGTGGGCTAGTGTTCTTGCCCCCATGTGGTGTCCACAGATGCCTTCGTGAATCTCTGTCGATGCTCGGCTGCGTCGTCTGACCGACACATTTCAAGAGTGGTCTTATTACGGACCTTCTGTACAGTTCCCCTTCGAACACCAGGTACCTGGCGGCGATCCTTTTTATCTTGGCCGAGAGATTGCGGTCCTCCGGCAACTCACTTGTAAGTTTGTATTTCATTATCGGAGTCATCCATGTTGTCTCGGTCTCTATGTTGCCCACCATGCCGACGGTCTCGGTGATGCTCTTCGCATTCGATATCTACCAAAGACGTTGGTGACATTCTTGATGGTTGAGCTGGCAAGTTTTGAGAGAGCGTCGGCCCGGTTGTTCTCAGATCTGGGAACGCATTGGATTTGGAAAGATTTCAATTTTGCTATGTCAGCTTTCACCCTTTCTAGGTACCTTACCATCCCGTCGTCCCGAGCCTCAAACTCTCCTCCTCGATTTGGTTAGTAACCAATAGCGAGTCCGTCTTCAACACAATGTGTTCTCGCTCCGCACCCTAGCTAGCTCGACTCCGGTTATCACCGCCTCGTATTCGGATTCGTTGTTCGAGGCCGAGAAGGTAAATTTCAAGGCATACTCAAACTCGTCCCGTTTGGGCTGATGATAAGGATGCCGGCTCGAGCTCTGTTCGTCGTGGAGGAGCCGTCGGTGTAAACCTCCCACACACCGGGTTTGGTTCTTCTTGATATGTGCATTCGGCCAGAAATCACGCAAGTGTTTGCCCCTTTATCGAAGGTCTTGGTTTGTACTTGAATGCCGAAGCCGAGAGTTCCACCGCCCATTTGATGAGCCTACCGGATTGCTCGAATTTTTCCAAAGCTTTCTCCAATGGCTGGTCGGTTAGGACCGTCACGGGATGTGCGTCGAAGTAGGGTTTTAACTTCCTTGCGGCAACGACGACGGCGAAAGTCGCTTTTTCAATTAGTGGGTAATTTCTCGGCGGGCAACAACGTATGGTGACAAAGTAGATTGGGTGTTCTTTGTTTGTCTTCTTCCCGATGATCACGATCGACTTGGCCGTGGCCGAGGTAACTTCTTATGTACAGTATAGCGTCTCCCGATGTCGGCCTGGACAGGGTTGGGAGAGTCCGAAGTTGAGCTTTCGATTGTTTGAAAGGCGTGCTCGTTCCTCCCCCCCAAGTCTTTATTCCCCTTCAATACTTTGAAGAATGGGGTGCTCTTGTCGGCTGACCGCGAGATGAAACGGGCTAGAGCCGCCATCCTCCCGGTCAACATCATAACCTCTTTTCGATTCCTTGGCTCCGGCAGTCTAGGATTGCTCGGACTTTGTCCGGATTGGCATCAATTCCCCAGGCGCCGACAAGTACGCCGAGGAACTTACCTGCCCGGACACCGAAGTTGCATTTCATTGGGTTGAGCTTCATCTTGTATTTCCTTAGTGAACAAAATGTCTCGTGTAAATCGGCCAGGTGCTCGCTGTCAGACTTGCTTTTTACAATAGCATCGTCGACGTAAGCCTCAATGTTTCGCCCTTTTTTATTTTGGAACACTTTGTCCACCAGTCTTGTGTACGTTGCACCGGCGTTCTTCAAACCAAACGGCATCATTTTGTACATGTATGTGCCGTTAGCGGTGATGAATGCGCATTTAGGCATGTCTTCCTCGGCCATGAATACCTGGTGATACCCCGAGAAGGCGTCCAGCAGGCTCAGCATGGTGTAGCCTGCCGTGGCGTCAATTAAACTATCTATTCGAGGCAAGGGATAACAATCCTTGGGGCACGCTTTATTAAGATTGGTAAAATCTACGCACATCCTCCATGCCCCCGATGACTTCCTCACCATCACAACATTGGCTAACCACTCAGGATAAGTACAAGGCATGATAAAGCCCGCCGCTAGTAATTTATCTACCTCGGCTTTGATGGCCTCATCTTTCTCGGCTGAGGAGTTCCTCATCCTTTGCTTGACAGGGCGAGCGGTGGGGAGTACTATTAGCTTGTGAATAATTACCTCCCGGCTCACGCCTGGCATCTCGGCCGCTGAGTAGGCGAAGACGTCTTTGTTCTTCCTCAGCAGGTGTAGGAGAGCGGCCCTGAATCCTGGTTCCAGGTTGACACCGATAGTTACGGTGCGCCCTGGGTCAACTTCCACCTCTTCAGTCTCGGCTCCTTCGACCATGCCGACGGAGTTATCCATGCGTTCGCCCCCCTGTTGCAAGGATGGGCTCTTCCCCTTCTCTGACTCCTTCGCCACTTTGAAGGATTGCATGTTGCACCCTCTGGCAGATACTTGGACATTAACTACCTCATCCCTCTCGTTCTTTGAGACGAGTTTATGGGCTTCCCCTCGGTCCGAGACATACATCAATGTCAGGGCCCGGATGGACATTACTGCGTCGGCCTCGCTCAGAGTGACTCGGCCTATGAGGACGTTGTAGGCGGACGAACCGTCGATGACCACGAACTCAGACATAACGTTTCTGGCCGCAGTTCCCTCGCCGAACATCACCGGCAGCCTGATTGACCCCAGGGGTACTAGGCCGGCCCCAGAAAAGCTGTACAACGGGCTGGTGCAGGGGCTCAAGTCTTCAACCTTCAGACCGAGGCTGAGAAAGCATTCTCTGTACATAATGTTTGTGTAGGCGCCTGTGTCAATCAGGCACCTCTTCACCAAGTGGTTGGCTATGTCCAGGTGGACTGTAAGTGGGTCGCTGTGAGGAGCGATGACTCCCTCGTAGTCCTTCTTCCCAATGGTCATATCGGGGATGTTGGAAGCGGGGGTTGCTGTGTTGGGCACAAAGTTGATGGCCTGATATAGTTCATTCAGGTGTCGTTTGTGCCCATGAGCGGACCCACCGTTCTCGTTGCCCCCGATGACAACATGGATTACTCCTATCCGTCCCAAGGCGGATTTGCTATTCGACCCGCCGGCATCTGTTTTTTGGCCTCCGGCAACGTATTTGCCGAGACTCCCTTTCCGGATCAGCTCTTCAATGGCATTTTTCAGATGTCGGCAGTCGTTAGTTAAGTGGCCGGTGTGGCCGTGGTACTCACAGTACTGGCTCGTGTCACCGTCACTTCTCGGTCTAGGGGGCCTTTCCCACTTCTGACCCTCGTTTTTGCTCAGGGCGAAGACTTCGGCGGCCGATACGACCAGGGGGGTGTGATCATTGTACCGCTTTCGGTAGTATAGTCCCGAACTCCCCCCGGCGTCCGTCGAGTTCTGTTTCCTGGCAGACTTATCAGACCGTGACCCATTATTGTCACGGCGTCTTTCATCCGGGTTGTCCTCCCGGTGGCTCTTCTTCTCTGAGTGCCCAGCCTCGCTGTGGTCTACCCAAGTTTTGTGATAGTCCTCTACCTTGATGGCTTGGTCGGCCATCTTCCTGGCGGCGTCCAAGCCCAGGCCTCCGTACTTGATGAGCTCATTTTTTAAGTCTCCCCTTGGGAGGCCTTTCATCAGTGCGAAGGCCGCCAGCTCGGGATTAATCTCCCGAATCTGCTGGACCTTGCCGTCAAACCTCTTCACATAGCTTCGTAGAGACTCGCCCTCCTCCTGTTTGATAGTTAGGAGGTCCGACGTCTCCACGGCCCTCCTCTTGTTGCAAGAGTACTGGGCTAAAAAGGCGTCCCTTAGGTCGGTGTAGCAATATACCGAGCCGTCGGGCAACCCCTTGTACCAACTTTGAGCCATCCCATGCAAGGTCGTTGGGAAGACTCGGCACCAGACTTCATCGGGTTGTTCCCACACCGACATGTACGACTCAAAGGCCTCGGCATGGTCGGTGGGGTCGCTATCCCTTTTGTATGTGAACGCCGGCAACTTCAGCTTAGTTGGCACGGCGGTTTCAAGGACATAGGCACTGAGGGGCTGTCTGACCACATGTCGAATGACACGCGGCGATCGGCTCCTCGCATTCCTAGTCCGGCTCCTCTCCTCGTAGCGGGAAGGACTCCTTCTCCGACTCAGGCTTCTTCTCCGACTCTGCTGAGTCGGACTTCTCTGGCTTCTCTGAGGCAGGCCTCGTCGGTGCTGCGGCGACGCTGTCCTCCCGTGAGTACGGGGAGGGCTCAGGTCCACCACTAGCACTCTGGCCTCCTCCGGCGTCTTGGCAGGGTCAGCTTCTCCTAGTGCTCCGTTCAAGTTTCTCGGAGTCACATTTTGGGCCCCGGTCTCCTGGACGGTTTCCGCCGCTCTTGTCGGCGTGACCGTGTGAGCCGGCGTACTCCCAATTAGGTCCAGGAGCATCTTCGATTTCTTTGCATCAACCACATGTCCCATGATGGTGACCTGGTCGGGCAGGCGGTGTGTGTCTGGTATTATTGGCATCCCGTACTCGGTTGAATTACTTGGCCGGCGGAGGGTTGCACAACTCAGTTTGTGGACGGTATCATCTTGGTAGAGTTCGGTTTAAATCGATCACGAATGCCTCTTGCTGTTTCGACATCTTCTTAGCTTCTTGGGTGGGTTTTTTGTGTTGTTTTTTTTTTTGTTGGGGAATGAATGTGACTAGCTTCTAGTGTCTTTCCCCACAGACGGCGCCAATTGTTCCGGGTGTAATTCCAGAGCAGATATTTGTTACCACTCGTAGCTTGTAGAACGATGTCCTTGCTTGAATCCTCCTCTCGGTCTCCTGAAACGATGAACAAACTGAGGGCTCGGCTTTGGACCGAGCGAACTCACTCCGACGCTCAAGTCAGTAAACTTAAGAGATAAGTTGTTGTTGCTTGGCTAAATGTATATTGTAGAGAGATAAGGAAGATAATACCAGATGAATAGTGATTCTTAGGTTAAATTGTGGATCCTTTCCTCAATGAGGGTTGAGGAGTATTTATAGACTTTCACCTTTTGTCACGTAGTGGCCAAGTGGCCAAGTGGCTAGCAGGTGGAAAGACCGTTCTACCCTCGGCCGATGGACCTAT
Organism: Silene latifolia; assembly: GCF_048544455.1. Classification (NCBI taxonomy): domain Eukaryota; kingdom Viridiplantae; phylum Streptophyta; class Magnoliopsida; order Caryophyllales; family Caryophyllaceae; genus Silene; species Silene latifolia. The sequence continues at coordinate 109,086,404 of NC_133529.1, read as the reverse complement.
GGCAGGCCGGCCGAGGGTCCTTGGATATGAGTACGCGGATATGTGCCCGGCCGGGTCTGGTTGCCATGCCGAGACCCAGGACATAGCCGATGGGTCGATCGGCTAAATCGTCCAAGTCGTTGACTTGCTGTGGATATCTTTGACCTTGCTCAATATGTTGACTTGGTCAGCGGTGCAGAATATGCCCCATCACTTACCATATTAATTGAGGTTATTAAGATATGCCCTTATGGCATATTTTAGAATAACCCATTTAAAAAATATTTTCATATTTTGTTAACAAAAAATAGTACTCTCTCCCCTTTTTAATAATCTCCTATTTCCTAAAATTGTAAATACTCATTACAAGATATCTTTCACATTTCCCTTGTTTATAGTAGTCTTGTAGTGTTATGACATCCATTTTTTACTCTCATTTTCTTGAGATATCATTCTCCTATATCAGACAAATAGATTAGTTAGTGTTGTGTTCGTGTTTGTGTCAATATTAAACGGGTTATCATTACCCTAATTTTAACCCGACCCAATTAAATAAACGGGTCATTTGACTCAACCCTAACCCGACCCATTTAATTTTTATATAACCCAACCCGACCTGTTTAATCCATTTATCTTTAAGCAGGTCATTTTTAACCCACTTAACCCGTTTAACCCAATAAACTAATACAATAAACTACAATTTATAATTTATAATACTAATATTCCAAACATGATGAATGAAAATGTTAATTCTTAAGTTGTTTTGTTGAATTATTGACTCAAGCCAAATATATTATCACAATTTTAAATAAATGGGTTATTCGTGTCGGGTTCGTGTCAAAAGACATCAACCCTAACCCGGCCCTTTTAAGTTTCGTGTCGTGTCATGTCAATCCAATTACTTAAATGGGGCAAAACGTCTTTGACCCTAACCCGCTAATTTCGTGTCGGGTTCGTGTCAGGTTTTCGGGTCGTGTCAATGATTGCCGCCTCTACATTCTCCTTCGTAATTTTCGTGTATATTGGATATAGAAGACAATTATGAACACGCGTATTTTATAAGTAAAAATGATGAAAAATAATTGTTCATCTATCGATATTTATTTTAGTAAATAGTGTTTTTTTCTCTCCTATAGTGGTTTCAATAAATAGTTTTTTTCCTAAAGTAAATTTAGTTTTAAACAAATATAGTTTGTAGCAGCTATTGACATATAATTCTTTTACAAGTTATAATACATTTTGAACTTACTTGGATGATCTTTCACATTTCTTAAAATTGCAAATTCAAGATATCTTTCCCTTTTCATATTTGTACATACTATCTCTAATTCACAACAAACTACACATCCGATTTTTAAAGTCAAACTTTCTAAATATTGACCTTATATATATTATTCATATTTTAAAAATTATACTCCCTCCTATTCATTCATTTTGTCCCCTTTTATTTTGCACAAGAAATAAGAAAATGATTTTGGACCATAACAAAACACTCTATTCCACTCTACCCCACATGCAATTAAATTTGGACCACACAAAAGTTACCAAAAAAGGAAAGAGGGACAAAAATCCGACTAGCTTCGATAAGGAAAGAGGGACAAAATAAATGAATAGGAGGGAGTATATAAAATTGACATATTTACTTTTGCTATAAAAAGAGGATTCGGAAAGTTATAATTTCCAAACGGAAAAATAATAATATATAAAATTATAAATGAAGAAAAACGTGATAAAAATGTTGTTTCCTAGACAATAAAAAGTCAAATGAGTAGATTGGTGTGGGTTGGAGCCTATTCCCCATATCTCTGTCATTTGTTATCTATTTATTTTGGCACAAAGTCAATAAATAAACTAAAGATTTCTCTACTCACGTGTCCTCTTACCCACTTTTAATCCTAGAGCCTCTTTTTACTTTCATTTTTCTCTACATATCATTTTCCTCCGTAATTTTTGTGCATATGGGATGTGGAAGACAATTATAAATGGCAACGAATATTTTATAAGTAAACCTAATGAAAAATAATTGTTCTTTTACCGATATTAATTTCAATAAATATTTTTTTTTGTAAAGTAATTTCAATAAATAGTAAGTGTTTTTTTTTTTTGTTTTTTTTTTCTGGTAAAATTTTAAATAAATATAGTTTGTACTTTGTAGCTATTGACATATAATATTGTTACGTGTTATAACACATTTTGAACTTGAGTGTAAACACTAGTGTCTCACTAATGACTGGGATATTAACCAATCGTTGGTTGGCGCAGTGGTAGCATGGGGCTGCGCTGGTAGGGAGATCTGCGGATCGATCCCCACAACTGCGATTGGGAGGGGTTTAAATACCGTAATTCTTGGACACGCCCCGAAATCCGGATTAGTCGGCCCAATGTGGTTCGAATTATCGGATGGTTTAGACCAAAAAAAAAAAAGGGAAATTCCCACTTGTACCCCTTTGGTATGGGCTAATCTCACTTGTACCCCTACTTTTCAAGAAAGCCCACTTGTACCCTCCAACTTCCTAGTTATTCTCATATACCCCTTAAGTAATAAGTATAGTAAATGATGAATATTGAGGATGAAATGTGGTAAAATGATAAAAGATGAATGTGGAAGATGAAGTGGAGTCATATAAAAATGAATTTGGAGGGAAAAACTATTTTTGTTAGAGAGAACAAATATTTCAATTAAGGTATCATATTGTTTACATAACCCTTAACATCTTACATGAGGGTACTTAACACTTCTTCCCCACTTCATAATGACAAACGAGAATTCACTTAACGTCTTAATTGTTGGTGCTTAGTGTTATGATGTTGGAGTGTGGACTTTCCTTAAAAGTAAAGTGCAAGTGGTGAGACTAGTACATCTTGGGGGTATAAGTGAGAATAACTAATAAATTGAAGAAGTACAGTGGGGTTTCCTAGAAAGTAGAGTCTGACAGTGGGATTAGGCAAATTTCATGCAGAGATGATGCAAGTGGGAATTTCCCAAAAAAAAAACTAATGACTGGGATATTAAGAAATTACATAAAAAAAATCAAAAATCTACTGTTTAAATCGTGTAATTAATTAACTAATTGCCTTAACAGAGTTAAAAGGAAGTCCTTAACTGTAAAGTATGTAAGTTGAGGTCCTTAACTGAAAAATTATCCTAAATTAAGGTCCTTCTCTTACCCTTTACTCCATTTAAATGGAAATAACCTTATTCTAGGACTAACATAAAGATTAATATTGATATAGTTGATGACAAGTATTTGGTGCTTACTTTAATTTATGGCAGGTAACTCTACTTAATTATCTAGATAGTATTCTTCTCCATGGCCAAGCTGAATGTAGCAGAAAATGCAGCAACTTCGGAAGTAAAACCAAATGAAGAAAAGTCGAAAAAAGGAGAGAATAATGTTACGAGCAAGAAAGTCGCGTTTTACAAGCTTTTCTCCTTTGCAGACTCTACTGATAAGGCCTTGATGATTATTGGGTCTATTGGCGCGATTGGAAATGGGTTAACCATGCCTTTGATGGCTGTGCTTTTAGGCAACCTGGTTGATGTTTTTGGTCAAAATCAAAACAACAAGCACATCATGCTTCTTGTTTCCGAGGTGTCTCTTAAATATATATACTTGGCCATTGGAGCTGGCGTAGCTGCATTTCTCCGTAAGCATGCATTTAATTAAACTGATATCTCATGTTAAATAGTATTCCGTATTAGTTGGTTTCTAACATTATATCTTTGATGCAGAGGTCACTTGTTGGATGGTAACTGGAGAAAGACAGGCAGCACGGATAAGAAATTTGTACCTGAAAGCCATACTCAGACAAGAAATTGCTTTCTTTGATAAACAAGTTAACACGGGGGAGGTTGTTGCGAGGATGTCCGGGGATACTATTATTTTACAAGATGCTATGGGGGAGAAGGTAATAATATATGACAAAATGAACTTATACAACTAATATCAACATGTGTGTTTTTGTTGAAGATGATGCGTGTTTTTGTTGTGTTTATTAGGTAGGGCAATTTATACAACTAATATCAACATTTGTTAGCGGATTTGCTATTGCATTCATCAGAGGATGGCGTCTTACTGCTGTCATGTTGTCGGTGTTACCTGTAATTATACTTGCTGGTGCACTTATGACCATCTTTGTATCGGAAGTGGCAACCAAGGGTCAAAATTCTTACAATAAGGCAGCAACCGTGGCAGACCAGACAATTGGTTCCATTAGAACTGTGAGCTGATCACTTTCCCTGTCGTTTCTGCACTTTTCTGTTGACTCGTATAGATTCTGTCTATATTAATTCTGACGATAAATCATCTCCTGTTTTTTTAGGTGGCGTCTTTTACTGGGGAAGAACAAGCAACTAGGAACTATTATGAAGCGATTGGTGGCGCTTACAAATCAGGTGTTCTTGAAGGAATGGCTGCGGGAACTGGGTTTGGTATCGTTATGTTTGTTATGTATTCCAGCTATGCTTTAGCGATATGGTATGGTTCGAGGATGGTTCTTCAAGGATCTTACACTGGGGGCACTGTCATTAGTATTATAGTTGCGGAATTGACTGCTTCCTTGTGAGTATATCATATACAGTTTGTTTTAATTATACTAAGGGTACATTGTTAAAAGCTACCAACTTTACTCCTTTTTTTCATAATCAATAATTTAGTAATCAGTACCAAAATACTCCCTCCCAGTCACTATATTATTCTCATTTGATATGGGCACAATACTTAAGAAAAAGTATTAAAATAGGAGTAAAAGAGTTGTGTGGGGTTGGTGATAGGAGAGAGGGATGAATTATTAGTAGTTAAATAAAGAATTGTGGGGCCAAAACATAAAGGAAAGTAATAAAATAGGAGTAAAAGAGTTGTGTGGGGTTGGTGATAGGAGAGAAGAATGAATAAAATAAGAGTAAAAGTTTCTAAAAATAGAAAGGGGAACATTAGTTGAATAATCCGTTTCAGGAAAAAGGGAACATTATAGTGACTGGGAGGGAGTATTAACTTTTTTTCTACGATAAGTACAAGTCGCCTTCTTACTCTAGTTTTTTTTCCTACTTTAGGTGTATTCATCTAAAAGAAGGATTTTGGAAGTGGGTGAGCGGAAATTTGTACTTTGAATGTTGGCTTTTTGGAATTTTTCGAGTAGGAAAGATGAGATTTTCTGGCGACTTACTACCTAATACCTATTGTAGAAAAAAGTTAATATTTTGGTACTGATTACTAACTATTAATTATGTTGACGTGCACATGATTTTTGGTTTTGATGTAGGTCACTAGGCCAGGCATCACCGAGCTTGAGTGCGTTCACGGCAGGACAAGTAGCGGCATACAAGTTGTTCGAGACCATTAATAGGAAACCTGAAATTGATCCTTATGATCTATGTGGAAAAGTACTGGATGACATTCGCGGAGATATTGAATTAAAAGATGTATATTTTAGTTATCCAACCAGACCTGATGAACACATATTTTCTGGATTTTCTCTTTCCGTGGATAGGGGAACCAGTGTCGCCTTGGTCGGGGAAAGTGGTAGTGGAAAATCAACGGTAATAAGCTTAGTCGAGAGATTTTACGATCCACAGTCTGGTGAGGTTCTAATAGATGGCATCAACATCAAAGAGTTTCAGGTAAAATGGATTCGGGAAAAGATCGGGTTAGTGAGTCAAGAACCGGTGTTGTTTGGTTCTTCGATTAAAGATAACATTGCATATGGGAAGGATGGAGCTACAGATGAGGAGATAAGAACGGCTGTAGAGCTTGCAAATGCTGCAAAATTTATTGATAAATTACCCCAGGTTCGATTTACAAAACAAACTATTTTGATGTAGAGCGAGTCGTTGTTCACCCCCATCAAACACATTTATAAATCCAACAAACAACTAGCAAGTGGTAAGTCGGAGTCGATCTTAACTAGAGGTTTTTGTGATTTTCACAGGGGCTAGATACATTAGTTGGTGATCATGGAACTCAGTTGTCCGGGGGACAGAAGCAGAGAGTGGCATTAGCCAGGGCGATTTTGAAAGATCCGCGTATCTTATTATTGGATGAAGCTACAAGTGCACTTGATGTAGAATCTGAGAGGATTGTCCAAGAAGCATTGGACAACCTAATGGGTGATCGTACTACTATAGTAGTTGCCCATCGTTTGAGCACCGTGCGAAATGTTGATGTCATTGCAGTTATTCACCAAGGAAAGGTGGTTGAAAAAGGTAGCCTAGCTTGTACTCTCAGTTAATAGGAATATTTATAATAGTTGGGCTTCAACCATCACCTTAAGGTTTTGGTTGAGATGGTTCATCTATCATGGTATCAGAGCCAGTGTGACCCCAGCACACGGTACGGGGGAGCCGGTGCACAACTAACCACTCTTCAAGCCCGACGGGCATTTGAGTGAGGGAGCGTAATAGGAATATTTATAATAGTTGGGCCTCAACCATCACCTTAAGGTTTTGGTTGAGATCATCAGTCTCACCTCCCTATCTGCTTTTTCTGCTCCCTCGCAAAGTAATTGGTTTCTTTCTATATCTTAGGTCCTTACTCTGAGCTAATCGCTGAGGAAGGAGCATTCGCTCAACTTGTACGTCTACAACAAAAGGGAGAAGTCTCGGAGCAAGCCAGAGAAGGTCATCCAGAATTATCAAATCAGGGACAATTAGCCTTATCATCACCCGGTCAACGGTCATCTAGCATGGTTAATCGAATTAGTCAAGCATCTAAACACAATCCTGAAAGTGGTTTACCAGAAGCTGAGACTGTCAGTGTATCACCTTCGAAACAACTACCAGCAGTTTCATTTAAGCGACTTGCCTGTCTTAGCAAACCTGAAATACCGGCAGTAATAATTGGATCGTTAGCTGGTATAGTGAATGGTATAAGTTTTCCAATGTTTGGTATACTTTTCTCTAGTGTTATCAAAATGTTTTTCAAGTCAGCCGATGAGTTGAGAAAAGAATCAAGATTCTGGGCACTTATGTATGTAGTTCTGGGAGTGGCATCGCTAATATCAAGTCCATCCCGATCTTATTTCTTTGCTGTAGCGGGATGTAAGCTGATAAGACGGATTAGAACAATGTGCTTTGAGAAGGTAGTTAATATGGAGATTGGTTGGTTTGATGAGCCGGAAAACTCAAGTGGTATTATCGGAGCTAGACTTTCAACTGATGCAGCAAATGTACGTGGTTTGGTTGGTGATACACTTGGATTACTCGTTCAGAATATTGCTACCACAATTGCTGGCTTGGTAATTGGTTTCCTTGCAAATGGACTTTTGACGATTATTATCCTCGCAATGATCCCCCTCTTAGGATGCAGTGGCTATTTTCAACTCAAGTTTGTTGAGGGTTTCAGTGATGACACAAAGGTTGTTGTCTCATAATCTCTCGTAACAAAATATTTACGTTTGAAATCATTACTTCTATATATGAATTATATATCGAATATTGCAGAGAAAGTACGAAGAAGCTAGTCAAGTTGCTAAGGATGCGGTGGAGAGTATCAGAACAGTTGCATCATTCTCTGCTGAGGAAAAGATAATACAGTTATATGAGATTAAATGTAGAGCCCCTATGGAAGCGGGGATAAAGCGAGGATTAGTTAGTGGGTTTGGTTTTGGATTGTCGTCTTCTCTGCTATTTTGTGTGTATGCAGTCAGTTTTTATGTAGGAGCACAACTTGTTGGCCGCGGGAAAGCAACTTTTTCTGAAGTTTTTCGAGTAGGCAATCTCTTCTCATAGCTTGATTGCCTTTTCAAGAAATTATCTAGCTATTCTTAATGTCGTGTATGATATCGCAGGTGTTCTTTGCACTATCCATGGCAGCACTTGGATTATCACAAACAACCTCATTTCTTCCGGATATTGGTAAAGCTAAGAGTGCGGTTGCATCTATATTCGCAATCCTTGATAGACAGTCTAAGATAGACCCAAGTGATAAATCAGGAACAACCTTGGAACAAGTAGACGGTGAAATTGAATTTCGACATGTTAAATTTAAATATCCGACTAGACCACGTGTTCTGATTTTCCGAGACTTATGCTTGACCATTAATCCCGGGAAGGTAATGTTTTAAGGATTCATATCATTCGATTATCCGGTCTATTCATTAACTTATTTCTAATTAATTACTTTGTAATTGTTACCAGACAGTAGCTCTTATTGGAGAAAGTGGAAGTGGAAAATCAACTGCTGTATCCTTGCTACAAAGATTTTATGATCCAGAATCGGGTTGTATTACTCTAGACGGTACTGACATCCGAAATTTCCAGCTGAAATGGTTAAGGCGACAGATGGGACTTGTAAGCCAAGAACCCATTCTATTTAATGATACAATTGGTGCTAATATTGCCTTCGGAAAGGGAACAAATGTTACAGAGGCTGAGATCATTGTTGCTGCGAAACTGGCTAATGCTCACAATTTCATAAGTAGCTTGCAGCAAGTAATAATATCTTATGTTGCAAAATAATTTTATTTTCCGATTTTCTTGCTTATTCTTTAGCTCAACTTGATGAATTGTAAAATTTTGTAGGGTTATGACACGATTGTTGGTGAGCGAGGCGTACAACTATCAGGAGGACAGAAACAACGAGTTGCTATTGCTCGGGCCATTCTAATGAATCCGAAAATACTACTACTTGATGAAGCAACCAGTGCACTTGATGCCGAGTCGGAGAAGATTGTGCAGGAATCATTGGATAAAGTCATGTTGAACCGGACGACAATCATTGTTGCTCATAGGTTATCAACCATTAAGAATGCTAATATTATCGCAGTTGTTAAAAATGGGATCATAGCAGAGAATGGAAATCATGAAGATCTTATCAACATCCAAGGTGGATTATATGCTACATTACTTGCGCTTCACATGACTGCAATTTCCTAGCCAACTTTCGTGACAATTGAACAATTTATATAATTATGATCTTTATGTAAGTGATTATAATGTCTTACATCATATCAATTATGATTTGTAAATTAATGGTTAATTTGCTACTTCATTGAACTCATCATATTGGTTCATACAAACAAGGTGTGTATCGTATAGAAATAAGTTAAATGAATCAAACCTAATACAATTGGCCGAGGGCTTAGTCGTATCACCAATATCAAACTAAAATAGCTAGTGGAAAGAAAGGGTCGAACCCACAAAGAAAAACTGATTATCACCAAGTTACCTATGAATGGATTAAAGGTTATTATGTCAGAAGTCAATTGGGTTGATTGTATGCAGTTAAGACGATATCAAATATATTAAACGAAACTAGAAAATTCGGTTCACAATGAATATCAATTAGATGAATTAGGGTCAATTAACTACATAGAACGACTACCTAAAGGCACATGTCCGGTCAATACGTATGTGACTTTTAGTAAGGTGCTTAGCATGCAGTCGCTATAACTAAGTCGTCTACCTAACTATCGTAAGTCTTTCTTAGCATTAATCCGGTCGGCAATAATACTAATTTACAATACTAATCAGTTAATCCTAGCCAATAACCAACAAACTAGATTTATACAAATAATCAAACAACAATTTTTCTAACAATTAACAGATTACTGTCCAATATTCATTCGTTGATTCCCTTCTCCCTAAAGAAAAAACTAGCTAATCATAAGTATAACGATAAACAAACAATATAATAGAAAACATATGAATAACAATGATGAATAACAAAGAAAGATTGAATACCAAACGAAGAAATGAAAGAACCGATTGCGAGAGTACGAAAGAGAGAAAACTATCTAGGGTTGTACGTAATGTAAACGTCTTTTGAATGAATGATACTTCGTAACTGTTTAAGCTAATACGATGTTAATAGTATTTATACATTGCATAATTTATTTCCTAAAAATTGGCTTAATCCCGTAATTAAGCTTCACTCGATCGTGGGTGGTGTGTGTGTGTGGGGGGGTGGGGGTAGATCGAGTGAATGCTACCCGGTCCAGTTCTTCTCATCACAACACTTAGCTCAATTCTTATCCTCTTGTTCTTGCCTCTTTGCACATAAACAGTCCATTCCATTCAGCTCCAAAGCAGCTTATAACCTACAAAATTGCATAGCAAGGCGAGAGAAACAATATTCTACAAAACACAATGCATTTCACATTTATAAGCTCAAAACACGACATGAAATGCACCGCAATAGGAGTATAAATAACATATAAAATAAACAATCAAAATCCCCCAAACCAAACCCTTAGCATTCTGTGTATAATAATGAGTTTCGAATGCCCAGGATATGGAAATCCATTATCTAGAAATATGAGCGAGGGGTGAGGCTATGAGGGTATATATTGGGAAGCTTTGTTATCGAACATCCAATCCCGCCCACTTTTTGTGGCTTCTACTAATAAATCGTGATTCAAAAGAGCAAAAGTTTTTTTTTTAGGCAATTACTGTGTACCAACGAGAGGAAATCTTCAACACAAACAAAGATAAATGCATAAAACTATCCACATAGAGTAGAAGTGTCAAGTGTACAGCCCTTCCAATATCACATCCACCAAAAGCCGCGTAAAGTGAAAGTTAAAAGACGTTAAATATACTTGCGGCCTAAACGAAACCTTTGGCTAAGACACACACATATCTTACAAATATTACAACAAAAGCCTATAGAGGGCTGGGAGTAAATTTTCCTAACACATTTTACTAATTTCTTCACCTACTAGTTTTCCGGGGTGCCAAGCCGTTACCCTTCTGCAATCTAACACCTTCTGACAATAGGGGTGCCGGTTTTGTTGCATCATTCTGGAGGAAGCCCGGCATGTCGATATCGGGAAGACTCTGAAACTCGTCGTGATGTTTAGAAGCTCGAAGTTGATGCTGGATATAATCCTCGATAGCCAGGTTGTCGTCAAGTGGTATAGCACCTGTAAGTGTTTTATACGCAAACTCCAGACACGGATCTGACCACAAGGGTGGCGGGAAGCTGAATGCGGACCCAGATGGGTCAGTATCCCGGGATGCTATGCTACCTGGCTTCTCCTCTGTAACCGGGCCGACTGGGCACTTTGGGACTGACTTCTCCTTGCTCCCCAGAAGCGCATCTGGTTGCTTTACAAGAATTGGTTGGTCCCTCGGGTCCAATACCACTGTATCCTTTTCTGATGAGGGTACAATAGTAATAGGTGGTACATCAATCACTTCATTTTCAGGAAAGACAGGAGGGACATTTTGCATTAAGCTATCAGAGTTGTTCCCTGGTTCTTCAGTGGAAAAATCAAGGGTATTTTGGGTTTCAGCATCAGGTGGCTTACGCTTATCTTGTAAATTATTTGATGCACAGACCAAACTAGGAATCGATTCGACTCTGGTGCATTTCTTACTTGTGGCACGAAGAGCCTGCTTGACTGGTATCGAGTGAGACACAGGTTGAGCATCGATTCCAGCAAGTCGTTTGGAGGAACGAGAAGGCTCACTGACCGTGTTTGGGTTCTTTGTTTTCCTCTTGGCACTTTCGGCTTTCTTATTACTGCAACCATTCATTGGAACAGCTACAGTGTTTCTCGCAGTCGAAATACTCACTGTAGAGGTAGAAGGCAGCTCTATAGCCGTCAAAGAGGAATTCCTCGACTTATCATCATCGTCTCTGACTTCTTGCAGCATGACACCAGGTTCACCCAAAGAAGTAGGTCTCACTCTAGTGGACGATCTAGTAATTCTTCTGACAGCATCTTGCTTGATAGCTATAGATTCTCGAATTAATAATGGAGTGCTTTTGGAGGTTTTTTCACCAGCTAAAAGGTCTTTTTTGGGAGTGTTATCCATTGCCATCTCTGTTTTGACTGAAGCTGTCGGCTATGGTGCAAAAGCATAAAATATTCAAATGTCAGGGAAAAAACAAAGAAATAATTAAAAAATGAATATATAAAAAATTGATAAGATATAAATGACACGGTACAAGGGGAAGTATCTCAATCTCATTCTGCACCGAAACTGTTGCACATAGAAGTAACTAAAAGACAACTGAAGATTTGCAGTATTCAACTGATTAATCTCTGGGCCAATTACTACAAGAAGACCAAGGCACATACTGATAATCAAATAAGCTTCGTATTTAGGTGAACCACAGCTTAGCACCTGAAATTTCACAACTTCCACTTCGGAAACCCAAAACTTCAGTTACAGGTCAAGTGGACACCTTCAGAAAGAAGTAATTAGGATAAAGATAATGATGAATAGATGATGATGAACCCTGTTGTAGCTTTCAGGTAAGTATCAATCTGTTCTTCCTTCCCTTTTCTGTTTCCTGTATCTCATATCATCTATGGACTCCTCTTTCTTTCCTTCTCTTTTCCCTCTCTTTCCATTTGTTTACTAACTTTTTTTCTAATTCCATGAATCCTTGCAATGGTTCATGAGTCAATATGGTTCATGTTAGCTATGGCTGCAAACTACTTCCTATGGTGAGTTACATTATGAGAAGTATCACATGATGTTAATAACTCAAACCTAAGACTGCAAACCACTTCCACTGTTGGCTCACAAAATGGACAGTGTGTCGCATGACGTAAATAACTTAGCACAACGCCAAATGCAAGGACTTGAATTACTTGCGGAAAATTAATCAGCATCAAGTTCCCAGTTATGGGGTACTATCTAAGAAATATAGGAGTCTCTTGAGAAGCACGGCATAAAAGCAGAGCAGAAAACAGTGAAAAAATTTCATAATGATAATTTTATAAAGGAGACTTACAGAGGTTTTTACTATTGCAAACTCTTCTTTATTAACATCATTTCTTGAAGTTCTTCTCCAATATGCATGCCGACTAATCTCTCCAGTCTCCAGATATCGTAGCACCTCCACTTTAGAGCGGAGGACCAGTCCACTAGCAGGGTGGAAATAGAACTGTGTAATTCAACAATTGTTTCCATCAGTAGAACAGAGAGCATTCATTAAAATGCGAAAAGACTGGAGATGACTAACCAATATCTAAGCAGAAAATATCAGCAACTGACAAGGAAAATGTGCGCTGATATATGCTATTGTTTTGACAAATCAAAACGTGACAGATTTAAATTGTACCAGAACATGTATTTGGAGAATTTAATGGTCAAAGTTGATATTATATACCACCATTGTCAAAAGGTACAATAATAATGGGAAGGAGGTAGTACTATATGGGAGGGGGAAACTTTAGTACCGGGTCTGTCCTGACTACTTGAGTTCCACGGACTCTCTTTCTCATCTCCTTAATCCAACCAGATGGCAAATCCTTATCCACTGTATTCTCAATTACAACCTAGAAAAAAAATCACAAAAGCAACGCTTTGTATGTTAGAGAACAAGGAACAAAAGATAACAGTTTGCGAGGAGATAAGGTAAAACCTTCACAACCAACACCAACCTCTTTTTTCCTTGAAGGAAGTCTCCTACTAGCAGGTTGTTTTGAAATTTGCGACACAATTGGCTCCACAACAGTCTCCTTAGGCTTTACCTTATCAACTGGCCTCTACAATAACAATTAACACGAATAAGAATCACATAATAGACAATGGCTTCTCCAATAAAGACAAACTTGCCATTTTTTCATAAGCATTAGCATAAATAGTGTTGTTTATTTTAGCTTACCACTTATATTTATCATTTATCATTTATAATTCACTTTTCTTTTACTGAATAACCAATGTTGGTCTGAGGACATGAGTCAAAAACAATGCAAACAATGCCAGCCTCTTTTTTCCCTGAAGAAATCTCCAAGTATTTTCGGAATGCGCAACATATTTGCCTCTACATTAGACTCCATAGTCCAAAGCCTTAACTTGATCAGCTCCTCCAATCTTGACACATCAACTTTTTATGCATAGTATAAGGTATTTTTAACCTTACAGGTAAAATTTGTGATTCAGTATTACAATGTTGGTCAGTTTGAGGACAAACAGGAGACAAAAAGATTGCAAACAGCAGCAACCTCTGCTTTCCCTGAAGAAAGTCTCCTAGTTGTAGGTGTCTTTGATATCTGTGATACATTTGCCTCTACACCGGAGTCCTCAGCCTTTACCTGCACAACACAGGCTTCTACAGTGAGAATTCACACTCACAAGAATATCAAGTATACTCTAATACTATATGCAAAATTCTGAACTTACGAGCTTGTTTGGTCGATATTTAAATAAAAGTTAAATATATTATTTGAATATGTAAATTTATTGCAATTTCGTAATATAAGCGAAATAACTAGGAGCCTTTTATAAACGATCATCAATGATGATGTTTGATTGACTGAGTTTTGAGAACTCGGAATTATATATGAACCTCTAAGACACGATTGAAAGGCTATCGTGATTATTTCCAAAATGGAAAATTCAAACTCTTGTAGAGTTACTTGAAGGAAATTATTATTGTCTCAACCTGAAGTTTGAGCATATGAGAATTCAGATTTAAATGAATTTCTTGCTAAACATGTGAAATTAATTTATGGTCCAGAAGTACCATAACCATTGGAAAATAATGTAGTCAAAGTCTACAATAAGAATGTCAATTCACACATATGTGATTTAGCAAAGAAAATTGCTCAAAAGTATTGGATGATTTATTCAATAATTATCGGATTGATTCTCCTTAAGATAAGGAATTAAGGAATGATGGCTACACTCTTTTTCCCTTCGACTAGGTTTTTTGTCCCAATGGGTTTTTCCTAGCAAGGTTTTTAACGAGGTAGCACAATAAGCGCGTTGATGCTATGATTATTAAGATGCGTTATTCTTAACATATAATGTTAGGTCATCTATCAAAAAGTTCCCTATCACCATTGTGGAAATATTATTTGAAATGATGATCCAAGAGTCATCACAAATGACTACACCCAGAATGTGAGAATTAAAGAAATATGAAGATTGAAATTATCAAGGATTTGAAGATATCAAATTTATCAACTACGATGGATTTTATTCAACGATCGAGAAGTTACGTCAAAGCATGGTTCATTTGAAGATTTATCAAGTTATGTAACCATCAGGGGGAGTTGACACGCGTTGTACTCTTTTTCCTTATCCATGGTTTTGTCCCACTGGGTTTTCCATGGAAAGGTTTTAACGAGACAGCTTATCACATGTGTTTGAAGATTATTGTACTCTTTTCCTTTCTAGCATTTTTCCCATATGGTTTTTCTAGTAAGGTTTTTAACGAGGCATGTTCTTCAGTAATGGACATCCAAGGGGGAGTGTTATGAAATATTATTATTATATGATTGTCCATATCTTATAAGATTATAGAATATATTATCTTATGGAAACTCTATCATTATATGTGTATATATACCCCTCATAATGGAATAAGAATATAGTTTTGTCTCTCTTCTATTCTCGCTAACTTCTCTCTCTAATTCTCTCTTCCCTTTATTTCACAACTTTTGCTTTCTATCCATATTTCCAATGGAGCCAAAGACTCATTACTCTTGGGTTATGGATTTATAATGGAATAAATCAAAATGGCTCAGTGAAGTGGATGCGCTTCTTTCTTTTGTGCTAGTGAAGTAGCGGAGCTACGATGCAGTTCTCGACGCAATTTCAACTTGGGTCATTCGGAAACAGCCTCTTTGTGTTGCTAATAGAAGGGGAAGGCTGCCTCTTAAATTTCAACTAATTTGGAATAACACGAATTTACAATTATCAACATCAAATTGAAGGATCAATTGTCAAACGCTCCCTCTTAAATACTCCCTCATCTCCACTGAACGACACATCAGTACGTATTCCATTTTTGTTTCATTCAATTTTATACAAATCATTTGTTGGTAAGTTTTAAGACATAAAGTTACATGTATACCCTTACCCTTAGCCCCTTGGCCCTTTCCCACCCTCGCTCTTCCTACCCACCCAGCAGCCATTCCTCTCCACAACCACCATTATGTCCACCACCACCACTCCTCTACACTACCACCACCACATTCACCTCCATCCACCACCACCCATCTCCACATCCACCAACTCTCTTCTTCACTACCACCACCACGTGCACACAATCTATCATCACTCCTCTCCACGCCATCCACCACCACTTCTCTCAACATACACAATTCCACACTAACCACCACCACTCCTCCACTTCGACCATCATGTCGATGCCAACCACAGCCAATCCTCATCATGCCCACACCATCAATGATCACCAGATTGCTCCTCTCTTAAGACCACACACATAACGACGTCATACCTCCCACAATGCCCATACCACACCACTGGCTTACCACAGGCCATAACACACACACACACACACACACACACAACTCACTGCCTGGCGGCCCTGGCCCACACGCTACTGCACAGATTATTGGCCATAGGCCCACCCACCATCACGCCCACCCACCCTACACACTGCCTGGCCTACTTACTGCACAGAACACTTGCCATAGGCTTACCCGCCATCATGACCACCAAGTCCACCCACGTTGCATATCACAACAGCAAACCGTCGCTCTCTTCATCCTCCACTGGAACTCGCCAACCTTCCTCGTTTGTGAAGATAATTTATAAAGACTTACCAAAAAAAAAATAGTAAAAAGGATCTCGAAAAAATTATCAAACAAGTGCACCTGTCGGAAAAATATGGACGGAAAATAACTTTGTAAGCTAGAAAGGTCGCGCTGGTGATGGAGAAGGTGGTGATGGCGCGACAAGAAGGTTGGTGCTGTGGGTGAAGGCCTAAGGGTGAGTAATGTCGGAAGTTCATAATATTGAGGGCAAGATTGAAAAAGCTATTCAATATAATAATAATTTTCCTTAAACTTTGCCAAAACTAAATTTATAGAATTGGGTGGAGGAGGAGTAGATAATTCAGCAAAACACTTTTTTCAGTCAAATTTACCGATAATCCCACTTAATCATTAACCCAAAAATGACCTTACGTTAAGTGACTCATACACGAAATGACCTAATGAGATGACCCAACCACAACGACTGGTACCCAAAATGCCCAAAACACGAAATGATGCCCTCCAACTTGATCCCACCAGATTATAGACACCAAAACTGAGCCAGACTCTGCCCAACTGACCCTTGCCAAATCTAGTAATAAGATATGATGACCTATATTAATGGCACTGAAATCATGTTTCATTGTTGTCTTAAATCCTAAACTTGATAGAATAACAATGACAAACACTTTAACTTAAAGAATCGAAAACTGAATACAATGGATGAATCAACAGTCTACCGCAGCAAGAATCCTATAGAGTTTATTAGAGTTGGGAGGATTTTTTTTTATATAAGAGTGTTAGTAAAGTTTAAAATAAATAGATGATAAACAAAATGTTCATATCTAAAGTTTACACAAAAGAATGAAAATATATAACGGGCAGGTCCAATCTACACTTAACTCCTGAGCATTTATGTACAAACTTGAAGTTTATCTTTATAAATTAAATTTGTGATTTAGAATATACTTTTCTTTTATAAAGTAATCAACGTTACTCAATTTTAGGACAAACATAAGGCAACAAGAATGTGAACAACCCGAACCTCGTTTTTTGCAGAAAAAATTCTCCTACTTGCACGTGTTTTTGACATATGTGACATGTTTCCTTCCACACTGAACTTCTGAGCCTTTACCTGATCAAGTGGCCTCTACAACGAAAATTAGCACTCATAAGAACAGTCTCACATAATAGATAACAGCTTCTCCATACTTGACGCATTTGCATTATTTCTTAGACATTTGTATATAAATATGCGACATATTGTCAACTTTATCAGTTAAATTAGCGTTCAGACTTCAGAATTCGCTCTTCTTATATTAAAGGGTTTTTTGTCAAAAGGTACCTAACATTTAGGGTAGCTTGCGTCAAGGTACCTAACATTTTTTTCCCCAAAGGTACCAAATATTTATGTTTCGTTTGTAAGTAAGTACCAATTAAAAATTTCCGTCAAAAAAGTTTTAACTTTTCTATCTCAATTTAACGGAAAACAATTTTTTTTGTTGTTAAAAACTTATTATTGCTACTAATCATCAACTTAAACCCTCACCTCATTAATATCCCTTTTCATTACTCTCTCTCCTCCCACAATCTTCATAGCAATCATCAGTTCATCACTAATGTTTTCATCACCAAGTTCACATCCTACATACTAGTATACTACCACCAAACACGGCCAACTACGCACACCTCAACCCGCCTCACCTCCTACTCGCGGTAAAGAGACAGCCCCAAACTCCACCAATAGACTGCCCATCGATAAACTAAGCCTTTCCCAAGTTTCGGTAACCTATGCGCTCTATATTTCGCACACCACATCAATAAACCTATGCCCGAAATGATAGAAAACAGAGCATGAACTGCTACTGTCCAGACCTTCTTACGACCTCAGAATGACTCCAAAACGTCATACAATTACCAACATTAAGCCCTCTTCAACTCTACCACCACAATCACTACCCTTTATGCCTTCACCAACACCACCACCGACAACCTCAACAACCTTTGCTCGCACTGCGTCCTCGTTTGCGCCATTCGCAATTACTTTGATATATTGGGTATTGGGTTGATGTAAAGTTGAGTAAATAATAATAAAAAAGAATAGTGTAGATGGTTGAGATTGTATGATGTGAAGAAGGTAATTTTGTGAAGATTTACAGTTAGACAATGGAGTCAAAAATAAATTAGGAGAATAAAAGTTTTCCGTTAGTCAACTAACAGAAATTGACTTGATTTTAACGGAAAAGTGCGTTTGGTACTTCCCGACACAACCACCATAAATATCTGGTACTTTTGGGCAAAAAAAAATGTTAAGTACCTTGGCGCAAACTACCCTAAATATTAGGTACCTTTTGACAAAAAACCCATTATTAAATAATATATGTTAGCCAGTTTAAGGACAAACACACATCAACTTAGCATCAATGCATTCTGGTATATTTTGCATGACACTAATTTTTAGGCATCTAGGCCTGTTAATTGAGATTCACAATTATTAACCGGGGGATCTAAAATCACAATAAGATTATTTCTAGCATCTAGGCCTTTAAAATTGTGTTTGAGGACAAACATAAATCAATTAAACATCAACAGTAGGAGGCATACTGTGCATGACACTAAACACCTAGGCCTATTATTAGACATTCAAATTTCTTAACAGGGGGTCTAAATCTAAAGTCACGATAAGATTATTTGTCATACTGTGCAGCAATTAAAACACAATTTTAAGGGTCATTTGTTGTCTTCAAGAATGTGTTCAATCACAGAATCACAAACAGTTGAAAAATTACTGTTTTGCTTAAATAGAAATCTGCAATAACTTAAGATAATAAAACAATATGAAACAAACATTGCTGGAAGAATGCCTGGTGAACCGTCTTTCATTTTGCCCAGATGATCCTGTATTGTTCTGTGTACTTTGAAGATACCGGAATACCTCTGGCATGGAGAAGAATTTACTTCCACTTGATGGATCAATGTAACACTGCAAAAACCATAATTCACACAAACCCGGAACTTAGATCTCTACAATTCAGGAAGCCAAAAAATAGCACGGGTACAAAATGCATATCCCCTTAACTTTCTGTTGAGACACAGTAATACTAATTCTTGGAACATCAAAGGTAAATGTGACTTGTGATTCACAAACTACAGAAGAAAAGTCAACTGATTCTAATATTGCTACCGCTGTTCCAAATGCTAAATCAATCTAAACATCACTTGAGAATTCAACATAGTCAGGCAAGGGGGGTTGAAGTTCATACTCCGCAAAGCACATTTAGTTAGAAATATAGAACTCATATCTGTTACTCATCTTTCAACACAAGTAATAACAAGATAATAGTACATACTCCCTCCGTCCCGGTCATTTGTTGTCCTTTGATTTTGGCACAAAGACCAAGGAAAGGGGAAGGAGCCAATTACTAAATGACAAGTGGAATAAATTGAGTGTGAATGACCAAGTTACTCATCAAATTCATTCTTAAAATAGAAAGGACAACAATTGACTGAGACACCCAAAAATGGAAAAGGACAACAAATGACCAGGACAGAGCGAGTAATACATATTTCCAAAGGGTTTGTTCCAAAATGGAATCTCCGGCAAGCAGAAGCAGTTGACAAGCCCAAACTCCAAAATGCTAAAAGTAGTTAATGATGCATATAGCACAACAAAGTCCCTACATATTTTTGTGTTTTCCTCACTGCATGTCTTATTTCTTATTCTACCAAACACCCAAGGAAAGAGGAAGCACATATATATTGAACTGTCCCAACTGAGAAGAACTATGCAGCAATTAAAACACAATTTTAAAGTGGTATGAATCCGACAGATGAACAAACCCAGTATCTGGCTTCCATCACATGCATTACGTTTTCAGTGTCGTAAATACTTGTATGTAAACAAAAGATGAGTAAGATAAAGTATGAAGTAGAGGTTTTGATTGTTACTACCTTATAAGGGGTTCCTTTCCTGCGACCCTTATTACGAGTTCTCAGTTGTACGGTCCAGCCACCAGGTAACTCGTTAGCTACGACAGGCTAAATGCAGATGAACAGAAGCCATTAGTAAGTGAAAAAGGGCAAAAAGAAGAGCTAAGATGAGGATTGAGGGTGTCCTCACTTACTTCCATTTGTTGATCCTGTGAATTATTATTATTATTATTATTATTATTATCGACGGTTCCGTGTTTTAGATAACGAAGAACAGCAGGTTTGGAATAAAATTTCTGATGTGTATCTGGATGGACATACCACTACAAACACACAAAAAAAAAAAGCAGAATTAGCTACAATGCCCCTCTTGAAAACACTTAAATGCAACATGCAGATTGAAGATATCAGATTTCAGATTGCAGATTGCAAAATAATAAGGAAGAAATTATAATTGAGTTGATGAACCCTAATTTAATTTGGGAAGATGAGATAGTATTAATTAGGTCAATAAATCAAGTTGAGGGGTAGCATGTATGTATGTTAGTTACCTTGTATTTGCGGTGATTTTTGAGCTTGACATGGAGCTTCCAGCCTGCTGGAAGCCACTCAGGTTGAGGTTGATCCTTCTTGGAAACCATTCTCAGAAGAAGATGAAGATGAAAAAATAAAAAAGGGAGAAAGGAAGCATAAATGCCAAACGAGGTTGAATAATTAATAAGTTGATTACAGTGCAAGACTGCAAGTGTGCATTGTGCAACACAATCCGACTCATCTTAAGTCAACATTTATTTACTGCTGTATACCACGTGCGGCCTGAATCCTACCTCCACCTCACTCTATTTTTCCATCTAAGTTAACTGAACTGAAGTGAACTTATAAAAGTTAAACTGAACTTATAAGAATTGAACTGAACTTATATAAGTTGAACTTATAGAGATCGGACTAAACTTATAAAAATTTTGCGTTTTATATAAAGTTATTTCTTTTATACAAGTACTACAATACATTACAATAAAAAATAAATTACATATTATATTTTTTTTCTAATCATCTATTTCCATATTATCATCCTCCTCGTCACTTTCACATCTTCATTTTCACTGACATCGTCGAATCCATTGTCTCGCCAAATGTCTTTTACTATGTTATTTCATACCTTGTACATAGCTTCCTTACGCTTTGTTTTAAACATGTCTCAATCTGTTGAGATTAACGAGGTATAGGTGAAATAAGGGTAAAAATATTAATGAGATAGATGGACTTATGAATAAGTAACGAGTAGGCAGTTTAGCATAAACAAATTATAAGGGTAATTTTTTTTTTTTTTATAATATGTATTGGATAATTTTAATATTGGATTTTTTTTCATTGATTTAAATGAAAAGTGTACTATTTTTTTCCAATTTGTCAATATTAGAAAACGGGTATGAATTTGTAGTTATTATAAGTTGTATTGACTTGTCTAAACTGAGCTTAGGAGTTGAACTGAACTTATAGGAACAGAACTGGAATTATAGGAACTGAACTTATATGAGCTAAACTAAACTGAACTTATAGGAACTGAACTGAACTTAAAGGGGCAAATAGAAGTCCAAAAGAACAAGGCCTTAGCTAGACGCCTAGACGTGATCCGATTAATCCGATCCTAATTACAACCCTTCACTGTGATCTGAGATCCGAATTGACCCGACTCACTTGAAGAAGACCCAAGCTATGTTGAACCGGAACTGACCCGACCCGCAATTACCGGACCTGAAACCATCCAGTCTGAAAATGACCTAACAAAACATAACTGATCTAATTGGACAAAAATGAGTAATTTTAAAATGGCTGGAATTATATAGTTTCAGGATTGTGTGGATCATTGTGGCTTGTATGATCTGTTTGTTACTATTTACTAGTGTCTATTATACTTGGAACAATAATAAGCAGGATGGTGATGATAGGGTTTTTAGTAGAATTGATAGGGTTCTGACCAATGACTCTTGGATCCTCTCTAGTCCTACTAGTACTGTTACTTCTTACCCGAGGGCTTACATGATCATACTCCATATATTATCAGTTTGTGGGATGACTGTGATAAAAAGAAAAATAGCTTTAAATATTTTAATATGTGGGGGGAGATGAAAAGTTCATGAGTTTAGACGTTTAGTGTAGCAAACTTGACCAAGCTACATCATGATCCTAGAAATATAATTTTTCAGGCTGAAGGAAGAATTGCCTCTAAAACTTTTAAGGATTTGGATAATGCAAAGAATCTATTCCAAATGAGAAGGCACCTGCCCAGGTGTCACGGTCCGCTACTTTTGCCGGACCGTGGCGCGCACCCTTACCCGTCTCAAGGCAAGATGCAAGCGACAAGGATCTTCGTACTAGTGAGGGATCGCCCACTAGCACGATACTCGGGTCTCGGGGTGTGAGTCGGGATCCTAGTGTCGATCCCACAAACACGGCTTGTTAGTAAAGTGAAGGCAAAGAGTCATTCACAACAAAGCAACAACAAGCAATACGAAGGCACAAGGTAGGAAGTAGATTTTCATTCACTAGTACTCCCTAAAGAGGGAAATTTGATTATTACATCCTGGTAGCAGGAGACATTGAATTTACAAGTTTAGTTCAGAATAGCGATATACCTATTTATGGAAACCTATTCTAAAACTACTAAGAAAATACTTACTACAAATGTATAAGGGAAATGAAATTACATAAGCATAAAATAAATCTAAGGGTTCAAGTGTGCGGATCGTCACACTCTCCCCCACCTAATCTGTTGCCGCCCTCGGCAACACAAAAAATCTTGAATGGTGCTTCGGTGAGACATCCTCGGTGAGCTCGATCATCCCATGCAAAGTGTTGGGGATTGGCTTGTACAACTCGGCTTGAATGTGCGCTTCGTCCCAAACAATGACTGGCCCCTTCGTCCCCTCAAGGATAGGCTGGAGTTCCTTGACATAGAAGCTGCCGAACATCATGTTCTCCAAGTCCACCACGTGCTCCTTGTCTCTCGGGAAAGTCCACTTTGCCGTTGCTTGAAAAGACCTCTCCCGGGATTCCTTCAAGTACTGGCCCCAACGGACCTTCACCTTGTCTCTCGTCACTTCGGCACCTGCATTCAAGGGAATGTGAGATCTCCAGGACGCCGAATCAGCATTTCGGCGCGGCCCCCTGATGGTACGAGGCCTTCTCTCTTAGGTCGACTGACCCGCAAACCAGGACGTCGATTCAGCACATCGACGCGGCCCCCTGATGGTATGAGGCCTTCTCTCTTGGGTCGACTGACCCGCAAACCAGGACGTCGATTCAGCACATCGACGCGGCCCCCTGATGGTACGAGGTGTCACGGTCCGCTACTTTTGCCGGACCGTGGCGCGCACCCTTGCCCGTCTCAAGGCAAGATGCAAGCGACAAGGATCTTTGAACTAGTGATGGATCGCTCACTAACACATTACTCGGGTCTCGGCAACACTCGACAGGATGCAACGAGAGCGTTAGGCTCTAGTGTTTGTCAGACACTAGGCACTCGTAATCGGTCTCGGGGGTGTGAGTCGGGATCCTAGTGTCGATCCCACAAACACGGCTTGTTAGTAAAGTGAAGGCAAAGAGTCATTCACAACAAAGCAACAACAAGCAATACGAAGGCACAAGGTAGGAAGTAGATTTTCATTTACTAGTACTCCCTAAAGAGGGAAATTTGATTATTACATCCTGGTAGCAGGAGACATTGAATTTACAAGTTTAGTTCAGAATAGCGATATACCTATTTATGGAAACCTATTCTAAAACTACTAAGAAAATACTTACTACAAATGTATAAGGGAAATGAAATTACATAAGCATAAAATAAATCCAAGGGTTCAAGTGTGCGGATCGTCACACCAGGCCAGTATTCTTCTTGTTTTTTCAAAGATGCTTTTACAGGATCACAAGATGTCTATGATTCAGGCTTCTTTTATAGTTATTGAGCGTTAGGGTCGATGTGGAGAAGGTGAAGAAGAGGGTTGAAGACCTACGAATGGAGTTATGTGAGGGGGACGGTGTCGTAGGGGAAGTAGAAGCGACCGTCGAGAACAAAAGGAAGTGGAATAAGCTAAAGGTGGGGGGCTCCTAAGCTTAATGTTGACTTGGGGGTGAAAGAGGGACGAAGAGTAGGTTTTGGGGTGGTTTGTCGTAACAGTGAGGGTGTAGTATTGTGGCTTTGTGGGGGGGGGGAGGGGGCATAGGCGGGGAATTACGGAGGTGAGAATAGCGGAGGTTGAAGTGGTGTTAGAAGATATTAAAGAAGCGAGGAGGCGCGAACACTCGAAGGTGTTGTTGAGAGCGATTGCAAGACCTTGATTGAAGCTTTGAAGACAAGGGCGAATGGACGGAGTAACTTTCATCCATTGTTGGACGATATTTATTCTATTTGTGATGGTTTTGAGTTAGTTTTATGGTGTTTTGTTTGCAGAAACTTAAATAGAGTAGCACATGAGTTGATCCATCTAAGCTCGTTGCAAGTCGGTCGGAAATTGTGGGTCGATACTGATCTACCTCGATATATTGTTGATTTTGTTATCGGCGATATTAATAAGGTGAATTAATTCCATCTCTAAGATCTAAAAAAAACGTTTTACGATAAATTGTAGTACCACCTCCAAGGCTCCAATTCACACCAAAATACCCATTCACATTTTGCACAAATATTAAGAAAACCTATTGAATATTGTTAGTGTTTGTAGTGGAATAAAGTATGAAAAAGGAATAATAATAATAAAATATTGTTAGTATTTGTAGTATTTACTAGTGCGCACCGAAGGTAGCGACTTCCCTCATGACCAAAAAAAATTAAAAAAAATGGGTAATTTAGGAGTGTATTTACTAGAGCTGGCAAAAGTTGACCTGACATGAAAGACCCGTCCAAAAACCGACCCGATAACCGATAACATTCTTATTTTTTCCAACCCGGATCTGACCCGATAAATGACCCGATAATAAATTAGCTTAATAATGGTGTAAATAATAGAGATATTGTTGATTACAGCCTTATAAAAACCACTTTTTGAAAATTACAGTCTTATATAATTTTTTTTTTAAATTACAGCCATAATATCACTTTTCTTTGAAAATTGCACCACGATGACGTTTCCGGTGAATTTTGTCAAAAAGTGACTGATATACCCTTGTATATTTGTTTGCCTACTTACCCAAATCTTTTCACTTTACCTATCATTTAGCTCCCATTTAACCCAAAACCCTCTCGTCTTCCTCACCATTATTACCAAACATGAAGAACCATTTTTTGGGGGAAAATTGATTATGAAGAATACCCATTAATTTATGGTATGTTTGGGAATAGACATTTTATTTGCAAATACATATTTGGGTCAAATCTAGTGTTTGGGAGATGAGAACATACAATCTGAAATGACAACCTAACCCCTCGTTTTTCTGAAATTCTTCATCAAAGACATAAGCCTAGTTCTCCTCCGTCATTTGTTTAGAGCAGCTCCATCATCTTCTCTCTTTGATAACTTTTTCTAATCTCTCTTCTCGATTACTTGTTTTGGGTATTTTTAGCAAATTGTTGCACAAATCAATTTTTTCCAGAATTTATTAGATTAGAAGTATCCAAACACTACCCAGAAAATGGAAATAATAGAATTAGAATTCAATTAAATTAAATTGATTAGGGTAGAATTTAAATAAAATGGGTGAATTAAATTAAGTGGTATTGTTGAAGAAATAGAGAATTAGAAAGAAGATGAAGTTGTGTAATCTCGTGAAGGGGATGGACACAAGGTAAGGGTATTTTGGTCTTAAAAAATGAACTTAAGTCACAAAAATTCAAATTTGCGTCAATTTTCCGCCGGAGTTAATGTTTTGGATGTAATTTCTGATCAGAAGTGATATTATGGCTGTAATTTACAAAAAAAATTATATAAGGCTATAATTTTCAAAAAGTGGTTTTTAAAAGGCTGTAATTAACAATTTTCTCTAAATAATACTCCCCTCCTATTCGCTATATTATTCTCTATTTCCTTATTCGGATTATTCGGGTTTTCTTCCCTATTTCCTTTTTTGGGTTGATTTGTGTGGTCCAAATTAAATTGTATGTGGGGTAGTGTGTTTTGTGTGGTCCAAATTCACTTTCTTATTTCTTGTGCAAAAATGAAAGGGGGAGAATATAGTGAATAGGAGGGAGTACAAAATTGACATTCATCCTACCATCAGTCTCACTATAGTCTCTAAAGTGAAAACGGGTTAAATATGCTTAAACTTGTGAGATTTTTGGGCCCTACCATGCAACTTGTTTTATACTTAAAGTGAGTGAATATTTGACCCGTTCATAATTATAAATGAATATCTCCTGTCTATAACGAGAATTTGTGTTCATCCTAATCATTTTCATTTAAAACTTCAACTAGTGCACTCACATGTTGTTTAACACATCAAATTACTCATCTAAAACTAAATAAATATGAGAAAATATATGCCGATAAGCTGACCCGATACTGACCCGCTAATGACTCGACCTGACTTGACACCCGCTGATGACCTGACAAGAAAATGACCCGACATGAACCGTAACCGACCTGGACCGTTACTGACCCGGTACAACTAGGGCTGCACATAAAGTAGACCAGACCGATAAACCAGACCGACCCGGACCGGCCGGTCCGATCAGGACCGAATACAATCTGGTTCGGTCTCCTGGTCTACATAAATATTGTGACCCCTCTCTGTTCCGGTCCAAGCAAAAAAAATCACCTTAAATTACCTTTAAAAATGGAACCGGTCCGGTCTAAACCCGAAAAAAACCGGACCTAAAGGGTTCTGGTCCGATTCGGTTCGGGTTCCCACCTAACCGGTCCGATCTCCGAGTTTGGGAAATAGGGTTGTCCGGTCCGCAGATCGTGGCGGTCCAGTCCAGTCCAGTTCTGGACCAGTGAACACCCCTAGGCACAACGCGAACCTGATATAACCCGACCTGCTTTGACCCGACCCGTAACCGATCTGAGTGATCCGATTGTTACCTCTAGAGTCTAGACTACTATTTCTCCCCCAAAAAAAAAAAAAAAAAATTGGATAGTTTGGTGTGTATTGGAGGGAGTATTTGCGATTGTTGTATTTGCTGCGCCTCCTACACAGTCAAATACCGTCTGACTGGAGTCTCCAAGAGAAAGTGAGGAGAAGATTACGGGTTAAAAGGCGCCACACATACAATAAAGAACAAACACAAGAATTGTTGAATAGAGAGATATAGAGAGAATGAGTGTATCAGTGATGCATCTAGGAATTCATGGTATCCCCTGCGTCATCTTCCCCAATCATGATAACTGTATGTTTCTTTTTATCCTTTTTTTTTTTTTTTTTTCTTTTTCTTTTTTTTCCCCTTCCAAAATGCAAAATATCAGCTTTATTAGCATTGCTGAAAATGCATAATACCTATGCGCTGATTTATGAAGACTGACTGCAGCCAAAGAAATGGTGTTTAATGCTAAGGGAAGAAGAAAAAGAACAAGTAATAGTGGAGTTATCCGCTTCGCTTCCGCATCTGAAAACTCAACCTACACTTTTGACAATAAAAGGTTCTTTCTTTGTTTCAAATGTCCTCAAAACCCTCATTTCTGAAATTAGTTGGATATAAGGCAACATTATCTCTTTATTTGGCCTCGTTTTAGGCAAGAGTCTTTGATGCGCTATACCAATTTCTTTGGTCACTAAATCTGTAGAGAAAGTTCCTATATTTGCTCATATTTTAAAGAGAGAAATGAGTTTCTCCAAATGCGATAATATCTGTTTAAAAACAAAGGGAGTATTTTTTTGTTGAATGATTATATCCAATTTTGTGAGCCTAAACCTTGCTATCCTAATTCGTGACAAATTAGGTTTCATATCGTGCTACGGCCTCCTTGGTTGTAATGCAGGAAAGTGGTGGAACATATATGTCTATTGAAAGCAAACAAGGATTTATCTGAGCAGGAAGAGAAAGATATGTTGGATTACCTTTATACATCTCAATATCATATGCGTGGCATTGTTGCAATATCCGTAGGTAAATAAATAAACATCTTATGACAAGTACTTTCGTTTTTATGACGTTATCACTGTTCTTATTTTCATATTTCCAATGGAGCCAAAGACTCATTACTCTTTGGTTATGGATTATAATGGAATAAATCAAAATGGCTCACTAAAGTGGCTTCTCTTCTTTCTTTTGTGAAGTAGCGGTCCTTCAATGCAGTTCTCGACGCAATTTTCATCTTGGATCATTCGGAAACAGCCTCTTTGTGTTGCTAACACAAGGGTAAGGCTGCGTACATCCGACCCCCCCTTACCCCGCAATTTGCGGGAGCCATTGAGGCACTGGGGTAATGTTGTTGTTGTCTCAGTGTTCTCCTTGTTGTCAATTTGTCATAGTTAGTAGCTTTCTGTTGATGTTTGATATTTGGCAGCAATACTTGAAGATGTTTAACCATCTTAGTATATGGTTATACACTGTTTTTAAATTAGTCTGTATACAAACCTTCTGATTTGCAAATCAATATCTTATATGGTATTATTCTTGTAGGACGAACAACAGAAGAAAATCCTGAAAATTACACACACGCCATGTGCATGCGTTTTCACAGGAAGGAAGATCTTGCAAAGTTCTATGAGAGTCCTTTCTATTTGAATATTCTCAAAGAGCATGTTACGCCTCATTGTCATGTATGCCCTGCAATGTAAAAATTCAAAGCTCCATTTTCTCTATCATAAGTGCTTCAGTGTTCTGTATCTTCTGATTTGTTTGTACTCAAAAGAAGCAATAACATTTTGTAACATTCATGGGATTGGGGATTGTTACAACTGTGCAGGACTTACTGTATGTTGATTTTGAAGATGAAGTACAAGATGATATCCTTGCCATATTTCGGAAAGGGGAGGTTTGATTTAATGTCTCCTTACAATGAATTAACTGTAGAAGTAGATAAGCTCAGAGGCTCAATGTATTTGAGCTTGACATTAACTTTATTGTTTTTCTTGCTGGTTTTCCGATTTACTTGCGTGAATTGAAGAATTAAATTGTCAAATTGCGTGTTAGCATACAGCTTTTGAGGCTAAAGAAAAATAACTTCTTGACCATGGTAACAGGAATTTAATTATGGGGTTGAGTTTGTGCTCCTGATTAAATTTCTCGAGAGCGCAGTAGAGGGACCTGCTGAGGATGTTTTGGCTTCTCTGGCAGACTTGGTCCTTCAGTTTCCGTCCTTAATTGTCCAGTCGACCCAAGGTATGTTTCAGTCTCTTAAATATTGGCACCCAAGCCCTAGGATGCTTTCTCTGGAATGAGTGAATGACTAATTAGAAAAACAAAAAATTGGGAACTATTGTATGGCGGGGTCATGTAAGTTTGTAAGGTATTTTTATATTTATTTTTTGTGTCAAAAGAGCCACAAAAGCAGTACAATACAAAGAGGAGGGAGATTTGAACCTGCATCCACAATACCTCCCTCTAGGCTCTAACCCTCTAACCATTGGGATAAAGTTTGTAAGGTTTAGTGGCGACTTTGAACTAGAAACCTTGAAAATGCAGTTAGGAATCTTGAATCATCATCTGTAGGTTGTCATTAATTCATTATGGAAGAATGAGTGGATACAGAATCCATCACATCTGATCCCTCCAAGCTAGATCTCTATCCATACTTGCGCGCTAACCACTGCAGATGCATGTTTCCAAGATTATACCTGTCCCAATGCGTAAAGTTCTAAAAGTGTACCCTCCCAGAATGGTCTACTTTAATTGAAGTTTTTAACATAGTTCACGCTTTAGACAAGTTATCGAGTCACCAAGGCAGAACAACTCGGAAAATGTCATGGAGAATCCTAAGGATGAATGATTGATTAAGCCATCATTTTGTCATATAAGTAATGCTAGAAGCCAACTTCGACATTCCACATGGTAGGGAATAGGGGCACTGTAGATCAAAATACGGTTGTACGATTAAAAGGGGTACACATGTAGCATAAAAGTAGTCTTAAGCTCATTTATGAATTGCTGGTGATAGCCCCAATTCAATTTAAGATGGTCATCCAAGGTGGTGAAGGAACGCTTAAATTCACACTGATATAACTTCTTAAATCACCTTGGCAAAATCACTTGAAAGTTATCGTGATAGGCATGCATGTTTGTTGTGAGGTCTATGATTGGTCTAGATATGTCAAAACAATAATTTGGTTTACTTAGCCATTTTTCGTCGTTCATGTGGCAATAGCAATTTGCATCAGAACAGGACGCTTTACTCGGGCACCTATGAGGCACAAAAGTAGTCTTATGGTACCTGTTGTATTGTAGTCAACTAGTCATAACCTCACCATATGCTGAGTTTCTGACAAAGTCGCACCTTGGCTCTCATATGCTCTAAAGGTAGAATTTAACACTTTCCCGAGTCACTGCGGGGAATCAGTTGAAAATTGTCGTGGAGCATCCTGTGGGTGCATGTTGGTTGTGTTGCTATTAACTAGTCACATATCAAACAATAAAGTGGAGTATTAGGCCATCTTTTGCTGTCGCTTGTAGGTCGTGGTAAGTGGCTAAGGGAACTATGGATCAAAACAGTGCAGATTGTTAAATTGAGCAGTCACTGTCTGTCGGTAGAGTAAGACCATTGCCCAAAATTTTACTTCAGACAAAATGATGAGTGTAAAGGACATAGTACACTGCTCGACTCAATAACAAATTCGCAAAGCGCTTAATACTTCTTGATCACGTTGAAGTGTTTTTCTCAGGTCGCAATTTTAATCCCAGAAATGAAGAGTACACTCACGGAGTACTAATACGATTCCGTTCTGGTTAGCTTTCTCCATTTTTCTGAGAAGTACAATCTGACAATAACACAGCTGATGGCTGTCTTCTATATTGCAGTTGAAGCTCAGCAGATATTCTTGGGGAGCTCAGAGTACAAACATGTGAGGATATATTCTTAATCTCTGTACTGATTTCTCATTCTCACAGAAATTTTTGAGAACACTTGCAATATTTTAGTCAAGAAAATTTCTTATCGTCTCAAGCTATTGCATTTTCTTAATGAAACTTTTTCTCCTATCAAATTTTTGCAACCAAATGTGAAAAACAGATATGGGAATCAAAGTTGCAGCCACTCAGCCAGAAAAGTCTTTGTTTCCATTTTCTGATCAACCCGGTGGGCACTGAACTGATGTAGAACACAAAGCAACTACATATGTGCGTTCAATCAAAGTTGATACATACTTTTTCTGGTAATATTTAACTTCTATTTTTGCATAATATTTATACTATGCCTTATCAGATTATTTATGCTTAATATTAATCTGTCTTCGAAATCATGTCTTTGAGCTGCAAAGTTTTTTTTTTTTTTTTTTTTTTTTTTTTTTGTGTATTTGTAGTACAAGACTTTCAACACGGCAAAATAAAATAGCGCAACACATTTCAGTTCCTCTGTACTTTAGGTCAGTTTCAAACCTTATTGTTTAATAACTGACTTGTCTTAGTTATTAAATATTCACACGTAATTCTTATGATCTTCTTATTAGTCAGCTTTGACCATTCTGATGGAAGGGTCTGATGTCTGATTGTAGGTTGGTTCTCCTTGTTCGAGCAAACAATATATAGCCTACTTCAATCCCAAATCAGGAAAGGTAGTTGATCTATCTCAACATAGACGACCTTGACCGAATGCATCTCGAGGAATAATAACCTGTACATGCTGATCTGGTGTACATGGAAGAAAAATGTGTAGGTTAGAGTCATATTCCAAAGCCTTTTAAATTGGTTTAAACAATGTAGCTTCTTTATAAAGGTGACATCTTAATGCTTAGATATGTAAATCTGAAGCATGCCAATCTTGAGAGTTGAGACTCTGCAATCAGAAGGTAAAAGTCATGCCTTTTTAGAACTTACCTATAAATCCAAAGATAATACAGTAATAAAGATTGTTCAATTGAAGAGCTCAGTCCCTTTATAGTGGCTTTATGATTATTATTCAACAATAGCTGAAATCAATATATAATAATGTTGGTGTGCTTCAAACTTCATTTAAGACGGGGATATCCTTCATAAGTTTAAGATGGGTCAAATATGTACATGTGGGATGAATAAGACAAAAGCAGAATGCATAGGGAAAACCAAAAGATTTGTCCTATATGCCCATGTGGGATGATATTTGACCCGTTTTAATATTAAGACGAATGCCTTTGTCTTAAGGAAAACGAGCTGATTTGTGATGGCAAATCTTGTACTATATCACTTCGACAAGTCAACACTGACACAACACATCATCTCAACACTTTATTATATGGAAAAGGTTGTGAAGTATTTCTCAAGATAGCCGTGCCTGACTATCCGGCAAGCACTTGCTCCTGGCATACATTGGCAGATCCATATGTTAGTAAATGGTACTCTCTTCGTCTCAATCATTTGTTTACCTTTGATTAAAATACCTCTTACAAAGGATAAAAAAAGGTAAACAGATGAACGAGTAAAGAGCATCTTGGAACACCGTAAAACAAAATGTTTTTCTATTCAAACTTCTTTCTGAGAGGTGTGGAGGAGTTCAATTTCAAAAAGGGCATGACTTAACAAGCTTGTTTATACAAGCAGTATATCTTGTCTAAAATAAGAATGTGACTATACATTTCTAGGATAAGAGTAGTAGAATTTCTAGCTTAATATACTGCTAAATCCAAAGATCATCAGTTATGGAGTGGATTTGGACCTCCAGGGACAACATGATTTGAAACCCGGCTTTCTCGTTCATCCCTACTGTTTTTCTTGGGAGCATTTGTTAGGAGTTGCCATGAAACTTGAGAATTTGGGTGCACTTCTGCACCGAGTTTCCTGGGGATGAGCCGACAAGTCGAAACATGAATAGTAAGGAAGAGGAAAAAGATGAGTATTTGTATCCTTATACTTGTTTGAAGTTCCATTAGATTTGTATGTGGAGATTGGTTTTGAATTGTAAGAAGTTGTGAAGCCCCTTATAATGGAGTAGTATAGTATGTACAAGTTGAGGCTTCCTGTTACATCAAATGGATGGAGCCAAAAATTAAATAATTTGGTTTGATGTATATGACAAAACTGCCCACCTCATTAACCTCAATGTTATATAGGCTGTCTCTTGCAGTTTACATGGGAGTTTGAGGGTAAGACTGTCCTTTTGTTTTGCGATGGGAAGAGTGTTAAAGTAAGCAAATCATTAGCCAATTAAGACACAGAGTAGTCAACAGTTGAATCTTGACATAATTGGGCCTCTTTTTTTATAATAAGTGCAATTAATGATTACTAGTATATAGCATGATGACACGTGGTAGTGTAGGGGAGAAATTTAACCATATATTCTTGTCTAAAAAATACTTTTCAAAATACGAAAAATTAAAGAGTGCAGTGTAGTTTAATTCATAAACAGACATTCAAAATAATTTTACTTGTTTTACGATAGTAATGATATAATGGGACTGGTGAGAACGATTGATTTACTAATAACAAAAAAATAAAAAAAATCTCATAAAAAATAAAAAAGATAAATAAATGAGCGAGCGATGAAAATAGTACTCCCTCCGATCCAAACAAATGGTAACATATGGAAAAAGTGGTTATTTAAGAAAAGGTGGAAAAATGAGGGATAAAGTGGGAAAGTTTGATTGGGGCCACATGATTTTAGGTGGATTAAATAAGTAGTTGGTGAGTGGGTGAGTGGATGATAAAGTTGTAAATAGGTAGTAGATATAAGGGTAATTTAGTCCTTCTTCATGCCAAATAGGGTATGTTACCATTAGTGTGGTTCATCCATTTTAGGTAAGTGTTACCATCTGTCTGGATCGGAGGGAGTAGTTGAATAATATACTTGTTGCCGTGTGATTATTGCATGCCTAATGAGAGTTTGAACACTATAGTTAACAATGTTTAGTTGTTGATTTGAGTATTAAAGTTGATGAGTAACAAGAAGTAACTAAGTAAGGCTTCAGCAAGTCTTTTTTGTGACGGACATATCCGTCACAAGTTTGCGACGAGTCAAGTACTGCCCATGTGGTTAGATAAGACAAAACAATTGCTACTCCCTATGCACTTTGCTTTTGTCTTACCTACCCACATGGGTAATACTTGACCTGTTGCAAACTTGTGACGGATATATACCCGTCACAAGTGAGAATTTGTGCCAAAATATACACTGGAGGCGCGTTCTAAGACCATCCCCAAGCAAAAGGTCGACTTAATCGGGTCAATCAGAATTTTTTCTCTTAATCACACCTTATTAATCTTGACCCACTTTCACCCTCCCAAGCAGAAGGTCACGACCTAGGTCATCAACCCAATCATTTTTCCACTTTCCAACATTTCCAATCATTTACCATATTCACTACCCCACCAAAACCTCTCTCTTACTTCCACTTTATTTAGTTTTTAATTTTTTATTTTTGGTTTTAAATGTTGTAACTAATAAAATTGTGACACATGGAGGGTCAATTGGTGGGTCAATTTACTCTAACTTAGGTCACAAATTGACCTTCTCTACCTTGGGTCATCCTAATCATCCTCTTAATTTGTAATTAACTTGACCCAAGCAAGGTCATGACCTACCAATTGACCTTGCTTGGGGATGGTCTAATGCTTCAAGTCAACTTAATGGTGTGTTTGGCAAAACATATGCCCTGTCCATGTTATAGTCATGCTGCTTTATCCATGTGATAACCCTATTTGTATTAATGTTTAATCAACCAAACATTGACTGACTGAAGTAGATCTGGTAAAGCTGACTCGATCTGATAAGGTTGATCTGAGACCCAAAATAATCCGAATTTGTTGAGCTTGAATATGACTTAAAACTCAAATTGACCCGAACCGACCTAAACCCGAGGATAAAGAATACCCCTCAATCAATTCCCTGACTAAAACCACAAAGCTCCATTTTGTGGTAGATACGACATAGATGGGAAACAAAGTCATCAACACCTCCTCACACAGCCCAATTATTTGACTTAAAATAACACTAAAGTTAAGGGTACGAACACATAAACTAAAACAAATAATCTCGTAAGATATTAAAGAGAAGTACAAAACGGACAATGAACAAAAATTTAATTAATATAAGTTTGTGTTGGGGTTTTTGGTACAAATAACATAAAAATACAAAGACACAATATATTTGTTATGGGATTAACCCACAACCCAATCTGTAGTATTATTCTTAAACCTTAACAATAATACAATCTCAATCCTCCAACACTTAGCTACTAGCTAAGATTTCCAACTATGCTTAACTCAGGATATTAAGCATACACTCTTTTACTTTCCAACAATGACTAATGACCCTTATATATATAAGGTCCTAAATCCTAACTTACCTAGCAACATTAAGAGTCTTAACACTTGCTAACATAACACCTAATATTTAGACTTAGTAACATAAACATCTAATATGTAAATATTAGTAACTTAACCAAACATACATCTATACAAATAAAGACTCTATATGTTACTATCATAATAATGTCGGGGTTACAATTTCCAACAAACCTCCCCTTAAGCCCAACATTACTTTGGACTTGACCATCATCAAGCGGAGCGACCCAACCTTAACCCGAGAAAACCTCCCCTTGAACTAATCCATCTTCACCACATCTTCCATCATATGTGAATAAGTTAGTTTTCCCTCTTCGACCTTTGAGAACCACCTTACCATTTTTAGTGACCTCCAAAACACCATTCTTAACATGAATGGTAAAACCCAATCCATCTAATCTACCCAATGAGATTAAATTTCTACTAATGTTTGGTATGTATTTAACATCACCAAACCTTCTAACTTGGCCACATGAAGTCTTACCTTAACCTCACCAATCCCTTCAATCTTTGCCTTGTCACCATTTGGCAAACTAACCATCTTTCCTTCACATTCTTCATAAGAAGAGAACCACTCTCTTTTTCCACATATGTGATAGGAAGTTCCCGAATCTAACACCCAACTCTCTTTAGGTTCCTTTTCCCCATGAACCATTAAGAGTTCACCATCATCAATTTCTGCCATAGATGCAACCCCACTAGCACGAGTCTTTTTCAACTCTTAAAATTTTCTTTTGCCTTAGGACATACAATTTGTATATGGCCTAAGTAATCGCAGTAGAAACAGTTGATATTAGGATTGTGCTTTTTCCAACCGTCCTTCTTCTTGCCGCGATATATAAGGTCCCAACAGTTTGAGATGGTAAAACCACCACATCCAAACTCAAATCGATTTTTACAGTCAAACCCAACTAACAACCTAAACCGTCTCACCCTCTGATTAACACACAAACTACCAATGCGCAACATAATCAAAGAAAAACACCAACCACTC
Source organism: Silene latifolia (assembly GCF_048544455.1). NCBI lineage: Eukaryota > Viridiplantae > Streptophyta > Magnoliopsida > Caryophyllales > Caryophyllaceae > Silene > Silene latifolia. Next base: position 109,049,757 of record NC_133529.1, on the reverse strand, counting down.
AAACAACATCATCTAGACTGCAACAAACCCAACCTCAACCAACACCAAACGGCCAAAACCACAAAACCTCACAAGCACAACATAAAATCCCAAAACCAGATACCGATTGTGAACTCAAACCACAAGCGGATCCAAGACAAACTCGACAAGACACAAGAGACACCAAAGCCTAACAAGACACGATGAAAATAGTGAGCATGTAGTAAAAAAAAAAAAAAACGAAGGCATACATGTCATCCCTAAACTAACAAGTAACAAGTGAGGGGATGGGAGAGGAGGGAAAGGGGAAACCCACGTCGGTCCATGCGTGACCATGCTATTGAGAAAAAAATAAAATTAGGGAATGACTAGGAGACATACCGAAGGAGATGTGGGAGGGGGTGAGGGGAAGGGAAAACAACGTCAGAGAGAGCCTTGGACAATAAATCGTTGGATTGCGCATCCATGATTGAAGACACAATAGCAGCAGAAAAAGCACTCCAAGAGAAACAATAACATAACACATCCAAAAAAGGAGGTAGTCGCATGAGGCTGGTTTAAAACACAGCTTGATGAATCGGAGAAGCTTTTCCGGATCATTAATTGAATACAAAAATAAAAGGGATTAAGCGAAGGAGCAAGAGGGAAACGGACCGCCGGAGATAGGCCAAGATGCAGTTTGGCAGAGCACTGACAGAAAAAGGGTGTGAGAGTGGAGGTGGGATGGTTGTGGACTTGTGGTGGATCAAAGGAAAAGTGGGATTGTCTATTTTTGGTCTTTTTAGAGGGTTTTAGAAAGGTAAATTATGAGATGATCTCATGTAATTACATATTTTTTTTTTTACAAGAAGCAATAAATAGCTTACAATGCCCTCTGGGTTGTAAAGTAAGCTATTATGATATGTAACACTATAAACCAGATAACTAAATCTAGTATTACCAAGTCGAAAACAAAAAAATACAGCATAACTTATAACAAAATAGAACAAAGAAAACCAACAACTACAAAACCGAACATAGTCATGAAAGATCTCTTTCAGATCCTTAATAGTCCAAACAATCCCCACGAGCCATTGAGTCGATTGAGTAGCTTCATCAGCATAACTGACCTCAAATACCATCGATACATATGAGCCGCATATTGAAAATAACAAGGTGTACTTACACTCTTATGAAAAAAAAAGTTGAAAGAAAAGATGATAAGCAAGACAACGAAGACTGCAATCAACGACGATAAATCTCCTATACCTTAAAGATTCAACCCTTTGTTCATAAGACCTACATGTACATAAAACCAGCATGCAAATTACTTCCCAAACGAACTCTTCCCAAACGAGCAAGACAGACATTAACATTGATAATAGAAGACGGGACTTCAAACGAACCAAAGGACAGGAAACCCAAGTTGAAATTAGTCATTATTTTCTTAGAAGGGCTATTAAATAACCGACCCAAACCAAAAAGACCCATCATGGTCTTCATAAGGGTGATTATTAAAGATATGATAACCAGAATTTAAAGAACAATAAGTCCAAAGAAATAAAGCGACATAATATATACGGTAAAAACCACAACATCCAAACTCACCATCACTACCACCCAATACGGCTCGGCCAACCCAGATCACCTAGCCCCCTATTAATACCAAACCAACCCAAATAAAACCCACTTAATTGGACCAAGGCATAAACTCAACAAGTCCTTCGAAAAACTGAGATCAACAAAGACAAAGTGCAGGCCCGAAAATCACAAACAGGCCCATAAAAAATGGCTAACCCCATCGGACAAGAAGGGCATGCATGCAACCAAAGAAAGAGGATAACGGTCAAAGAAAAAGGCCCACCCACCCAGAGCAACGGGTATGAAATCAATAAGAGGGGGAAGGGGCGAGGGGAGGGAACTCTTAATCGATCCCATAAACTACCAGACAAAAAAAAGGACCAAGCCAACATCTGACACAACCTAAAAACTCGAGATCAGATAGGAGAACATGCCAGAGGAGGTGGGGGAAAGGGTGAGGGGAGGGGAAACACCTCCCCTGAATGCATTCAGGCAAGAACAACGGGGGGCAAAGACACAAAAAAAAGGAAGACAATCGGGCTGCAGAATTATATAGATGCGAAAGCGGAATTTCAGGAAATAATTTCCTAACATCTATCATAGGATCACATGCACAACGATATTATGAATCATAACAAAAGATAAAAAAATATTACCTTTTGAAGCGTAAATTTCTTAAATAGCTTATAAGAGAGATCGGAGAACCCCACTTGTTGCTCCTCTACTCGGTCCACAAGCACAATCCGGAAACCCATGTCCGCTAGAACGGAAGAGAAGGATCAATATCACTCTCTTACTTTTATGGGTGCTTGAGGCAAGAGGTATATAGGAAGAACAATATGTTTTTTCCCTTGTGGTTTCTTATGGAAAAAATTCATCATTTTTTTCCATCACCATAGAACCCTTTATATATAGTATCACATACCATAATGTAGTCTAGGTGGGATAAAGAAAGAACTCATATTCCTTTCCTAAAACCGGTTCCTCATATCCGTGAACTCATATTCCTTTCCCAAAACCGGTTCCTCATATCCGTGTCCTTCTAGGATTAATATTTTCTTTCCTGATTGTGCTTATATGTGTGACCTTATAGAATTATATTATTTGTCATTATTCCAATCTTACTTATTCTTTAGCAAGTAATTATGATGGGTTGTACTTTTTCACATACGAATTTTACTATTTTACATGCGCTTTTTATGATTTTACCCCTGTTATTTTTTCAATTACCTCGGTCGACCACCACGAACAAGACCCACCACATAGCTTCACCACCACCCTTCCTCTCAAACCAACTTTCCTTTTCGCACGCCCGACAATCTGATCGTCCCTAGACACCACCAAGCGCAACACCATCCACCCTGGCACCTTCACCACCATGCCACCAACAACTCACCACCTAGTTCGGCAAAAAATGACGACATAGGTCGGCTTCGCCATCAAACACCCAAACGGTAACCAAATAAACGACACAATCCGCAAATCAACAACAACAACAACAATGAAGAGTTAAGAACGATAAACACCTAAGAGGGGGAGGGGGTGAATTAGACGTACCTTTTTAAAATTTTCTCCTTTACTTGGTTAGAGGCTAACACAAGTAAGAGCTATTGAGTACTAGTTTGAGAAACTTAATGGATTGTAAGTTAATGAACGGTACAGCAGGTCTATGCAACAGTATGAATGATTGTTGTACAACACTAACAACGAGATTGAAGAACAAAAGTAGAATGATAAGAGAACGTAAAAGTAAATAAATAAACAAGACGATGTTTAAAAAATTGGTTCAACTCCTCCTCCGGAGCCTACGTCCAACCGTTATTTTATTGCTTGTTTAAAAATTTAGTCAAACTTATACTAAACCATTACAATGAAAATAACTCGCCAACCTACCCTGGTTGCAATTGCTTGAAGCTATTCCGCTTCAAGACTTTTCCTTGCTCAAAGCTACTCCGCTTAAAGACTTAAGTTCTTATCTCAACGGTTTACAGAGTCAGAATCTCAGTGGTTCACTTAAGAACATGGAGATAACAATTAAGACCTAAACACGAGAATCATTGAACATATTCTTTATTCAACAGTGAAGCGAACTGATATTTGGAGATTTTTTTGTAGCTTTGAAGAACAATCGAAGACGTTTGAAAACATAAAACGGTTTTTACAAATGATTGAAGAACAAAGCTTTAAATGCTGAAAAGATTTGCAAAGTGTTTTACAACGAATGCTCTTAAAAGTCTTAGCAATAAATTGATAAATGTGAGGCCTATTTATAGAGGAAAGAAGTGTGTAAGAGAAAGATCTTAATACTTCTTCACTCTAGTGTCCATAGGTTTGTAAGATGTATTCTCATTTAAAATATAGAAGAACAATCGAGTTTGTAAGGCTCAAGGCAGCTGCGTTTTTCCAAGACAAGGAGTGTTTCCCATAAATTTTATGGGAATTCACATTTTTGCCCAAAATAGAAAAAGCAAAAGACCTATTTTTAGCATGTAAAGCGACTTGCATTAATAAGATTGGTATCTTTTAATTCAACTTGCAAGCATATTTTTTTTGTTCTTTTATTTTTCAGATTTGAAAAATGATATCCCTTTTTGAAAACAATAAAGCTTTTGAAAGGTTTGAACACTTATGAATTTTCCGAAAATTCTCCATACGTTAGTACCAGAAACCGTGGTGCAACAGTCACAAGAACTGTTGCATGGTTTTGCAATCACTTATGCTTAAAAGAGGATATGTTTAACTACCTTGTTTACAACATTAAATCTAGGCAATGGACTTTCTTGACCTATCCTTCATCTTGATCGTCTTTGAGCTTCTTTGACCAATCATTGGATGTTTCAATTTGCTAAACAATTTAACTAAGAAGCAAATAATTAAATGACAATGAAACGTGGGATCGTCAACCAAGTGTGTTCTAACAAACAACAAACATAGTTCTTCTGGTCAATTGTAAGAAGGTAACTTGGAGCAAAAAGACAATCGACAGTAAATTTATGAACAAAAAACTATTAGCAATTTCGTATTTTCCACAAAGAGAAATCGTTCAATGAACACTGCAATGATGGTGATGATGATCAAAATCCTAATTCTGATCATCATCATGATGATTGTTGCTCATATGATGATGATGTTGGTGCTGCTAGTTCAAGTAATTGCGTCGCTGATTGATCGATTTGTTAATTGATTGATTTATTGATTAATTGACTTACGTGATGTTCCAATTTTTTTATTAGGTTTTAAGTGTAGGTGGTTTTTGGATAAGAAGGGTGGTATATGGACAATTAATTAAAAAGTGTATGAAAAAATAAAATTGGTATGTGAAAAAGTAATTCCGTTTTTTAATTCGTCAATATGAGAAAATGAGTATGAATTTATAGTGAACTTAAGATTTATGAACTTTTCTGAAGTAGACTTTATAGGAGCTGAACTTTTCTGAACTAAACTTATAGAGACGAACTTACCTGAACTTATACGAGCTGAACTAGACTGAACTTATAAGAGTTAACCTAAACTTATAAGAGCTGAACTGAACTTCACATGGGTAACATTAAGTCCAAAAGAATAGGGCATAAATGCATACTAACGTTTGAGTGTCGAACACGGATACATGAGGAAATAAGTAGAGTCGGGAGAGTTTCAGAACAACGTAGAACTTGGGGAGCGTTTGGTTGAGAGTTTTTTGGAATGGGAAAAAGCAGTAGGTAGATTATACATCCGATGTATTATCATCAATTATATAGTTTCTGAGCATTACAATAATTTTTATGAATTTTGTTTTAAAAATTATGAGTTTTACTATAAAGTTTATGAGTTTATTCACTTAAACATTAAGCTTAAAAAATTACAAAAAACTCAAAAACATTACATATAAGTTTAGTTAAATTTGAGTTTTGGCGAAAACAAAGTTAAAATCTAACTTATAAATTTTAATAAGCTCCGAAAAAATACACACATGCCCAAAAACAAATATAGTTTGAGGTAATAAGCTCAGAAAAAATACGTATATGCTCAAAAACAAATAAAATCTGAGATTGCTCAAAAACAAATAAAATCTAAGATAATACATCCGATGTATATTCCCTTTTCTCGAGAAAAAGAGACTTTTCTTTATTTGTTAGCCCAAATTTCCATTCCTTTGCCTAATTTCTAATTTTTTTTGAGGGGAGCCTAATTTCTTTTCTTTTCTTTTTTTTTGAAGGAAACCCCAATAGGGGAATCAAATCATTGCATTAGAATCTTGTTCCGCCATACAAGTAATGTCCGACGGAAACAAAGAGTACCAACTACGTCGACCTTCAGTCCAAGGACCGAAATGAGCTAGTTTGTGAGCTACCTTGTTATTTTTCCTACGTGTAAACTTAAAACAAAAACTACGAAACGAATTACAAAGAACAAAAATATCCGCATAAACTAAGTGCAAGTCACTTCGTCCCTTCGAATTTTGCTTCAAGTCTTCAACCACCGTCGCGCAATCGCTTTCCACTTCGACATCAAGCTGTCCGTGTTTCAGAGCTTCCCTCAATCCATGCCAAACTCCCAGAGCTTCTGCCATTGCCACGCTCATATCGTCACGTTGCTGCGTCACTGCACACCAGAGGATCGTACCATTGTCGTCTCTCCCAACACTTCCCCATCCCACTCCAACTCCCTCCAATACCGCAGCATCCACATTTATTTTCACTCTCCCCTGACTCGGTTTCACCCACCCACTCTCCTCCTCTGCCTCCCTCGTCTTTCCTTCTCTCTGGACGATCCCTGTTTGCATTTCCCACACTATCTCCCTCACTCTTCTTGCCACTGCGCCTGCTCGTCCGCCCTCACCTTCAAAGACAAGTTTGTTTCTATCCTCCCAAATTGCCCAACAAATTGTCGTGAATTCCGTACACTCCCTCTCCCCCATGCCCTTCAACATCTCTTCAATCCAATCCCTAGCCTTGGTGTAACCCACTCCCTCCATACATTCCACTCCCATCTTATCCCAAATTTCCCCCACCCCACCACAATCTCGCATCGCATGAAGACAAGTCTCCATACAAATGTGACATCGTGGGCAAGTTGCATCCGTCAATTCCATTCGGGCAGTTATGTTACTTCGAGTGGCAAGGGAATCATTACATAATTGCCAAAAGAAGACTTTTATGCGCGGAAGTATAGGGACACTCCATAGCTTGTTCCATAACCAACGCGCTTTACTTGTCTCCGACTGACCCACATCATCAGTTCCTTCTCCCATGAGTCGCCTGTAAGCCGACCTTACGGTATAATCCCCATCTTTTTCAAGTTCCCAGCACCAATCATCATGAGGTTTCGATTCGCTAATTCGAATTTTCCTTATACGATCGCATTCAAAGGCCAGAAACAAAGAATTAAGTTTCGCATTACACCAGTTCGTACCTTCATCGTTTAGCAGCTCGCTCACCATCATATCACTAGGTCGATCTCCTTTTGGCGATATTACTCGTCTTGTTTGGTCCCTGGGATCCATGGGTCCTGCCAAACCCGTGTAGAAGAGCCATCACCAATCCGTTTCCTCGCCCCCATGAGCACCACCCTTCTAGCATTCCATAACCCCCTCCATGTATAGCTGGGTGTAGCACCTAAATCTGATTCCATAAAACTCGTTGTGGGAAAATACTTGCCCTTTAGAACTCTCGAAAAAAGGCACTCGGGCTGCGTCATTATCCTCCATGCTTGTTTCCTCAATAGGGCGTCGTTGAACTTCTCAAAATCTCGAAACCGAGCCTCCCCCTTCTCCTTTAGGACGGCACATCTTCTTCCATGCTATCCACGGTATTTTCCGCTTTCCCCTCTCCGAACCCCACCAGAAACCCGAGACAAGAGACCTCAAATCACTACAAAAACTCGTCGGAAGCTTGAACACGCTCATGGTATAAGACGGAATTGCTTGGCCTATCGCCTTTATCAATGTCTCCTTCCCCACCTTACTAAGCACAAGACCCCTCCATCCTTGTAGCTTCTTACTCAACCTGTCGCGAATAACACTAGTTAGATTCTTTTTCGACCGACCCACCGTGGTTGGGAGACCCAAATAACGGTCCTGCTCTTCCACCATCCGCACTCTCAATACCCCATTAACTCGCTGCTTTCTATCCCACTTCGTGCCCTTACTAAATGAAATGGTTGTTTTGTCGAGATTAACCAATTGCCCCGACCCCTGCTCGTACCTATTAAGGATTTCCCGGACCTGAGCTGCTTCCCTCTCATTCGCCCTAGCAAAGATGAGACTGTCATCGGCAAAAAATAAATGTGAAATAGCCGGAGCTTGATGAGCTATTCGAACCCCTTGTATCGCACCACGCTCAGCTGCTCTTCGAAATAGACTTGAGAGGACTTCCGCACATAATATGAATAAATAAGGTGATAGAGGGTCTCCCTGACGCAGGCCCCTCTCGGGATAGATGACCCTCGAATTTTCTCCATTTACTCCAATTGTATACGAAACCGTTTGGACACATGCCATCACCCGGTTCACCCATCTCCTATCAAACCCCATCCGCAAGAGCACCTCCTCCAGGAAAGTCCACTCTATTCTATCATAAGCTTTAGACATATCCAATTTAAGCGCCATGTGCCCTCCGCCACTCCTGCTATTCTTCATATGGTGAAAAATTTCAAAAGCGACAATAACATTATCCGTTATTAATCTTCCAGGCGTAAAGGCACTTTGATTCTCTGACACCACCTATCTAGAATTACTTTCAGTCTATTAGCTAATACTTTGGAAATAATTTTGTATAAAACATTGCATAAGCTAATCGGGCGAAAATCCGACAACTTGTCTGGGGCTTTCTTCTTTGGTATTAGAACGACCTTAGTATGATTTAATCCCTCCGAAAAATCGCCTCCATTTAGAATATTAAGAGCCATTTTCACCACCGATCGACCCACAATGTGCCAATATGTTTGATAGAATAGAGCATTCATCCCATCCAACCCGGGTGCCTTTAGAGGATGCATCTGTTTGAGAGCCTCAAGAACCTTCTCCCCTCTGTATTCCTCGGCCAAAATCAGGTTCATTTCATCCGTGACCCTCCCTTCCACGCCTTCCATCAAGCCTGTGAAATCCCTTGGATTCAAGGATTTAAATAGGTTCGAAAAATAGTTCGCCGCGCACTCAGCTATATCCCCAGTCTTCTCATATATACGGCCTTGCTCATCCACAATTTTTGAGATATGGTTTTTCGTTTTACGTTGGGATGCTTTTTTTGTGGAAGAAAGCCGTATTTTTATCTCCGTCCCTTAACCATAGAGCCCTAGACCGTTGATGCCAGAAAGTTTCCTCCTGTCGAATTAGAATGGCAATGTCTTTTACAATTTTTTTCCGCTCTTGTACATCTCTCGCTCTCATGCCGCCTTCGTTTAATGCCTTCAGTCTGTCACGTTTTTTCTTTAGGTCCCGGACAATCTTACCGATGCTCACCCTTTTCCAAGCTTGAAGTTCAGCAGCACACCGACTAATCATCGTCATAACGTCCTCCTCTCCCCCCACCAGGCTCTCTGTAATGCTTCCTCACACCCTTCCTCCCCCACCCACACTTGTTCAAATCGGAACTGCTTATTTCGTTTTGAATTTTCTGCTCTCTGCTTTGCTATATGAACATATATCGGGGAATGGTTCGACCATTCTCGCTCAAGATGAATCAATTTAGAATACGGAAATAAGTCCATCCAAAGCCCCGTCACCATCGCCCTATCCAACCGGCACTATCTATTATCCTCTCCCACTTGCCCATTATCAAACGTATAACCATATCCCTCATAAGGTATGTCTCTCAACCCACACTCGTCGACCGCATCTCTAAAATTATTCATTTGCCATTGTTGTCTCCCCCCCCCCCCCCAACATCTCCGTAGCATACAAAATTTCGTTAAAATCTCCTACGCATAACCACGGATCCGGTCCTTCCTCAGCTAAGAGTCGAAGTTGTTGCCATGACAACCATCTATCTTGTATTGCAGGCCACCCATAGAAACCCGTTAGCCTCCAGCTAAGGCTATCGTGTCTTACCATGCCGTCAATGTAGTGATTTGTTGCTGACCTCAGCTCCCAAGTGACCTCCTCCTTCCATAGTAAAGCAAGTCCACCTGATATTCCTACGCTATAAACCTTTATACCCTCGAAACCATCCAGACGACTTCTTACCTTCCTCATCTCCTCTCCACTAAGTGATAAGGTTATTTCAGTCGTTGGCCTTAATCAAAGTAAACCTAAACTACTACTAACAAAATAGCTAGCGGTAAGTCAGGATCGAATCCATAGGGAAGCGGTGATTATCTAGTTTGTTGATGTTTATAGTGTGTTAAGGTGACCAATTGTGGGGGTTTGTTTGGTTTGATTTCTAACAGCTAATTGCAAAGTAAATAAAAGATGAATAACGATAATATTAAAAGTCTAGGATTTCCGGCTCACTAGGTCAATTATATGGGGTCTATTAATCAATTGCTAGATCTACCAAGTTGTCTAAGGTCATAAGATCGGTCGACTCTATTATGCCCTTTAGATCGATTCTAACACGCGGTCGCTATAATTAGGTACAATCTATTCGATTATCGCAACCTATATTAATTCTAACCCGGTCGGTGAAAGGATTAATTCGCTACACTAATTAACAACTCAGGCCTAAGTTAATTAACTAGAATAAGAACAATAATCAAACGGCAACTTAAACGATTTCACTAGCAATTAATCAACTTCCCCTTTCTAATTAACCTAGATCCCCTTCACCCTAGATTAAGAATTTAGCTACTCATATTAAAGGTACAAACAACAATAACAATAATAAGAAACATGATTGCAAGCATAAAAGATGAACAATGAAATAAATGATTAATAATAAAGGAAAGATTAAGAACAATACCGTAATTAAAGGCAATAGATCCGAACAATAATTAAACTAAGCTAAGTATTTGAAAGAGTTTTATAAGGTAGCTATATTAAACCTACTTAAAATAAAGCATAAATAACCTAGGGTACGAGTTTTGGTATTTATAGCAATACATAACCGACTTAAGGAAAGTTGCGGAAATTATAAAACTGGAAGGTTCCTCGATCGAGCCTAATTGGACTCGATCGAGGAACCACTTCCTCGATCGAGCCTGGCCTGGCTCGATCGAGGCACCAAATTTCAAGAACACCCAACTCTCGACATTGCGAAATTTAGTTGATTTGGTTGGTTCCTCGATCGAGCCTAGCTTGGCTCGATCGAGGAACCAAGTTCCTGCTTTGCGCACTGATTTTCAAACGGCCGCCATTTCTTCGTTACTCGTCAGAAACAAGCGATTTTTGCGGCGTTGGAAAGCTAAGAGGATAAGCTTTCACTTCCATTTGGAATTACTTGAAAATCAGTTGTAGAACTCAAGATATGACTCTTCAAAGAAAGCACTAGTGATAAGAAGCTCTTTTCTTCGTGTTTTCTTCTTAACTTCTCTTCCTTCATTCTTATGGATTCTCGTGCCATGCTTCGTGTATCCCTTCATGTCCACTCCGCGATTCTCATTTCATTCCTTTGCTCCTCAAATGCATCATTCCTGCATCAAACATCAAAAGGCGGAAGTATCGACATTCTAACTTAAAAGGCATGTAAATGCTATAAACTAGCACGAAACCGTATCAAAAGCAATTAAGGGGAGGCATAAATATGTATATAATTATGACTCATCACTAAGCTTCGTCTCACAAAGGAAAATAATAGTCGGGGCCTCCCTCCGGACAAGGTTTCTTAAACCGCCTACTGCATCGGGGTTGCCCAGCCCCCTGCAGTTACGGCTCAAGAGTTTCATTGGGCCGGGCGGGGTTGAGTCATCTCAACCTCCGCCTCAGGTGAACTTACATCCATGAAACAAAGCCGTTTACGCAAATCACTCCCATAATTCTCATCCAATCCAGTCCCCTTCTCCTCCCTGCCCCGTTTTATGTGCACCTCCATGTTGCTGCTACTGTAATTAGTAGCACCTATCTCCCTCGCTATTCTCTGCCAGTGCTTCCCTCCCTTCGTCTGACCCATATTTTCCTTCTCGACACCCCCTTCAGTCAGGGCATTCGCTTCCTCCCCAGATACAGTCATTATTACACCTTCCTCCATCGAAACTGCTTCCCCACCATGCCCTCCATTTCCATCATCTCCCCCCTTCTCAAGTATTGATAAGCCACTTCCTTCAGAGCTAGCATTTGGGATACCTGCAACATCCACCCCTGACTTCGGTTTCGAATGAATCACCACCCGCTGGAGTCTCGCAATCATTTGCTCGATGTCTTCATCCGCCTGCTTCCTACTTTCCTTATCAAATAAATTATTCAAAGATCTAGCCACAGTTGTCGGGTGAGCAGCTGCAGTTTTTGTGACTTTCCACGGCGAGGCTCGCATCCATTCTCCGTACAGTAAGTCTGCTTCTTCATAAGGTCCCTCATCGCAGTCTTTTTCACCGTGCCCTAGCACCCCGCACTCATAACAAAACGTCGGAACTCGCTCATATTTAACCTTGAACTGGGTGGCCACTCCATTAGGCAGACGGATAGTAATGTCTCTTTTCAACGGGATTCTCACATCATGAAGGAACCGAATTCTCACTGCCCTTTCGATCTCTGGCATCATAACCTCTTCCACACTTATGAAACTGCCCAGCTGATTACCCATCCTCCGTAAATTCTGCATATTTGTTCTTCCCTTTATAGGTAGGTCATAAATTCTTGCCCATATCAGTACCAGGTGCAATGGAGTATCAGTAAGTTTGTTATTCTCCCTTGGTTCGTTGAAACCCCACATAAACTTATCGAAGTGCCATGGCTGACCCGATAGCACCCGCTCTTTATCCTTAACATTAGTAAATTTAAATATGAAAATTTTCTCCTTCGCATCGATGACGTTCCCTATAATCGAACCTTTAGGGTTCCAAAGTTTCGTCATCGATTTAATGGCCGCCTTTGTATTGATTGCTTTTGATGCCCAAAGTTTTCCAATTAACATGTATTCAATTATCTCACCCCCAGACCACTCACCCCCCACATCCCACACAAAACCATCTCCCCCCTCATCATCGTCCTCAGTCCTACTAATAGCTTTTCCTTTATCTTTATTCATGTCGATGAGACACAAACGGGATAGAAACGCAAAAGTAAAAAAGATCTAAAACCACGAAGAAAAAAACAAACCAGATAAACACTTACGTGGAAAGAGGTAAGAGATTAGAGATTAGAGAAGAAAGAGAGGAAGAAAAACGGGTCCTTGACTCGAAAGGACGAGTTGACAGGGAAACACTAGAGAATCTCCACTAGAAACCCTAGGGAGCACGGTTAGATCCGTAACCATTGATTACGGGAGCCTAATTTCTAATTTTGGTTACCCCTCATTCCCCCATTTTCATTCCCCTTGCCCACTAGGTATTGGATACTCTTTTCCCGTTATCTTCCACACACTACCAACATCTACCACACCACCACCTATCACCAACCATCGACGAACACCTTCACCTGCACCATCAATCACACTCTCAAAAACCCCACTGCCCGCATAACCAACCCCTCTCAACCAAAAACATTCTCTCCTCCGAAATCTAAAATAGTACTCCGTATTAACAGGGAGGTGGGGTGGCCATGTTGGTGCGACGACAATAGGGGTGCAAGAAACCCACCACTATGCATCTGAGGTATGGTATGAAACCCCGATTTTTGTTAAACAAACACATAATATGAGTGTGACTCGTTCCAAACTCATACCTCATGCCTGCCTTTGTTGAGTGGAACACCCCCTAAGTATACAAGAGTTTAAATAGTCTTAAAAATAAAACATTTATTTTGTTTATGCTAAAATTCAAGACTCTAGGTTAATGTTAGGTCTATAACACAAATGCTTGATAACTGTACAAATTGTGGCAGCAGGCAGCCAGCTTTCTAAATCATATCATAAACGGATACGAGACAGTAGAGCCGGTAGACAGGTTACATGATCATTTTCTGGAGAACTGAACCAAAAACAAAACCTTATTCCTAAATGAGTTGGGGTCAATTCAGAAAATGCACAATAGACAAATCGATGAAAAAATCTTGCCTCAAACGAATGCCAGGAATATCTTTCAAACCCATTCTTCAATGTGATACTCAAAATGTCATGACAACCTCTCTTCAATGTGATACTCAAAATCATCAACAGCGGTAGTTTGAGACAATATAGCAGTCTGCCAGGAATCGGCAACATTCTATTTCCTCAAACGAATGCCAGGAATATCTTTCAAACCCATTTTCACTGCCGTTTTCCTGAAAAGTGCCGGAGGTTTCTCCAACCCGATTGACACACAAAATTGGTTGGCCCATTTAACAAGCGAGGTCTTATCCCTCCCAGTTTCTTTAATAGAGTTATAGTAGCCGAGCCAAGCATGATATGCAGCTTCCTTCACACTTGTATCCACTTTTGACATCGAATCTTCCATCTGCAAAATGATACGAGATTTTGAGTCCCAAGTGATAAACTAGATTGTTTTAACATTTAACAAGAAAAAGTTCTAGACGGTCTTGGATTATATCTAAATGACACCAAAACAAAGCCCAAATTAATTATGCAAATACTTTCTTAAAACAGGGATGGAATTAAATGAAACTGAGATAGTGTCATAGTCCGCAATCTACATTAGTCTCACATTGGAAAAAGAGATTGGCTAGTTTATAAACCAAGGAGTTACTCCATCCATAGCCAATTGGTTTTGGGATGCAACCTCCTTGGAGTTATTTGGACTTATAAACTATAGACTCTCTCTTCTGGGTGCGGGCCCGGTAACGAAACTTTAACACATAAATCATCGTTATAGCAACTAGTGGGGTCAAAAGCATTTTTCTCTCCAAGATAAATCGGGTTCATGATTTTTTTTATTTTAAAAGGCTAAAATAGACAAGTGCGCAAATCCACAGCCAGAAATATAACCTTCAATTTCACCTCCGGGCTAATATGTGGTGCAGATGACTTTTCAACATGAAGATCTCTTATTTCTTCCAGAAAATGCTCCTCCCACGGCGCAAGCACCAAAATTCCTTCACCATATTTTCCTGCTCGACCAGTCCTTCCAATACGATGTATATATTGCAGTCTATCAGATGGGATTCCGACCTAAAAGGCCATTGGATACATCAAAAGTGTTTTGAGTTATATAATACTTCGCTGAATCATATGATAATATATAGACCCCTTTCCTTCACTCAAGAGCATGTACCATCTTTTAGATTAAATTATTGCATTGCAGCAAGTTACTCCATGACAAATATTTTTCGGAGAAAAAGTCCTAATTTGAATGCAGCATTTTGTCAACGTGAGTTGCAGAAGTTGGTGTATATGTTGAAATATAATGATGCACTTCATCAAAATCAAAAAAAAAAAATCAAGGAAAATACTTTTTTTTTCCAGGATTTGGGTCAATCAAGTAAATGATTAAACTGTAAATAATCCGCAATTAGCCAATTACCAGCACACTGCATTTTAGATATAGAAACTGAAATTTGTGCACACAGTATAAAACATAAGATAAGTAGTACCTGAATAACCAAAGAAACATCAGGATAATCCATCCCTCTAGATGAGACATCTGATGAAATTAGAATCAACCGTTTTGATTCCTTAAATTCATCAGCTATGCGAGATCGATAAAATTGTGGCTTTCGAGAGTGTATCTCCCTGACATTCAATCTCATCTCACGGAACAGAAGGTACATGAGTGAAGTTACCATCCCAGTTGTACAAAAAACAATAACCTAACACCAATCAATCACAAATTGGGGATTTAAAAGAAGACGTGGATTTAGTTAAGTCTATCACAGAAATTAAGCATCATTTTACCTTGTAATCAGGCATTCCAGAGATATGCTTTTTTAGAAGTTGGTAAACTACTTGAAAATGCATATCGTGAGGAACAATAACATATGACTGCTTCACCTGCATACAAAAAAGATGATGCTCATTATACTAAAACTAGTTGGTTAAGTGGATTCGCATGGAACAGGAGAGGGACAGGGTTACCAGCTGTGCTTGGCCCCTACTGCATTGCGAACCAGTTCAGGCGTGTTTTGTAATTTGCTTGCTTAAAATCTATATATCAGGCTCTTTTAAGAGTGTTCGTGCATAAAATGTGGTGCTCATATCGAACCAGTCAGCCATGGGAAGAGAGTGAGGTATTGTATTTTCCTAGTTTGGATGTAGTGCAGGAACTAAAGACGCGAGAGCGTAAGGGTGGGCACTTTACTTCGCCCGTTCAAAAATTTCAATCCCTCCATAACTGGAAAGATTTCAAGGGAAAACGAATCAGTCATTCGCCCCTTCTCCTTTACTCACTCTAAAAATATGCAGCTTGAGTATAACCTTGTAACCCCTTATTTCTTCTCGTCTTTTAACTTTTAAGGCATGTTCCTCTCTAAAAGCTGGACATTCACCTATGATCTATGAAGAGAATATTATTATAAAAAATGTACAAAGAAATGGTCTCTGGAAGCATTTCAAGATACGAGTTCATTAGAAATAATAATAATAATCATCATTCTCTCTAAAAAAAGTCTCTAAAATCTCTGATTTTCTCTCGATTTCTTTCCATGTTTAGCCTCTTGCTTGCTTGATTCCACAGCAGTTCCATGTTGAAGGGTAGAGGAAGGCCTCCGAAAATTACTAAATCAATTCCGCAATCACAAGATCCTTTAAACGATACCAATATGGACGCTAATGGTTCTGATTTGGGGGAGATTGCTCAAACGCAGGTAAATGGTTCTCAACCACCTCAATCTCCAAATTTTCTTAATGTTTTGCTTAATAACGCAATTGGTGAATCATCTAAGGCTAGTAGTTCCTCGGATAAGTCTAATGATTCTACTATTATACCATCTATTCCTGTGATACCTAGTACTATGCAGCCATCTAAGACTCTAAGAGTGTGGCATAGGATTGGGGACAATTACTTAATGCGAAATCTCAGGTGGGGATGAATCTACATTTCTGTAAGAATATTGCTGATTCTACAGAGATTTGCATTGAAAAGGATGATATTGAGGATGAACTGAAACTGGTTGGAACTGTAAGTTACAGCAGATGAATGATGACGTGATTAGCACATGAATGATGACGTGATTACGAACTGGAATCATGTGGGTAAGCCTCTTATTCAGTACTATAGGAAGGGATGGATTGTCTTTCAATTTGCATCTGCAACTGATGTGAATGATGTTCTTGAGAGGGGACCATGGATGGTGGGTGGTCATGCTTTAATTCTGAAGAAGTGGTCACCAGATTTTGGACTTAGTTGGACCAAGTATCTCATATCCCAGTAGTTTGGTTATGTTTCCTAACCTGGACCCTTATCTTTGGTCATCGAATGTACCAAGTAAAATTGCTAGTAAAGTGGGAGATCCCTTTTTGCTGATCATATTACAACTTTAAAGCACGCTTGGGGATTTGCTCGTATAATGGTCGATGTGGATCTATCTAAGAGTTGGTGGACGATGTGATCATCATTAATACTCCTTTTGGTGGTCAATTCGTGCAAAATGTGGAGTACGAATGGCTACCTTATTACTGTAGGAGTTGTCATAAACTGGGCCATGAGATGAATACATGTAGGAGAGTTGAAATGAAGGAAGCAAAAATTGTAGTTAAGCCTGTCTATAAAAGGAAGGCTGAAACTGTACAGAAAAAGTTGGTGCAGGCTGATAGGGGTGTGCTGGAATCTGTGAATGCTCAAGAGGCTGTAATAAATACACCTCCACCTATGGGTATTGATGATGTGGCTTCAAGGCTTTTGGAACAAAATCAAAGAAAAGCTTACCCATTGCTACAAGTTTGGTCATCGCCAACAGGTTTACTAATTTGTTCTCAGAGGAACGTATGCCAGCTGGTATTTCTCAACTCTTCATTGTGGAGAAAGTTGGGGACATTCTGGGGGAGGACAAGCCACCAGACATAAGTTGCAGATGCTCTTATCTTCATGGAATTTTAGGGGAGTCCTATGCAATTATGAATATCACAATAATGAGAGAATTTGGGTCATCTGGAATCCTTCTACTGTGGATATTACTGTTCTGGGGAAATCTGCTCAGTATATTCAGTGTAAGGTTTTTCATCCTACCTCTCATACTAGTGTGTTTGTTACCATGGTTTACGGGATTAACAGTGGTGCACTTAGGCAGTCTCTCTGAGATAGTCACATGCATCTTTCTAGCCTTATTGATGAGAGTTGGTTACTAATGGGTGAATTCAATGTTGTGAAAATGTTGAGGAACGCTTGGGCCCTAACCCCTCCTGATCAGAAGGATTTGGATGAGTTCAACGAATTTATTTCACTCTGCTCTCTGGAGGATATTAATAGTGGCTTTACAGCTTCGTTGGAGCAATAAACAAGATGGTAGGCTTAGAACCTGGTCAAAGCTAGATAGGGCCTTGATTACCTCAACTTGGATTAGGGAGTTCCCTCATTCCCATGCTCAATTTCTTCTGCCTGGTATTTCAGACCATATTCCTATAGTGGTCGCCCTTGGAGGTGCTAGGCCAACTTCAGCTGCAAGATTCCAATTCCTAAATTGATGGACCAAGCACCTAGATTTCAGAATACTGTTAGGCAGACCTGACCTGGCAGGCTGTGCAGGTCAGGGACTAAAGGGCACTTCTATGTTCAGTTTGACTGTGAGAAATTAAAACAGGTAAGATTGGCTGTCTCTGTTCATCATTCAAGCTTCTCTGACCTTCCTACGAGGATAAAGGATGCTAAAGAAGCCCTTTCTAACTGCCAACAGAGGCTTGTACATTTCCCTCAGGATCAGGGATATATGGAGAAGGGAAAACAGCTTCTGGAACGTTATTGTATTTTGAAGATGGCTGAACTAAGTGCCCTCTCTCAAAGAGCTAAAATAACGCACATTTAAAAATCTGAATGCAGTTCAAAATACTTTTATACTAGGATAGCTACACGTAAACATTTGAGCTACATTGGTACAATAGTGGGTGACCAGGGAATAATACATACTGATCAGGCTGCTGTTGAGGCTGCTTTTTTCAGGTTTTATCAATTTTTTTTTTTTTGGGAAAACTACTTCTGTCTCTATGTTTGATGCTGGTGTGGTGGCTCAGGGTCCAAAGTTGATCACATCTGATTGGGCTAAACTGGTTGGGCCTATTAGGAAGGAGGAAATCAAGGCTGCATTTTGGTGATAGATTCCAATAAGAGCCCAGGAGTGGATGGATTTTCTTGTGGGTTCTTTCAGGCTAGTTGGACTATTTCGAGAAGGATTTTTGGCATGCTATTTGGGATTTCTTCAAAAAGAAAAAAATGCTAAAGCAAGTGATGAGCAATAAGTAGATTATACATCCGATGTACTACCGCCAGAGTTTCTGAGCATTAAAATAAAGTTTTTGAGTTTTGTTTTAAAAATTATGAGTTTTACTATAAAGTTTGTTCTTTCACTTAAACATTAAGCTCAAAAAATTACAATAAAAACTCAAAAACATTACATATAAGCTTAGTTAAAATTGAGTTTTGACGGAAAAAAAATTTAAAATATAACTTATAAACTTTAATAAGCTCAGGAAAACTACACATATGCTCAAAAACAAATAAAGTTTGAGGTAATAAGCTCAGAAAAAATACACATATGCTCAAAAACAAATAAATTCTGAGGTAGTACATCCGATGTATGTTCCTTTTTTCCACAGCCCTATTCTATTCTTGATCTGATTCTTAAGAAACAGGTCTCCAGTACTGTTCTTAACTATAAGCCTACTACGTGTTCTACAATATATAGATCTTAGTAAGATACTTGCTAATAGGATGAAAGAGGTTTTGGGGGATTTAATAGACCCGAGCAATCCGCATTTGTGCCTATAGAAACACTCATGATAATATTATGGTTTCTCAGTTGTTGGTTAAAGGTTACTCGAAACTTCACATCTCCCTTAGATGCCTGATAAAAGTGGATATTCGCAAGGCGTTCGATTCCATCAATTGGAAGTTTGTTGAAAGTATGTTGATTGCTTATAATTTTCCCGGAGAGTTCATAGAGTGGATTATGGCTTATATCACAACTACTAGTTTTTCTCTCAAATTGAATGAGAAGTGTTCTGGTTATTTAAAGGGGAATGTGGAATTACACAAGGGGGTCCCCTTTCACCTTACATCTTTGTTTTTAGTATGAAGTTGTTATCCTGGATACTTGAGAAATTTCCAAAACAAGCCTCTCGACTCTCTTTTCCTATCGCCCCAAATGCTCCAGGATAATGCTCACTCATTTAACATTTGCTGATGATCTGATGAGCTTCACTAGAGGTGATCTCCCCTCTGTCCAGCATGTTGTAGATTCCCTTCAGGATTTTGCTTGCTTTTCCAGCTTACATGCAAACCCTTCGAAAACTGAGATTTACCTTGGTGGGGCCAAGGACAATGTCAAGGCTGACATACTGAAGGCTTCTGGTTTCAGGTTTCCCTTCAGATATCTTGGGTCTCTCTCTTAATACTTCTAGACTTAGTCATGTTATGTATGAGGCTCTGCTGCTCAAAATAAAGAAGTATGTGGGACATTGGTCTACTCAAATGCTATCCTATGCATGGAGAACCCAGCTTCTTAATCCTGTGGTGTTTGGGACTGAAAACTTCTGCCTTGCAATCATGCTATTGGGAATAAGGATGAGTTTTCTCCCTTCTCTCTTCTTGCACCATCAATAATCAATTTAATGCTTCCAAAGGGTATGACTTCTTTAGAGAGAAATCTAGGAAAAGAGTGGGATATAAGGTAATTTGGAATTCTATTTGTCTACCAAAGCACAGCTTTGTTGCATCATTTGCCAAGGATCGCTTACCTATTGTTGACCATTTGAAGCGTAAGGGATTCTGTTTACCTAACAGGTGTGCTCTTTGCCAACATGATGAGGAAACTCAGTCACATGTTCTTTGCTTGCCTGTTTGCTGTACATGTCATGGAACAGCTTTTGGTATTGTATGGCTGGGTATAACCAACCCCAAAGGCCGCAGAGCCTGAACTATGAGCTTAAGAGATATAAGGGCAGGAAACAGAGGAAGAGATCGAGATCTCAATGGCGTAGTCGAAGTCTTATTGCTGCTATATATTTGCTGTGGGAGGAAAGAAACTGTAGGATTTTCCATGGTCTCTCACACGTCTGACTAGTTGCTGCTCAAGTAAAATTCTTTCACAGTGTTAGGCTTTTGAATGGGGAAGGTGAGTGTAATATGGAAACTGTTAAAGAGTTTGAACTCGGGTCTTTTTTGTGGTCATCTGCTTTTTGTAAGATTTTTTTTATTTGCCCTATATGGATGAATAAAGATGCCATCTTTCTTGCAAAAAAAGAAAAGAAAAGAAAAGAAATTGTCTATGAAAGTATCTTATACAGGGAAATCAACTGGCGGTCCTACTTGTACAGAAGACAGGCCCATCAAAATTTTATAATCATAAGAGAAACAGGGACACCTTAGTGCTTTCACCAACAGCTTATCTATTCTGCGTCGAAAAGAATTAAACTAGCAGATTATCCCTTAATTTGGACTACACAAGTTCAACCTACCCATTACCCACCATCGGCCCCTTCTTTGCAATTTGAGAACTAATTATAAATTTCAGGCTGGAGTTAACAGAAAATAGCATGCCATGACATTAGAGAAGACTACAGCATTAAAATCTGGGGACAACAATGTTAAGAGTTGCAACAAAAGCTAAAAGCATTTCGCAACTTCATTTGTAAACATGCAAGTTTATGCACAAAATCCTCCACCACAGATCGCTATAAACCACCAACCGACCGATATATTGTCAAGAAGAAACAGTAACCCTTCCTAGAACAACCTACAAATATTAATTTATCTGATGAACACCGGACCCGAAATTGGTGGGGAATCATTTCATTGATTTTCATATTTACCATGCGTCAAAGAAAATCGCTTTTAAGGTTTCCTTTCGGAACTTATGCAGATGCTAGAGCTACAACAAACCATCACAGATTTGCCAACCCCAAACACATTCTTGCTACAAACATAATCTTGGAAAACACTGATTTAATAATAGCACTTCCTTCATTAGAAAGTAGAAACCTTTGATCAGACTCACATCTACGTTATTGTACTACTTCAAAGTGACAAATAAATAAATCTGAAATTTGTTTCAAGTGCTTATAAAGCAAGCAACTTCAACACAAAGATTTGATCAGATGCCGGCACTGTACCTTAGAGTTTGTTTCTGGACAATTTTCATCCTCAGTGTTTATGCAAACATGCTCCCTTTTCAGAACAAGCTGAGAAATTCTGCGAACCTGAATACATAGATGACCACGATTGAGAACCTCACAAAGATATGTTGTAGCACTGAGCCTAAACACCTGACAAGTTTTGGACTTTTAACAGGAATTAAAGCATAACCTCTTTATCTAGGTTTGGAGACAAGGGTTAAGGAAATAAATGCTACTAGTATTACTAAAAAATTTCCTGGTTTCATGGTTATTAACAATTATACATTTAACTACAATGGAAGGGTATGGGTGTTCTGGAATCCTAGGACTGTCACTGTCCTTTCTACTGTAGTTCATCAGCAATTTATACATGGTGAAGTTCTTCATCATGCAACTCAAAAAAAGTTGGATATAACTATGATATATGGTTATAATGATGCAAATGGTTGAGAGTTTCTTTGGGAGCAACTTATTCATCTTTCTCATACTATTACTAGATGGATCGCCTTGGGGGATTTTAATATTGTTAGCAATACTACTGAGATCGGGTCCTAATCCTCCTAGTATTTCTGAGATGATGGCTTTTAACAATTGTATTTCTAGCTGTCAATTAGAGGATCTAAGGAGTCATGGCTGTGATTTCTCCTGGACAAATAAACACAAGGATGGCACTAGAGTTTGGTCTAGATTGGATAGAGCAATGGTTAACAATGCTTGGCTTACAGAATATCCAGGGTCTTCAGTTAATAACTTCCTGCCTGGTATTTCTGATCACTCATCTTTACTTGTTACTGTGTTTGAGGATAGGCAGTGCAAAAAGAGATTTAGTTTTTTGAATTGTTGGCTTGATCATCCTTTATATGGACAAATTGTTCAGGAGGGATGGGATTATTATTGCCAAGGGTCTTCTATTTACAATTTTTTTCGTAAGCTTAAAGCTGTCAGATGGGGACTCTTTAAACTGCACAAGGAACACTATAGTGGGTTTACTGCTAGAGTTGATGATGTTAAGAATAATCTCAAGCAATGTCAGATGGAAATTCAACAGACCAGGTTTAATCTTGACTTATTAGAGAAGGAAGCACAGCTAATTGATCAATATTCTAAACTGAAAAAGGCTGAACTACAAATGCTTTACCAAAGAGCTAAGATTCAAAATATTAAACTGGCTGATTGTTCTACTCGATATTTCTTGGCCAAAATAGCTGTAAGGGAAAATCAAAGTATTGTTGGTTCAAGGCATTGATAATGTTAATGCTGCCTTTGTGGATTACTATCAACATCTCTTAGGTCAAAAAGTGGAGACTGTAAAACAAGATAAAACTTTTATTGCAAAAGGCTACTGCTTATCTTCTGAAGAGCATGGTCCTCTATGCCTTCCTGTCTCCACTGATGAGATTCAGAAAGCTCTTTTTGCTATTAATGACAATAAAAGTCTAGGCTATGAAGGGTTTTCTTCTGGGGTTTTTTAAATCTTCATGGTCTATTATTGGAGAGGATTTTGTCAATACTGTGATGGACTATTTCAGAACTGGGAAAATGACCAAGCAGGCCAACATTACAGTGCTAACTCTCATCCCTAAAAGCCTGTTGTGGCTACTGTTCTTGACTATCGACCAATTGCCTGTTGCACTGTCTTCTACAAAACCATTAGTAAGATTTTGGTAAATAGATTAAAGCCTCTACTTCCTATGTTGGTAGGTAAAGAGCAGGGTGCTTTTGTTCATGGCAGGATTATTTTTGAGAACATGATGCTTTCACAGTCTCTAGTCAAAGGTTATGCTGTACAGACTTGTTCCCCAAGGAGTCTCATAAAGGTAGACATATGACTCCATTCAATGGAATTTCGTAGAGGATATGATATGATTTTAAGTCTGAACTTTCCTACACAGTTTGATAAGTGGATAATGGGATGTATAACTAGTACATGGTTCACCTTAAGGATTAATGGAAGTGACACTGGGTTTTTCAAAGGTACTGCTGGACTTAGACAAGGGGATCCTCTTTCCCCTTACCTATTTGTCCTTGGGATGGAGATACTCTCCCGATATCTTAGACAGATTTGTATGCTCCATCAGGTGTCTTATCACCCTAAACGTGCCAAGATTCATCTTACCCATCTTATTTTTGCTGACGACCTCATGGTCTTTATTAGAGGTGATGTTCCCTCTGTGCAGGCTGTTGCTACAACTTTGGATCAATTTGCTAAATTCTCTGGTTTGTACGATAATTATGAGAAAACAAATATCTACTTTGGAGGAGTTAGTGAGGAAATTAAGGAACAAATAAAGGTTATTACTGGATATGTTGAGGGTGGCTTCCCTTCAAATACTTGGGTATGCCCTTAATGGACAGTAAACTGAAAGTGAATATGTATGGTGAGCTTATTTGTAACATTCAGAAAGCTATGAAGCATTGGACTACTAAACTCTTGTCGTATGCTGGTAGGTTTCAATTATTGAATTCCATTATATTTGGCCTGGATAACTACTGGAGTTCTATCTTGCTTTTGTCTAAAGCTGTATTGAAGAAGATTAATAGATTTTGCAGGGAAATTATTTGGAATGTAGAGGGTCATAATAAAATGTACATGAAAAGTTGGAAGGCTTATTGCTGCCCCTGGACTCCTGGAGTGAAGGTGGATTTAACATTAAAGAGGTTCTCTCCTAGAACAGGGCTGCTGTGTGTAGGTGGCTATGGAAAATCGATAATGCAACTGACACCATCTGGTCTGTATGGAATGTTGCTTATAATGTCAAGCAAAATTCTGTTTGGATGACTGCCCCTAAGCCTCATCATTCTGAAAGCTGGAAAAGCATCCTCACTATGAGGGATACACTGGTCCAACTTACAGGGGACATTCCTGCTGCACGGGATCTTCTTAACAGGTGTGCTTTGAGTGGAACATTCAAGATTGGGCGAATGTATAATATCTTGAGACCTCGTTTGAGCAGATTAAGTGGGATCAAACTATATGGCATGAGAGTGCCGTACCTAAACACAGATTTATTACTTCTCTTGCTATACAAAAGAAGCTGGCCACTCTAGATAACATCAATAAGAGGGGGGCTAATATTGATTAATCGTTGCTCCTTTTGCAAAATTGCTAGTGAAACACATCAGCATCTGTTTTTTAAATGTAATTATGCTGCTGAACTTTGACGATATGTCTTGAGTTGGGTACAAATGAGGAGCAGGACCATGGATATGTGGATTGAACTTGAATGGATTGCTTCTAGGAGGGCAAGAAAACACTGGAAGATTGGTTGGTATACCAGTATACCAGTTGCATTGGAGCCACTACATATGCTATTTGGCAGGAACGTAATTCCAGGATTTTCACAGGTCTCAGTTAGTATTAGGATGCTAGCTAGGCATGAGTTACTTATTGAAGAGGTGGTGGAGAGTCTTAATGCTTCTTATGTTAACTCTCATTAGTGGTTCTTGTTTGAAAGATCTATTCTGATTTTCTTCCCCAAGTGGATGAAAAAAATTGGATGTGCCTTTCTTGCGCAAAAAAAAGAAAAGAAAAAAAGCATAACCTCTTTTGGGACTGTTGCAGAGAACAGCAAAGACTGTCGCTCACGAGGTAAACAATCAACAATTCTCTCCATGTCCTTCCTGAATCCAAGGTCCAGCAGATGATCAGCTTCATCAAGTACAAGCATTTTAAGCCCCATCAATCGCACAGACAAGCCGGATCTGGACTCAACATGATCCAGTAATCTACCAGGAGTGGCAACCAGAATCTACGAAAATTTGATATAGAAGTAAGACAACACTCGATGCAGTTTTCATCATGGATCATCCCATAACTGTCACTTTGTGTTGTTAACACTTAGAACAAGGGTAAGGCTGCATGCATACAACCCAGTGCCCTGCCCCCCTTCTCCCTATCCCGCCACTGGCTAATGCCCCTTGACACTGTGGGAAAATCTAGTTATGGCAAGACCATTACAGTGGTTCAAATGTAAGGATGGTTCTTGGAGCACGGAGCAATCATAATAGCACAAAATCATCAAAAGCTCAGCTACAAGCCTACACAGCAAGTATGCTAGATGAATAACAAACCTGGCAAGGATCTGATTCAAGACGTCTAAGATCGTCCTTGAAACGTGTACCACCACTTATCACTTGGACGCCTAGTCCATCATGATACTTTAACAAAGCACGTGTTTCTGCAGCAATCTGACAAGCGAGTTCCCTAGTGGGGCAAAGTACAAGAACATATATCGGAGCTACACGCTGAACTTTGTCACTGCTTATCGCCTTTAGAACTGTTTCAATTGCAGGAAGCTGTTTTTATTTAATAACGACATTGAAAAAGAATCACTATACGAAACGAGATTGTTCCCACCAAAAAAAGGTTGCTGATTTTATACCAGAAAAGCAGCTGTCTTTCCTGTGCCAGCTTTAGCTTTGACTAAAACGTCATTTCCTGCGACAAAACAGAACATAAAGTTTGTGGTGATTACCTACTTTACCATCCAAACATGAGTACATAATGTTACTTGATAGCTTAGTGATGCTACAAAGCAAGTTAGGTAGGGAGCCAAATTAATTGAAAATCAACAGGAACTCTGGAGGAACAGCTATCGCAATTGGTGAGACCGACACAAAAGGAAATATCAACTAACAGAACCAGATTTGATTTGTCGAACATGAAAAGGACATTACATAAAGCAGTCTTACCGTTGAGACAAAGAGAAAGTGTATCTTCTTGGACTTTAGACATCGTAATATAGCCCGCATTACTCAATGCTTTCACTGTCAGAGGAGAAATGCCGCACTGATCAAACCTAAAATAGCAAGCATAAGTTGAATTCAACCTTCGAAATGGAGCCAGACAATGTATCACTCTCACAAGCATAACAGTAAATATCTTCTGATACCAAGTTTAATCCAAGAAATCTAGACTGCATCACTGGCACAAATACCAATCAGTGATTATATCTTTTCCTATGGTCTGAAGTATAGTCTAAATTATTAGACTGCTAATATACGCCGGCCGTCTTGAGCAAGTGAAAAGTAATAGGAATGACGCACCTCTTGCCAGTAGAAACAAAATCGTCAACAACCTCATCGTCATCAGGTTGAGCATGGACGACATTCTCATGTAGCGGGTTTTCAGCTGCTAATTTGCGGAGCATAACCTGTTGCTTAATTTCGTGAATGGTCAAAGGTTCGGGTTTGTCCTTCATCCTTGTTTTGGTTATCTTAGCATCATACTTTCCTAAAACAGCGCTACCTATAAACCCCCTGGCGCCTTTCCTCCCTCGTTCCTCTTTCTGCTTGGGTTTTTCGACACTAAACTTAGGCCACCTGGCATTTTCAGGGAGCAAAGGGAGCACGGGGTAATCCTCATCATCATCATCTTCTTCACTGGATGAACCTCCATATCTCCTCTTTTTAGGTTTCCTAGGCTGCGTACAACTCGAAAACCCCCTCCTGTGCTGCAAATTGAAATTGAAATTCAAGGAACAATAACCTCTCTTCTGCTGGAAATTAGGAGCCGGGTCGTGGAGCGGGCCGTCAGCAGCGGTCCAGAGGTCTTCGGCCCCGGGTTTGACGAACCGGTCAGCGAGGGCCTTAACGTGATCACGAGGGGAAAGAGGGGAGTGGGAGTGAGAATTGGAATCGGGGGAGACGGAGACGGTGGAAACCCTAATTTGAGAGCGAAGACGAGCCTGGTAAAGCTGCTTCTCTTGATCAAGGAGACGCTTCTCCTTGTCCATAGCCTTCTTCTCGTGAAGACGCCTCCATTTCCATTTGTTGAAGCCGCCGGGGAAGGTGCGTGGGCCGCCGCCCATTGGTCGGGCCCATATCAGGGACCACTCCACTTTGTTGCCCAGGGTTTTGCAAGGGCGTCGAAGGAAGAGGGTGGACATTGTTGCAAGTCCAGGTTTTCTTTTTAGGTAAGGAGTGATTTACTGAAGAGAAGAGTAGGGTTTATGGTAATGGGTTTTAGAGTACTTTGTTTCTTATACACTCTGTATCTTATACTGTAGAGGATAACGGCGTGACACTGCTGAGCGTGCTTCTGCCCTTAAGTGACGTCAGTATTTTACGAAAAGAAAACCTCTCGGATTTAATAGTAAACTTCTGTAAAACTATCCACCTTTTGCAATCCTATTTCTATCATCTTAAATGTATTTTCATTTTTTTTAGGGGTTGTAGCACTTCCAGGCCGGACACACCGAGTTCCGATGCTCGGATGTTGGCCTTCACATCTCCGACACACGGATTGGTGGTAGGGAATTTTTTTACAACTAATTTACTTCTTCCTGAACTTGTTTTCTAAGGGTGGATCATAGACCGTGACTAACTTACTCAAACTTTGATTCAAATTTCGCCGTTTTCTGTCGGATACATCAGATGTTCGATGAAATGCCACATGTTATTTTGTGTACGGTTTTGCTGCTACGGAATTTTTTTTTTTTTTTTTTTTTTTGACAACAGGTGAATAACTTACATTATTGTAACCGATACAACGTAAGCTACTCGACTAGGTAGCACCAGACACTTCATAACTAAATCTAGCACTACAAAGCCATACATAGAGATTACATAACCATTATTCAAAATTAAATCTACAACATTAGGGTAAGCAGGAAGGATGATGGTAGAAAGGCGGAAGACGGCAGCTTGGTCACGATCGTTGATGTCAACTTCATTAACACGGAAGACCTCCAAAAACAAGCGATTCATATAGCCGACGGAGTGACAATGACAAGGTGCACTTACGCTCTTGCGAAAAGAACGTAGAAAGAAAAGATGAGAAGCAAGACGGAGCCTGCCCTCGACGGAGATAAATCTCCTACACCCAAGACAACGCATCCATTGATCATAGAACAGACCGTCCGAGAAGGCTAACATACAATGAGTAACACGAACCCCCAAAGACACAAACACCGCACCACTAACACCATTAAGAGGACAAGGCTTACCACTAAAATTAATTAAAAGACAAGGAAATGACAGGAAAAGCAGAATCAACATCATACCAAGATGAGAAAAGCACCACCTCAGACCCAACCAACGTCATCCCCGGAAACCCAAACCCACCCTACCCAACACGCCTCAAACAGGAACACGGACCCCAACAAACTTGACCAAACCCCAACAAAGAAACAGCCGGACGCGACCATACAACCACGAAGACACGGTCCATCCAACAAACACCAGCCACTGAGACTCCAAATTCTAAAACGAACCCCCCCAGGACCATCGGCACACGTGTAACCCAACCAACCTAAACACATCGGACCGAAAAAAGAGCACCAGGAACTTGGACCAATCTGGTGGGGGAGGGGGCGAGGGGAAGGGGAAACACCAGATCGTCCCAAATCACAACACCCTTAACAGAAGACACCACCCAGATGAGCTATGCTCATCGACTAGACACACCGACGACCGGCGACTTCAAGACAACGGGACTTACCAGGGGTGGGGAAAGGGGCGAGGGAGAGGGGAAACACCCCTGGATCGCACGCGGTGCTTCGATGACAGGACAAGGGCACGCCGAACGGATCGACCTCAGCAAAACCACAACAAACCCAGTCAAACCCACCGGACGAGGACGACGGAAATCACGAACCGAAGAAAGAGGGGGGTGAGATCAAGCCATAATGGGGCCGCCATCAAGAGGATTCGTGGATAATCACCGGAGATGGGTCAAAGAGTGACCCCATCTCCGGCGATGGGTAGGGGGAGAAGGAGGGGAAGAGATTGGAAGGGGGAGGCGGCGGGTCAGAAGCAAAGATTAGGGTTTTCTTTTTTTTAGAGAGAAGGGGGAGGTTATAGAGAGAGAGCCACGTTTGAAGATTAAATAAGTCTCATGTTGAGTATGCCAAAGCTGCTACGGAATTTATGTATACGTTTATATGATCTAGATGATTAACGGTGATGTGTAAACACCCACTCTTTACAATAATTTTGACAATTTGTGAAACTGCAGAAAAAGGACTAACTTTTAAATTTGGTTTATGCACTCTAAAGGACTCCTAAATTCATGAAAATTTGCAGTAATTAACCTTGACACCTTAGCTAAATTCTGCTAAAATTGTAGGATTTTAGGAGACTCGGAAGTAATTTAAACAAATTACTAAACCTGAACTGAAAGGAGCAGTTTGACAATGTGGATGAAAGTGTGGAATAAAGGAGACAAATTTGAGATATAATTGTTTAACTACCTTCCACAGCAAGCACAAGAAGTTAACTTAACAATTTAGGATGTTTAACTCAAGGAAACCACAGCTTAACACAGGAATACTCGAGTTGAAACAGACAACAAAGCTCAAACAATCCACAGCAAGCACAGGACTGTTCTCACCTTGTTACCAGGTTCTTATTCAATACTCACAGCAAGCACAGAGTATTAATAAGCCTGACTCTAACCTATGCTTCTAAACATAAGATTTAAGAGATTTGAATTGAGAGTAAACTCAGGTTTCATTCATAAAATCAGCTGCCTCTAACAGTCTGATGCAAGGGTCCTTATATAGGCATTGCTTTTAGGTTAAACATGAAAAGAAAGTTCATCTAAGGGCCAGGATTGTCCCATACATGAGGACAAGAGTCTAAATAATATATTACAACGGCAAAAGATCATAAATGTAAACTAGGGTGAAAATAAAAGAGATTGCAGAGGACAGTCAGGTGACAGTGACATCTTTGTTGCCTTTCATGCTTTTCTGTGGCAGTTGTTGTTTTTTTCTGTTCATGTGAGGACGAGTGGTCTCCTTTGGTCTTGACTTGGGATCAAGGTATCTTCTGATTTATGGAAACTCAAGCCAAAGAAGCTCCTCACACAGCTCCCTCTTGGTTTGTCCATAAATGGCAATGTTACTTTTTGGAATCTCCCTTTTTCTGCAACTTGTTTTCAGACTGGTTTTTTCAATACTTTGCAATAAGAATTGGGCCTGGCTCCTTAGGACTTTTTGATGCTCACATGAGTGTTCTATCAGCTGGCCATGGTGGCAGCTGATGGTTTGCCTTGTACTGATACTTGTGACCCAGCAAAGTAGACTGATCAGTGGCCAGGTAGGAGTAGTTGTGGCCTGTTGTTGCCTGAGTTGCTTGACCATGGAATAGTTGATTGTCCTGGTTACTAGCTCCTGCATCAAACGGAGTCGCTTAATTGAATTGTGAGAACATTGACAGTCATTGTGAGTTCGTATGTGCGTTTGTAGATTCATTTTTTTTTAAAGGCTGATGTCGGTACAGGTGACACCCTTTGGTACGATAATTAAAGTTTGGGATATTCTGTGGTGTACCTTCGTGGTTTTCGGTTTTCTACGTTGTACCCCTTCTTTTTTTTATACTCTATGGTGTACCCCTAAACTCTATACATTAGTCTATACCATGACCTTATTTATTGTTTTTGCTATCGTCTATTTATCATTAAAATTACTCGATAACTTACTCATTTACTTATTAGTTCGCCGAATTACTCTTTAACGCACGAAATAGTATACGAAACTAACTGAAAGTTAAAAAAATCTCCATTATCATGTCATGAATCATAAAAGATGTTTTTAATAGTAGTTGGTGCTTATTAAAAGTGATTTGTAATATTTCTCATATAGAATGGTGATACAACATTAATAAGTCAAGATAAATGTTAAAGACGGTCGTTTGATAGTGATAAAGTTAATGGAGAGTTAACGGGGTTATGATGGAGAAATAAGTAATAAGTTTAGGGGTACAATGTAGAATTAAAAAAAAAAAAAGGGGGTACAACATAGAAAACCGAATAACTCAAGGGTACACCGCAGAATATCCCTTAAAGTTTACAAACCATTTTCTTCTTTTGCAAAAGGCATATGCTTATCAAAATGAATCAAACGTAAGTTTCGAATTTGAAATTGTTACTTTGATTGTAAATTCAATTTAGTAATTGCACTAGATTAATCATTATCCAATTTTGAAATAGTTCAACAATTATTTCCAAAATTTACATATAAACGAAGATGTAAATAACACATATCAATATCTCTCAGGGCCACCGTAGAAAACGTAACGTCGTTTCCCATTTTCGTAGACATTAACATCATAATGGGCGCCACTGTTTGTAAAAGGTTCCAAGTCAGTCTTAAACACTACATTTTGGGATTCGTCAACTACTTGAACATTTTGGCAGTATGACCATTCCGGGTCATTTGATTTGGGTTTATAACCCGAACCCATTGCCGGGTATCCTTCATTTGGAGGCCCGTATACTTCTCCTCCACATGCTACGTAAGTGCCCGACCTGAATAATCCGCGAAAGAATTGTTGTGGCCAAAATCCGAGTTGTGTATAGTTTTGACCGGCTTCAAGCCACCAGTTTCCATTCAATGGATCCTGTTATTGTGTATCAACGACATCAAAAATGCGTCTATTTTACGCTCTTAAAAACACATTTATATATTAATTATATATAAATCTAAAAATGCAAAATTGGCCCCAGTTGCCATTTTTTCCTTGCTACGTCCCTGGTATCAACGTATGTGAAAATGATTGCAATAATACCTGGTAAACAAAGAAGGGGAGTATATAGATGGTTCCTGCAACATCAGATATTGGCTTGATAACAAAATCAAGGGGAATGTCGGGCCGAACTCGGATAAATCCGCACATAGAACCCATGCAATGTGAATTTCCCGACTATAAATTCATTAAAAAATGAAAGATTATTAGTCAAAGAAATCATAATTCAGACATTATTATTTGATAATTTTTGTGTTACGATTTTGTATGAAAACTTACAACTGTGTATACAAAGAACCGAGTTAGATTATCCTTGTACACCATTGGATTCACCTAAGGACATTAGTCACGTATTAATTGATTTAATACTCAAAATAAAGGGTATAAATTAATAATAAGGAAACAAATAAAATAGAATACTTACGGTCCAACCAGTAATGATTGCATCATTTCCGCCTTTGATGATGATTTCTCCTGAAGAATATTGGTATCGTTCCACGTGTGGATTGAAAATGGAGAGCGTTGAAGCAACTCCATTGTATACTTTTGTTATATCGCTTTTAGATTGTCCAATTGCAAACTACACATTATAATTGAAACGGAGAGAGTAAATTAATTATTCAGTATAAAATGACAAAGAACGTATATGTATGGGAAGACAAACTTACGTATATATTAGATGGTGACCATGCATTGGATTTTATTTGTCCGAGTTGAGCATAACTTTGTCGCCGCAACACATTTTGTCGAGCTTGATCATCGTCGTCGTTAAACCTTCGTATAGGAACAGTGCCGTATGGACAAGTTGCTCCCTTGAGTGTAATATCCATTGATATTACTTTCTCAGACCGTTCAGTATCCTTTAGCCACTTTGGCCTAAAAGAAGGCCTCATCTATTGTTGTTTAAGAATGACATTAAAAAAAAATGATCGTTCTCACTAAAATAATAAAGGTAAACAATTAAGTTGAATAAGAGGGATAAAAGATATATACCTGTG
Source organism: Silene latifolia (assembly GCF_048544455.1). Classification (NCBI taxonomy): domain Eukaryota; kingdom Viridiplantae; phylum Streptophyta; class Magnoliopsida; order Caryophyllales; family Caryophyllaceae; genus Silene; species Silene latifolia. Next base: position 109,016,546 of record NC_133529.1, on the reverse strand, counting down.
GATGGAACGAGTGATTCTTTAATGAAGGATGTTTGAACGCGGGTTGCTTGTAAAAATCAACACAATCATAAACTCCATCTGCCGTCTGCGCATAATGCAAATCATATGAATAATGACTAGTTAAAAATAAGTAAAGATCGATGGAGATAAAAGAGCGAAACAATAATATTTACCCGAATTGTCTTGACAACATCATTAGATATAACTTTCCCTTTCCTACCCTCTGCCACAAAATTTGATAGACATAAACATATTATGATGCAAAGAATAATCAAACATCTACTTGAAATCATTTTCCTTTCACGTACAAAATGCAGTTGAATAATGTTTGAAGATTAAAGAAAATCTGAAGTTGGGAATTAGTAGAAGAATAAGAAAAGTTGAAGATATATACTTGGTATTTAATTGGGTGCATGTTAATTAAGGATGTATTTTTGGGATGATTTCCTTTTACTTCTCATCTTATCTTTTCATATGCATTGGAATTCATTTATGATTTATGATATGACTAACAACATTGTACGTTATAAACAAGGAAATAATCTGCCAATTAATAAGGAAATAAAAGATTTTACATTGCTTTGAGGCCTACACTAAACCAATCCTATCTAGTGTGGATAGAAGATACGATAGCAAACTAGTATAACACCTATGAATTTTCACAAAATGTTTATAAAAACTTCATACACTAAAACTTGGGAGAGATGGTCTCTCACTAAGTTATTGAGAGACCAATCTTTTATACCATTTTATTTGTATTTCGTACCCTTTTTATTGTTGATCGTGACATACTAATTTCGTACCTATTTACCTAATAAATGTACCCATTTTATCATTAATCATGATTTGTACCTATTGTACTACCTTTAGTACCACTTTTTCTTAAAATTGTACAATAGTCTCTCAATAAAGCTTATTAAGAGACCGTCTCCCATGAGACCTACTCAACTTCATAATAGTAAAATTGTCAATTTAGTGAAATATAAATTCACAGCCTATTAAGTTTGAGTGGGGATCCCCTGTCCCATTTGGTGTCCCAATGTGTGTGTCACTCCAATCACTTTCTAACACATCAACAATTAATATAATTATTGCAATATTTTATTTTGCAACAAGTAATGTGCTAAAAGATGAGTGGAGTGAAACACACAATCAGACACAAAAGTGGGACAGATGATCCTTACTGATTAAGTTTATCCAAGAACAATATTTATTTATTTTGCATTTTTTACGGCAAATGACATGTTACATGCTTTTTAATGAGCACAATTTCTCTCCATTTCCTTTTAGGAAATGGAGAGGCAAGTTCTTATTAATGGTCCGGATCGCATCTTGGCAATATCTAACGGTTCTCAATTTACGCATAAAAATAAAGGAAAAATGGGAGTGGAAGGGATAATTATTAATAAAATAGATTGTGAGAGGAAATGGAGAGAAAGGAAATGGAGAGGATCCAAATCCCTTTTTAATGTTTTATCTTAGTGAACATTTTCCACTTTTGACATTTAAATACATAAAATAAGCAAGTTGTAAAACATGGGATATAAATTTTAGTCAATTAATACGAATGAATATTCCTTGAATTTACGTGTAGGCGGAATCGTGGGAGTGTGAAGTTTTCAGTGGTGGTTGAAGACTTGAAGTGGTGGTCCTAAGGGTGGTCAAATGAGAGAGGTAAGAGGCTTTTAGGCGGGTTAGAGCATGAGCAACAAAGAGTTATCTCCTTTCCCTTTTAATTTTCTCCCTCATCTTAGAGCAACTCCAATGACAAGCTACAAGGACTTGTAGTTTGCCTTTCCACATCAAATTTCTAAGCAACATAGTTTTCGAGCTACACCGTCCTCCAATGGTAAACTACAATACATGTAGTTTAAAATGACTCACATGACAATAAATATTATATTTTAAATTATTTTCTTATTTTTAAATTAATTTTTTTTTTCCATTTAAATGTCAAGCCATGTAGCTTGGTAGAGCTACATTGGCTTACAAGCAGGATCATATTTTTCGTCTCCAATGGTGAGCATACCGCTTGACAATTTTTAGTAATTGCAAGCAAGTCCCTAAATGCAACCATTGGAGTTGCTCTTATATTTTTGACACCTCATCTTCTCTTTCCTTCAACTCTCTTTTTATCATTCTTTAAAGTTAAAACCCGTATTTCAGCACAATGAAGAGTTTTCTCTTACTTTTCTTTGGGCCCACTGTATATATTTACCAATTTTTTTATAATATTATATTACACCTTCAAAGTAAACAATAATAAATCAAGAGACAAGAAAACAAATAAAATAAGGCAAAGGTGGCATAGGAGCCAAGAAAGAAAGCCTCTGTGTAGGGAGTTTACCTGAACTTAAGAGGAAATTGTAAAGGGCTCTACAACAAAGAGTTGTCCTTTTGCCATGAAAGAGAAAGTTAAAAGGTAGGTAAACACTCTACATTGTGCATGCTCTTAAAAACACGAAAACAGAGGTTGTGTCTTTACTCTATTTTACGTGTAGTTTCTAGGATTATTTGTGATGGTTTTTGCTCTGATTTTGAGGTGGTGTTAGGGTTGCTAATGGAGGAGGGAGTGGTGATTTGTGACGGTTATCGGGAATCGGGCCTAGGATAGTGCATGAATCAAGTCAAAATCGGATTAAAAATTGAGTTCCTTTTCGCTTTAAACTTAGCTCAAAACGAGAACGGAAACGAACAATAAACTTTGAAAATTGATTTATCAAAATTATTTGAATAAAATTTAAGGGTTTTGATATATACAATCCATTGGGTTGTATTTAAGCATTTAATATCTTCCATATTTGGTATTGAATTAGGAATTTAAGACTAAATTATACACAACCCAATGCAATTAATGCATATATTAAAATATATCAAAAATAATTTGCTAAAAAATTATTTTTCAAATAAAACTTTAAAATTAATTGCAAAATAAATAAAACATTAAAAACTCATTTAAAGTGCAATCAAAATAAATTCATTTAATTTGAATTACATCGTAAATCAAACTCCACCGACTTCATCAGTTGTCTTTTATCCCGCTCATATATTAGCGTCATATCATCATCGGGTATTTGTCGGAAGTCCGCAGATACAAGTATCGTGACGGATACGGGTATCTACACCTTGACTCATCAGTAGGGGTGATAATGAGACGAGACAGTTCGTGAGCCACTCGAGGCCGGCTCAGTGAAAGTTAGGCTCGTGCGAGCTCGACTCAAAGCTTGAGATCGGCTATTGTTCTTTACGAGTCAAGCCGAGCAAGCTTGGCTCGAAAAGCTTGCGAGTAGCTCAATATTTTTAACACTATAATTTGCCTTTTTACAATTTTTTTAAATGAGTTTTCTTTATATTTAATTCTTGAAAATAAAATAATCTAAAAAAAAATTGTGTCTCGACTCTTGAGTCTTGAGACTAGTCCCATAGTTGCATAGCAATGTTTAGTATAATGGGGTCTTAAGACCACAATTCAATAAGATAACATTTTATTACTAAACTAGTATAGAGCCCGTGCGAATGCACGGTATTTTAGAATGTCATGTGTAGAGAACTTAACAATTAGAGCTAATAATAATAATATATAAATGAACTTTGAATTTTATTTGTAATTATTTTTACAATTATTAATGTGTAAAAATACTAAGAATTAAAATAGAACGAATTTTACATTTTTAAGCGGAATAAGTTTATGATTAAAAAAAGAAGATTGTTAGTTTAATTACAAAAACTTATGCTTATTTTTACGTATTTGAAGCTTATAACTATTTTTGTAATTTTTGTTACAATATACGGAGTAACAATTTAAACGAAGTAAAAAATTTAAAGAATAAAAAAGTGAAAAGCACGTAGTGATTTTAATAATATGAGTAAAATCTGCATATGTTTTAAATAGAAAATTTACGACATTTAAAATACATATATTTGACTAATGAGATAATAATGAATAAAATAAATTTGGCCCAACTATAAAAGCTGCGGTGTTTGATAAGATACTTTGACACATAAAGACCATATATTAGGTCCAATACATACCTAGATAAAGTTAGGCCCAATGTCTAGTTAAAAGCATTTAGGCTGGAAAATTTTCAGTTTTCTTATTCTTTTAGTTTAAGGGGGATTATCAACTTAGTAATGTGCGTGGTTCGAACTTCTTAATCCAAGCAAAATGTTCAGAGTTCAAACTCAACTATATAAGCTTGCTTGAGTCGAGCTGAACTCAAGCTGCAGCCAAGCTTGAGCTACACTTCAAATATCGATCTAGAGCTCAAGCCCATAACTCTATCGTCTCCGTATGGAAGGATTTCTGGTTTCCAATTACTCTCCTCATCGTTAACAAAAGTTCCTGGGGATGGAAATATTCTTTACAGCATTTCTCTAGTCTTAACTTTATTTGTTCAAAATAATGTAACCTAAAAATAAGTTGTTCAACAAGTACTCCAATCGAACTATTTGGTCCAACTCGTTATTTACAGTAAGAAACACTCCCTCTGTCTCAGCCATTTATTTACCGTTGGTTTTAGCACAAAGATCAAGGAAAGAGGAGGGAGTCAATCATAGGATGATAAGTGCACCAAATTGAGTGTGGATGATCAAATTGTCATCCAAGGCATTCCTAAAATAAAAAGGTAAACATTTGACTTAAACACCCAAAATAGAATAGGTAAACAAATGATAGGATGATGGAGTATACGGGAAAGTAAGTGTTGGGCTATCTGAAAATCAAAGTTTATCAAAAGCTTGGAAAAATCACATAGATGTATATATTCAACGCAACACTGCAAAACAATTCCGTGTTTTTGTCATTGTATTCACTATTACCTTAACTGTCAAATGCAAAAGGGTTACATTCAAATGTGAGTTCAAATGAATAATGAATGATACCACAAATACAGTAGACCTCAACTATAAGAAAAAAAATTATTTGAAGAAAACATGACAAAAGTTTGAAGGCTTTTTCGAAAATGAAACCATATTCTAACAAGATGAGTTATGATTTGGCCACAAGATGTTCCACAGATAGGAAGTAGCTCCCCACAAGGATAAATGACGCCAAACCACACCTAGCCGTCCTAAGAGAGATTCCTCTGAATAAAACTTTGCGATCAGCAGGGTGGATTCCGGTAAGTCTTTCAAACCAGTTTCCAGGACGCTTCCATTTCAGGAGCTTCCTTTCCATAGCCAAATACCTGGGTAGCACAATGCACTGAGATCGGGTTCTAGAAGTATCGAAACCATGTGAAACAGCACCTGCCAATGACCCAGAAAACCCAGCTGCCAAGCTGACAGCTAGAGGAGAAAGGGGTCCGATTTCGTCATTTGTCTCAGGAGGAGGATCCATTCCGACAGCTTTCCAATCAAGCATTCTGAGGTGCAAAAACTGCCAGCTGCCAAAAAAAATGCCACCAAAAACAGAATCCCGGGCTATTCCCCCACGAAGGCCTCTCCACATAGCCCTCAATCCTTCCAATTTGATGATATCAATAGGTCGTTTAACATCGGTGGCACTAGGTGGCTTCCCAGAGCCAGTAATCGTCCAAGGATAATTTCTCAAGGCATTGGCCATATTATGATTTTTCGAAGATAGGACAGATAAAAGGCTAACAGTACGGTCAAGTGCTACTTTATCTGGAACGAATCCCGGCAGTAACCTAGAGATCACGGGCGTCACCATGTGTTTAGTAGCTGAATTACTACTACTGCTAGATATAGGAACAGCTGAAGTTACTTGTTTCCGAAGCATTATCATCTCAAATGGTGAGTTCAGGAAAGATTCCACAGCTCCGGCTGCCATCCCAGCCAAAAGGGCTTCGGAAACATATACATTATTATCAATGCGGCCATCTTTATAGTAAGCGGTCAAAATTTCATAGACCCCAAAACGAGCACCAACACTAGTGACTCTTCCCAGTGTCAACCAAGTAAAACCTCTGTACAACCCTGAATATCCCGACAAGGACTCAACCCGGCCCAAGACCTGAGATGTGGTTAGCTGTTTGCTTGAAGTAGCACCGACTTGAATGAGAGTCTTTATAGTATCAAGTGGGTAGGTAAGAGTTGTGCCCAGAGATACAGAGGCTGCAGCTGCAAGAGCATGGCTTACAAAAACTGGGTTCCTCAGTAGTTCATCCATCTACTAATTAGATAAAACGATCCCGTGGATCGGATATGACTAATACGATTTCAAAAAATGAAATGGAACAGCCATTTGATAGCAACTTTGAATGAATTCACCCTGCAATGCATCAGAAAAACCAGTTGAAACAAAGGTTACTCCTTTTTACATTTCATCGAACAGTTGATGTGCATTATATAACCTCCACAAAAAACTAATGAAGGAGACCAAATTCTAAGAAATAGATAAATAATAACAGTTCAGATTTCCGTTTTCTTATAAGTGAATGAGCAAGAAATCGAGTGGTAATTGAAAAATAGGAAGAGATAAAGAAATGAGAAGAAAACGATGATAACCTGAAGACGAATGGTAGATTTAATGTCAACGGCGGATGATGATGATTCGATCCTTTTGGGGAAATTGAGAAATCTAGGGTTCTCAACAATTTTTTAACAAGTGGTTTTGGAAGGGTTTAAGTGTAGAAGACGGTTGACCAACGACCTAAACTTGATCATCAATACATTTTTTTTGGTACTCAACTTGATCATGAATACATACATTAACGCTCCTATTGGAATTTCTTTTTTTTTTTTTTGAAAGATCCTATTGGAATTTCTTGGCGAATCCTTGTTTCAACAAAGATAGAATGTAAATATTTCCTTATAAAAAGTGTTAATTCGTGATGCTTTTTGTCGCTCGTGTTTTACTTAGTGTCGCACTGTCGCCCGAATTTGACATTAACTTTCCAATTCTACCCCTAAACCTATTTTATCTCTTGACTTTCCAATTATATTTATCTCAAAACTTCATAACTAATTACATACGGAGTAACTTTTAACATTTTATATCATAAACGACCACAATTCACAAGCAAGAAACAACGTAAATTAATCAAATTCAATCGTAGACTTTCTTCAATTTTCATTTTCCATTTTCGTTAGTTTATTCCAATGGACTGAATCCAAACCATCTTCAATTTTTGTTTATTCCATCATCGACTGAACTTTCATCTTCATTCTTGAATTTGATCTAAAATCCAAATCAAAGTCACTTTTATGAGCTTACCAATCTTCTGCTCAAAAACAATGAGGTTCGTCCCACTAAAATCAGTCAATTCAGATCTAGTAGCATTATTCCAGTTCAAGGTATTACGAAAGGAGCACTTTCAGTGCGAGCAAGATGAAACCACTAACATTTTGTGCGGAGATGGCGACAAGCCGACAACAGCCATGGAAATTCCGTCCAAACAAAACGACGACGTCACAGACATGTCGTGTTGACCACACGAGGAAACCACTGCTATTTCGTGCATCTTAAACGGCAAACCCAGCCCCATCTCATGCGACTAACACGACCACTCCGCTACTATGTCGTGTATCCAACACGACTCACCACAACGCACGTACCGTCACAGAAACAAACTACACAACCAAATTACCATTGTAAGATGTAAATGTTGGAAAATTTATGATTTAAGATTTATTTTAATTATAAGTCTTAATAGTGTTTGACCAAGTATTAATATTTGGTTTGATAATGCTTTTACTCCACCTTTATTTTCTATGAGTTACCAGTATTGTTTTTTTTGACAGAATTATGGACTAATTAAGAATTGGTTTAAAGTGGAGTAAAGAGAGAGTATTAATGATTCATACGTTTTGGTATTGCTTAGACCAACTATTTAAACACATGTATTTACTATATGAATGATGGCATGATATTTACGATGTTTAACACTCGTCTTTCTAACGGGCAAGAGTTCATCTTTTGGGCTATAAAAACAACCGTCATTTAGCTCATTGTGCATGGGTTTTGATTATGCATAAATAAGTTTTTCTAAAGTATCGTACATACTCTTGGTCATACATATTATCATATATACACTTATATATTTATGAATAATGTCAAGATAATTACTTTACTTTTTAACCATAATTATTATTGAGTATTGGGCGATCATCGGTTCGGGGGCTTCTCTTGCTGCTACCGAAGGAGTCCAACGGGTTGTCGTATCTTGGGAGAGGAACACACTATTTGGTAGCCAGTGCAGTGGAGGCGTTATCTCTCTTAGGAAAGCGTCTAGCGCGATTCGACCCAGGCTACATCTTTCTTCTCTACTCTATTTTATATTATTATTCTTTTATTTATGCCTTTTATATTATTGTATATTGTTGTAATATTATTTACGGTAATATAATGCTCCACCTTTTCTAACAATCTAAGAGAGATAATGCATTACCGTAAATAATATTACAATTTTATGTAGAGATGAAGATAATACGTAAGTAGTGTTAATTACATAAATGACGTAACTAGTATTTCAAATTGTTGACACAGAGTCAAATTACACGTACATGTCATTGCTTGAAGTTTGTCAAATTGTCAGACTATTATTTTTTGTTTGAACTTTGATGTAACTCTTTGTTTGAGTTTCTTAATTTTTTTGTGTTCTTGGTTTGTATGTGAAATTTGATATTCCGTATATAATATGCTACGAAATATGATTTACTCTGTAGTAAAAAGCCGCATTAAAAAATACTCCATAGTACTTTGCTAATTGTCTCGCATGTATCTCACCCAATATTTATAGCTCATCTTCTTTGTGATTTTGTTTTCCTGCTGAAAATTTAGTCTTGTCCTTAAAGTGAATAAAATTGATTAGTTGTTAAAGTTTGTTTTGTGAAAATCATGGAGTTTGTATACCGTCATCGTGTTCTTGCGTTTTTGATAATATTAGTTCATATTTCAATCTGCTTAAAAAAAATATTTAATTAGTGTGTTTTTAGTGTGTTTTTTCATCTGATCCATCCATAGTAAGGGTTATGTTATGGCATGAGTTTTATTCTTATTTATAATGGTACAATTGTATTGTGGTGGAATATTTTATTATTTTTATGGATTTGGTAAATGTGGGGGTTATTTTCGATCTACAAGTTTTTATAATCTTTAGTTTTAGTGGTTAGCGGATCAATTTGGTCGCAAATATTCATGTTTGTGGAAAAAAATATATAATTTAATTTTTTTTTTTTTTTGGGTGATGAGAATTATGTTATGAGTTATTTACGTTTACTCACATGAAGATTTACTTTATGTATGTGTCTCTATGATATTATATTGACAATATTTTGATTTAAGATTTTGTTTATGAGTGTTAGTATTTAACGAATTATTCAATATGGTTTAATGAGCCTTTAATCCAACTTTAATTTAGGAGTTATGAGAAAGATTATGGTATTGATCAACATTACTCCATATTGACTTTTATGATTTAATTGGCTTTATGGCTATGTTGTTAAATGTTAACGGCTCTTTGATTTTGTGGTTTTTATCACTTGTGAATTGTCATTATTTTTGAGATTTATATTGTTTCTTTTCTTGTATTTTTGATAGAAATGATAGTTATATGATTATTGTGAATTGTGAAATAAAATTGGTGGAAATTATTATGAGTGTTTTATGATTTGAGCAAGTATTTTAAATATTGGTTAGACGAGTCATTTACTCTTTTATTTTGGAGATTATGAGAAATTTTTAAACTTGGTGAATGTTATCTAGTAGGTGATTATGTTTTTATATGTGGTTTTATGAGTATTTATTATTGTTTTCAATATTGTCAATCCGTTTTGTAAATGCTTAAAGAGTAATGTTTGTTTCAATATTGATCTTATCACCATGTTTATTTGCAGTAAGTGGATTATACATCTGATGTAGTACATCAGATGATATAGTTTTTGAGTTTTAATCTAATTTTTTTGAGTTTTAATCTAAATTTTTTGAGTTTTATTTTAAAGTTTTTTAGTTTATTTACTTAAACTTTAATCTCAAAAAGTTACATTATAATTCAAAAAAATTACATATAAGCTCAAAAAAATTTGATTTTTGACATCATAAAACTAAAATGTAATTTATAAACTCTATAGTACTCGAAAAAAATACACAAAAACTCAAAAAGTCATTAAGTATGATGTAGTACATCCGATGTACAATCCTTTTTCTCGTTTATTTGGCATTGATATGTAATGTAATGAGCACATTTGGAGTTTTTGGTTTGGTGTATGGTTTTTGATCACAATTGAATTGGTGACATATACTCATGAGATTTTATCACATGTACTAGTTAAATATGGTGAAAGCATGCATAGAATTTAGGACATAAATTATATATTTCACTAATTGTATTTTTCTTTCTTTACTTGAAGGAATGTTAAAGGGAGGTGGTCATTTATTTTTGAGACCAAAGGCCACCATGGTTATATATTATATTTATTTTTATATGGTGGATGACCCTTCTCGTGGCTATTTATTTTTATATGGCGGAGGTTTGGTATCATGGCTATTTATTTTTACGGAGATGCGGTATCATGGAGATTTTCGTTGTGGATTATTATTATTATTATCACTACTACAAATCCAGGCAACTACAACGCCCCTTTAATAACGATTATTCACGAAAATCACAATAGACGTTGTAGAATGTATGACGCGAATTTTACTAAAATTAATTACAACGGGTATGGTTATAAAAACCGTTGTTATTAGTTTTAACAACGGGTCACACATGCACAACCGTTGTTAATAATTTGGCGCAAAATTGGCGCAAAGTTAGTGAAAAGTAATTACAACGGTTACTTTTGTAACCCGTTGTTAAAACATATTTGACAACGGGTGTTTTTTACAACCGTCGTTAAAACATATTTCACAACGGTTGTTGTTTAATAACCGTTGTCAATACCTTCCATACTATAAACCACACAAACACAAGTCTGCTGCAGCCACAAAACACAACCCTTAATACACAAACACAAACACAAACACAAAGAACAAACAAACACAAAACACACACTTTCTCTTTCTCTCTTTCTCTCTTTCTCATCGTCGCTTTATCTTCTCGCCGTCACTGTTGATTTCATCGTCTCTTACGTTCTGTATTTATCAGGTAAATCTCGCCGTCACTGTTAGTTTCATCGTCATTATTTTCTTTTTCTATTTATTTCTTTTGCATGTATATGTTTTTATCGACCATTATGTTATTTGTTTAAGTATTGTTCGCATAATTAGTTAGTAAAACAATGAAGAAGCAAGATGAAGAAGCAAGATAAACATAATTAATATATATATATATATATATATATATATATATATATATATATATATATATATATATATTTATAAATACATAAATTAAAAAAAAAATTACATATATAAAAATGCAATTCTTATATTTTCATAGAGGATCTTATTCTGCTCTATCGTATCCGTCCTCTCCTCCTTGGCTATTTGGAGGTTCCGTTCAGCAGTTGCTATATCGTCATATAGCCGCAATCTTTCGCTCCGTCAAGCCATCTTATTTGGCGTGCTTCAGTGCGGATCGAGCATCCGCAAGGTAGCTCCTGAAACTTTCCTCAATATGGAGGAACCGGCGGATGAAGCTGTTGTTGTTCTCGATCATAGTAAGAGTCTTAAGGATGAAATCATTCATTTTGTTGGAGTTTGGAGTTTGTTTTGAAAGATTAAGTAGAGTTATTTATTTGGAGTTTGTTTTAGCAGTTAGGGTTTGGAGATGTATATATTGAGATAATGGAAATGTTAGTTGAGATAATGCAATGTATTTATACTAAGCAATGTGTGGGTTGAGTTGTTTTTTAATTAATATATATGTTAGGAAGTTGTGCCATAATCATCATATCTCTCAATGTTGCTTCAAATCTTATTACTAACCCTTCTCATTCCATATTGTCCGTTCATATGCACAGTGATGTCAGTAATAATGCATGCATCGGAATTCTAACGGGCCGTAATTATGCATGCATCTAGTAATATTTAATTTAATTTTTTTTTATTTTTTAAGAACAAACAACAACGGTTATTTACAAACAACCCGTTGTCTTTAGTTATAACAACGGTTTTGTATATTAAAACCCGTTGTTATAACTTTCCCCCCAAAATTGAGTCACACTTTCCACAACGGGTTTTTATACTTAAAACCGTTGTTAATATTTTTAACAACGGTTTCCTTAAGAAAACCAACCGTTGTTAAAACCTTTTACAACGGACGCTTTAACAACGTCCGCTTTTTTATATAACAACGGTTTTTGACCGTTGTTATAGCCTGTATTTGTAGTAGTGTATATTATATTGGATACCACGAGCTTGGAAGCGAAATGATCAAAGAGTTATCGAGATATATTCTATATACTTATATTATTCGAGCCGCCTATCATTCCTATTCCATTGTTATGTGGTGGAAGATTTTTAGATAAAAGCTAAAATCGCAAAGTTTGATGAGAAAATGAGTTATTTGAGACGTGGTCTTTGAGACACGTGTTTTTCCATCATGATGGTGGTCTTATTTGAATATTCAGAAAGTGATATCACGGATCTGTTTATGAAAAAGCCGGCCGGCAAGTACGTACTTGAATTATGAGAATTGAATCGTCGAGGGGAATGAGACTTATTGCCCATGTGGTAGCCATCGCAGTGGAAACCCGTCTTCAAAGATTGGAGATCCCATGAAAGAAGTTCAACGGGTAATAACGAAGCTGTGGGTGGACTAATTAAGGAGAACACCATTTATTTGGCGGATATTTTATTTTGGTCCGCGTCTCATTCCTATGGCGAAGTGTGATATTGTGTTTCATGAGGTGCTCTCAATGATTTTGGTTATGACGGTTTAAGGTTGAGCATTGACTCTTAATGAATCCGAAGGCATAATTTTTTGCGGGGTGGATGTCACACCTACCCTTGGAGGATTCACCTAATGAGTGTTCGTAGTGTGGTCGCTACTATGGGACGTGGGCAACTCCCTAGAGGCACTCATGATACAAGATACATGCGCATGACCATTAACGCGCACCACAGATAGAACCTGATCGATTGCCCGTGCCGTGTGTGTGGTGAGTCCAAGCTTGATCTAAGGGACCTAGTTCAAAGTATTTATACTACTATGGTTCTTTCGAGTGCAAGCTCACTTACACTAAGTGTTGGTTCAAACCCGAAAGGTACCTACACCTATTACGCGGTATTGTATGCTCACTATTATTATTTTCATATAAAAAATTTATTTTACTACTAAATCTTATTTATTTATATTTTCAAATGTTTTCAAATTCTTAAATCATGTGGGGGATTGTTGGAAAATTTATGATTTAAGATTTATTTTAATTATAAGTCTTAATAGTGTTTGACCAAGTATTAATATTTGGTTTGATAATGCTTTTACTCCACCTTTATTTTCTATGAGTTACCAGTATGTTTTTTTTGACAGAATTATGGACTAATTAAGAATTGGTTTAAAGTGGAGTAAAGAGAGAGTATTAATGATTCATACGTTTTGGTATTGCTTAGACCAACTATTTAAACACATGTATTTACTATATGAATGATGGCATGGTATTTACGATGTTTAACACTCGTCTTTCTAACGGGCAAGAGTTCATCTTTTGGGCTATAAAAACAACCGTCATTTAGCTCATTGTGCATGGGTTTTGATTATGCATAAATAAGTTTTTCTAAAGTATCGTACATACTCTTGGTCATACATATTATCATATATACACTTATATATTTATGAATAATGTCAAGATAATTACTAGGGCCGGCAAATAATGACACGACACGAAAACACGACACGAACCCGACACAAAATTAACGGGTTTGGGTTGAGGCTCAATGACCCATTTATGTAAGTGGGTCGACACGAACACGACTCGATATTTAACTGGGTCGGGTTTGGGTTGAGCTATCTAAACACGAACCCGACACGAATGATCTGTTTACTAAATTAGTCCTAATTTTCTTTTATCCTTCATCGCAAAAATATACTTAAACTTTCCAAATATTGACATGACACGAAAACACGACACGAATCCGTCACGAAATTAGCAGGTTAGGGTTGAGGCTTGATGACCCATTTATGTAAGTGGGTCGACACGAACACAACACGAGATTTAAATGGGTCGAATTTGGGTTGAAGGGTTTGTGACCCGTTTATATGTGACACGAACACGAACCCGACACGACCCGATCTGTTTGTCAGGTCTAATAATTACTTTACTTTTTAACCATAATTATTATTGAGCATTGGGCGATCATCGGTTCGGGGGCTTCTCTTGTTGCTACCGAAGGAGTCCAACGGGTTGTCGTATCTTGGGAGAGGAACACACTATTTGGTAACCAGTGCAGTGGAGGCATTATCTCTCTTAGTAAAGCGCCTAGCGCGATTCGACCCAGGCTACATCTTTCTTCTCTACTCTATTTTATATTATTATTCTTTTATTTATGCCTTTTATATTATTGTACTAGATTTAATGCCCGTGCGATGCACGGGCCACTTGTAATATTATATTTTATAAGCAGTTGTTGAACATTACGTTTATTATCTCGATGCTTGCATTAGTAAAAGTGTATGTAGTTAACAACTAAAAGGCCATCTCAATAATAGTTAATCAGAACCTTGTTTTTATAAAATGTTGGCAGAGTTATATAATTTACTTATTACTTATATAATATTTTATAAAATGTTGTCAGAGTTATATCAATTAGTTATATAATATCGAAGTTAATTTATTTTAGGGAAATGATAAATACAACCCACTAGGTTGTATTTAAGCATTTAATACCCTTCCTAATTTGGTATTAATTTAGAAATTAGAGTATAAATTACACATAAATTAATACAATTAATGCATATATTAAGTATTTATTTCCCTTTTTAGTTTCTTAAATACAACCCACTGGGTTGTATTTATCATTACCCTTTATTTTATTAGTTTTGATCTTTTGGATACCTGTTTTCTTTTAGCTACCTAACTTGCAAAATAGTAATTGTAATTACATAAAGGTCTCAATTCTCGTGCTAATCAAGCCTTATTTGTTATTAATGGAGAGAGTTAGCTAATAAATTCTCTACCTTCATTTTAGGAGTGTACTAAGTTAGGCATCGCGCCGTGCTCATTTCTAGATTGTTAAATCGGTTTTTGCTCCTAAACTTATAAGATCATTATATAGTACCTTTTCTCCATAAACAAACCGAGTACACTTGACACCTTATTATAAGCTATAATTGAGATAGTATTATCTGGTTAAGCTAAAACTCCATGAAAGTCGTATTTGGTATTCTTTTAATAAATGAACATAAAAAGATGATCCATATATTATTAAACAATTTTATCTTGTTGTTATGTTTTTTTTAAAATTCTCGCTTCCGCTTCAATAATCACCAACTCGCTATTATCATCAAAACCTGCTAAAATTTTGCCTTGCTCACAAAGCCAATTCAATACCATAGACTAATAACTCATAAAAGTGACTATATCATCGATGATATATATATTCTTATTATATACTCAAGTAGTCAACTCGATCGTATTGAACCATTATATTCGTATAAACTTACTCTAAGTCTGACTTGTTTTGGCTTCTAATGCACGTTAAGGTCAACTTTTTCATTGGACTCAAAATTCACAATCTATGCTTAAAAATTTGATGTTCCATCCGCTTAATCTATGTTTTTTTCGAGCGCAAGTTTTATTAATTTGTAATTCTCGTCTTCGATTAGAAAACGTACTTATCACTCAATACATATTGCTCATTCTCGAGCATAAGTGATTTTAACAACTAATATACAACTTGGCGTTATTAATCAAATCAAATTTAAAACAACGCAAACTCTGTAAACTGAAACAAACCAGCATTGAAAAAAAGACAATATATAGCATAGGTAAAAATATATGTGTGAGAGAAATATTTTTTGCAAGTCTTTTATCACAACGTAGTGTAGAATTGATGTGGGGATAAGATAAAGAAATATATATTTATATTATTTGTTAAAATTTAAACTTATAGGTTTAGGTAGTTTATAATAACTAAACTTTTTAATATTGCTTGTAATCTCAACTTTCAATGAGAAAGCTCAAAGTAGCTCGTGACCGTTGGACTCTATATAATTGTTCGAAATAATCATCGTTTATGTATATAATAATAACAATTTTCTTGAATATTACCTCGCATGTATTAATCTATGACCATTGATGAATATTCATTACCCTTCACAAATATTAAAGGATAGGAGTATATAGTATTCTGTATAAATAATCTTCATTGAAGTGGAGTGTGATAATAGTCCTGACGGTAGCTAATAATTCCGATGTAAGTTAGCTTATCTCCGTCTCAATTATTTGCTGGCGTTTGATTAAAACATCTTTACAAAAAATAAAAAGACAAATAAATAATTAGGATAAAAGAAATAATAAGGTAGTAACGTCAACTGGGGTAATAATTCTTATCTTACTACACTATACTAAAACTTTGTCTTATTGATAAAGAAGTCTTATTTATTTTAAGTGTACTGTCTTGTAAAATTTAGATTTTTCCTTTCTAATTCTAATATCGTTCAAAACCCCAACTTTTAATGTAAAAAAAATCTCAAGTTGGTTTATGTCGGACTGTAAAAGGCTCGCTTCTCCACACAGATTTAATAATCAGAAACTAAGTAGGATCGTCACGAGTCTTCTAAACTTGTAATCTGTTAAAAAAAAGTTTTCAATGCAGATTCTTCCCACATGTACCGTAAAATAATAAAAATTTTAAAAATGAAACATTCTACAAAATTAAGCATGATAAAACAAATATTAGGTCGAATTTAAAAAATCATCGGTTAATTGAGATATTATTAACGTTTGTTTATAAATACCACTAAATATAGATGAAATAATATAACAGAATCATTATGTTATTAGATGTTCAAGTGACAAAAATTGTCACGTAGTTCTCTCATATAAACTATAAAAAACGCGCTTCTGAGATCTTTCTCGCATATGATTACCTGAATCCGTTAGTTTGCAAGTCTATTGTTGTATCTTGTATGCAGGCTTTAAAAGTAGAATCATGAATTCACCTAGTATTAGTACCTTGTACCTACAAAACAAAAACAGATGGTACTTAATTAGAGAACAAAAACATAAGAAGAAAAAGAATCAAAAACATACAGACTAATTATATGTTTTGATAGACGGTGAGGCATGAAGATTTATATAAGCACATGGAGGTTGTGTTTGCTTAGGGTTGTTAATCTAATGATAGAATTTTAGTTGGTAAACAACTCAAATACGTACGTATATGTAATCAAATTGTATCTTAATTTAAATTTAAATAATTTTAGGTACTTCGTAAGAATTGGACTCTCTGTAATCACTCGAAAAAAGCTTCCTTTATTAATATAGATAGATATTGTTGTAATATTATTTACGGTAATATAATGCTCCACCTTTTCTAACAGTAAATATTCGACTATTCTGAGTATGAAATTTCCATACTCAATTACGAACTACACAACCAAATTACCAGATTTTGCAATTAAATGGTTTTAGTATAATTTGCAATTTGCCGCTCCAATTCAGTCCTGAATTTCCAGATTAAGGGAAAACTTGTTGTGTTTTGCAATTCGCCACTCTCTCTATTGATTTTACACCTAATAAAAACAATTCAAGTAATGAATTAAATTAACGAGAGTAATTTAGCTTAGTTGTTGTTATCGTCGTTGTCGTTGTCGGTTGTCGTCACAGCCGCGCCAAATGGGAAGCAGGGTAAATGTAAGGTGATAATTTGTTAATGATGAGTGTTGACTTTAGAAGGGTAATTAGGTAAGTGTGTTAAGTTTAAAAGGGTAATTTAGTAATTTAAACGGGCGATATAAGTAATTTTCGGGCGTCAAAAAGAAAAAGTGTTAATTAATTAATTATAGGTTAAAAAGTGATAATATTAGTCATAACATTTTATTATTAAAATATTAAATGGTCATTTTCTATTAAAAAAATATTGACATTTTCTCGGCTTATGTTGAGGCCGTCTCAATGCAGGCGTACTCGAATTTCTTTGGGTTCTTTATTTTAATATTTAGTACGGATTACTTACTCATTTTCCTTTCAGCCGCAGAATAATTTCAAGAGTCCAATTTTGCTCACTTGCAAAAGCATTTTCGGTTCACCTGCGAAATAGCTTCAGAAATCCAATTTTGCTCACCCTTAAAATTATGTTTTCGTTCACTTGCCTGCGAAATACTATTCTATTCACCTGCGGAATTATTTCAAAAATCCAGTTTTGTTCACTTAAGAAACTAAGCAAATTCAAGCTTTGTTCACCTACGAAACAAAGAAAAATCCTTTGTCAATCTATGATACGCATCTTAGTTCGTGAAACCAGATTTTTGGATCTTATATCTAAGCGAAACCATGTTTTGCTTTCTTAGTTTCAATAAAAAAATTTGTTATACTAGTTCCAACTCCTAAATTAGTTAAACAAAGTTTTGTTATGGTAGTTTTCAGTCAAGTCCTAGACCAGAGTTTTATGATTTTCAATGTTCAATTAGCTATTCCAGACAGTTAATACAAGAGGCTCATGTACGTTCCTTTAACTTATTTGTAACTTTTGGAATACTTTGACCTTCGTCTTACTCAAGGCAAGGAAGTGGGAAAAATAAGAGCCAAAGAGGGCTCCTGGGTGACAGGTCGGAGACCAACTGGGAGACTCTCACTACCATTTTGGAGAATTTTGAAGGAAGAAAAGAGGAATTGGCTCGGCGCTAGTCGGAGACAAAATGACCGGCCACCCGGCCGGAAGACCCTTCCAATCCAAGAGCTGAATTCAAAATTTAAAACAAAATTATTTCATATTTCCGATAAATCGATTTCTAAACTTTGTTGTTTATTTATCGCTCGTTTCCATCTTCCTTACCGAAATGGGACGTGGTTTTAAACCCTACTTCAATCAATCAACTCACCCTCTCGTAGGCTCAATACCCCATGAAAATGTACCTCGTACCAGCCCAAAACTTCCCCATTTTCGAGCCTTGAACAGCCCAATAACTAGGGACGTAGCCATAATGTGAATAAATTGGGCAAATCTCTCTATAATCAAATGAATTCAACCTCTTTTCCACAATTTATCGCTAGTTAGGATGTAAGTGATTATCACCTATTGTATTACACTCGATGGCACAATATAACCCGAAACCGTCATTAAGATCACCTACTTAAGTTCCTCCTCCTTTGTACCAATCGATCATAATTCTCTATAGATGACCTATTTAGTATGATAGTTATTCTAATTTACTAAAGTTTAACTCTCCATTTCTTTGTTTTATTTGTGCTATTCATTTCATTCTTGAAGAGTTAAAAACGATAAACACCTAAGAGGGGGAGGGGGTGAATTAGGTGTACCTTTTAAAAATTTTCTTCTTTACTTGGTTAATGACTAACACAAGTAAGATCTATTAATACGAGTTTGAGAGACTTAATGGATTGTAAGTTCACAAACGGTACAGCAGGTTTATGCAACAGTATAAGAGACTGTTGCACAGCACTGAGAGCGAGATTAACGTGTAAAAAAAGAATGATAAGAGAACGTGAAAGTAAATAAACAAACAAGACGATGTTTAAAAATTGGTTCAGCTCCTACTCCGGAGCCTACGTCCAACCATTATTTTATTGCTTGTTTAGACATTTACTCAAACTTAACTAAACCATTACAATGAAAACAACTCGCCAACCTACTCCGGTTGCAATGCTTAAAGCTACTCCGCTTCAAGACTTTCTCTTGCTCAAAGCTACTTCGCTTCAAGACTTAAGGTTCTATCTCAACGGTTTACAGAGTCAGAATCTCAGTGGTTCACTTAAGAACATGGAGATTACAATTAAGACCTAAACACGAGAATCATTGAACATATTCGTTTATGCAACAGTTAAGCGAACTGATACTTGGAGATTTTACAGCTTTGAAAAACAATTGAAAACTTTTGAAAAACAGAAAACGGTTTTGCAAATGATTGAAGAACAAAGCTTTTAATGCTGAAAAGATTTGCAAAGTGTGTACAATGAATGCTCTTTCAAAGTCTTGCAATAAATGATAAATGAAGTGGCTATTTATAGAGAAAGGAAGTGTGTAAGAGAAGGATCTTAACACTTCTTTAATCTAATATCCATAGGTTTGTAGTATGCATTTTCATTTAAAATTATAAAAGAACAATCAGGTTTGAGAGGCTCAAGGTGGCTGCATTTTTCCAAAGCAAAGGAGGGTGTTTCCCATAAAGTATGGGAACTCACAATTTTGCCACAAATGGAAAAAGCATAAGACCTATTTTTAGCATGAAAAACAACTTGCACAAATAGGATTGGCATCTTTTAAATTATTGTGCAAGCATATTCCTTTTGTTCTTTTTGTTCTTCAGTTTGAAATAATGTTTGTTTTAAACATAGAAAAGCTTTTTAAAGAATTTCAAACACTTGTGAATTTTCCCGAAAATTCTCCATTCGTTAGTACTGAAACCATGGTGCAAATGTCTCGAACTCGTTGCACGGTTTTGCCATAACTTTTGCTTAAAAGAAATATGTTGAACTACCTCGTTTAACATTTGTTCTAGACTATGGGCATGCTTGACTTGTCCTTCATCTTGATCATCTTGAACTTTTTTGAACAATCATGGGATGCTTCAATTTGCTAAACATTTACTAAGAGGCAAACAATTAAATCATAATGAAACTTGGCATCATCAACCAAGTGTGTTCTAACAAATTCCCCTCTTTGATGATGACAAGTTTTAAATATGTGTGAAGTTCTCCCTAAGCCCATGGTGAGTCGATCTTTGTGCCAAATAGTAAGAACAACAAGTAAACATGATCAAGGTGAATGGAGGTCAACATGCTTGGCCTAAGTAGAACATCTAATCATCATAGCTAAGACAATTTCACGGTGAACGTTAGCCGAAGAGTTGTTAGTTAACACATAAACACATAATTTAACTACTTTTCCCTCTTGACATCATCAAGAGAAGGACAGAAACATGTTCAAGTAGTACATAATTAAACCAAAGACAAATGTTAAAAATAAGAGAAAAGAAACAGCCCATAGTTTGCATAAGAATTAAGAACAAAGAGCCAAAAGGATAGGAAGGCAAGGGTAGGTACGGACGCCTCATTCATCATCGGACACATGACCACCAAGAGCTTGCACACGCTCAATGAGATCTTCATTCAAGGTTTTGAGCTCAGCAATATCTTCCTTAAGAGTCTCATTGTCCACAACCAATTTGGACACCATGTTCATAAGCTTGTCCAACTTACCGAGAACAACACTCATTTCAACAGTTGAGCCAACTGTTGCACCAGTTTTACCTCTACCCAAGAACTTGCTGGTCAACTTCCCATTGTTGATAGCCAAAGTCATTTGAGAAAGCAAACCCATGGTCATGTCATCAATGAGTTTTTCAATACCAGGGCTACCTTTCACGACTATCTTCCGTTTCATGAAGACAATGGACAACCACATACCGTATGGAATCACGGTTTTCTTGTCAAATTTACCCTTTTGGAGGTCGGGGGCAATCTCATTGATACGGTGGAAGATTAGTTGGGGAAGGTTGATGGGACGACGTTTGATAATGTGGTGAATAAGGAGCATCTCAAGGAGAGAACATCGTCCCCTACTGTTATTGCTTGGTAAGATGGCTCGGTGAACAAGGTTAAAGGTGAAACGGTGGGGGGCTTGAAGTTCATGGGCATATATGTTGGTGGTGCCACTTTCATTGTCGGGTCGAAGGGTTCTCATAACCTCACTAGCCATAACTTCATCAACATCACCCCAAGTGGTCTTAGGAAAGGTGGTAAGACCCACGGCTTCAACCTCAAGGTAAGAGGCAAGTTGGGCAATGGTCAAGACAAAGGGTTTTTGGTTTATAAATGCCGAGAGAGTTCCTGATGCAACATCAACCTTGACTATTGCATAGAATTGAATTAACTCCGACATGTAAACCGGAGAGTGTTTGTCGAGGAGATTAAACCAACCCTGACCAAAAATAGCAGCTTTGAAGAATGCAAAAGCCGGGGAAGAATCATACCATGTTTTCTTGTAACGTCTCCCACTGTGGAAGCAACATGTAAGCATGCCGTGACATAGCTTGAGGGTGTCATCCGGAAGGTCGAGAGAGTTGAGATGAGCAAGGACCTCGTTCTTGAATGCCTCATCGTGAGTGGTGACCATAAACTCCGTGCATGTATTAAGAGGAATTTTATCCTCAATAACATCATCATCTTCTGTTGAAAGGACCACCTCCTTCTTCCGTGGGTACCTCGACTTTTTAGCCGCTTTTGGCTTTGATTTCTTCTTTCTTTTGAGACCGGCCTTAGATTTTGCCTTTGATTCGGTGGGAGTTTCAATGATAATATCATCATCATCACCAAACAGTTCGGTGATTTTGATTTGGGATTTTGTTTTGGGGTTTTCGGGAAAAAGAGGGTCAAATTCATCAGCAACAGTGTCTTCATTGGTGGGTTCATTGATGTTTTCAATGTTGGGAATGGCCTCTTCCTCATGAAGGACTTCCTTTTCAGAAATTTGATTTGGGGAATCAATTTTTTCAGCATTTTTTTCGCTCACTGTTCCCTTTTCTTTTTCGATTTCACTCTCTTTCTCTCTTTCCTCATCTTTTTCACTCATTTTTTATTCCTTATCATTATTCTTTTTAATTTCATTTTTCTCTTCAACATCTTTCTCATTCAGTTTTTCGGATTCTTTTTCTTTTTCCTCCTCAACAACGTCATCAACACCTTCATTTTCCTTTTCTTCTTCAACAACAGTAGCAACAATCACATCATCATCAATTTCTTTGTGGATGTTGCTCGCTATTTGTTTGAGCGTGGGCTCGTCTTCCCCGGAATCAACATCAACATTTGAGTCCAACATTAAGGAGATTGGTGGACTTCATTTTAATCCACCACGGCCTCCTCTACCACGGCCTCTTCCTTTGACAGCCATGGATTTCTTTCGTGCAACATTTGGTTTGACTGTTGGCGGCTTGGTAGGAGACGGGGTGGGTTTGTCGGATTTTTCAACACTTGCAGCGGATTTAGTGGCCATTTTTTGCTGGGCAATATATTTGGGTTTGAATGTGTTTCTAAGGTTTTGAATTTCTCTTTTAATTGCCTTTTTGGGAGCCATTATGAGGGTGATGGTTTTGACGGTTTAGGGAGATGAAAGAGGTTGAGGAATTTTTGAATTTTGAAGGGAGTTTGTGGGTAAATGGGAAAGTGGGGTTATTACATGGGGGAATTATTTTATGGAAGGTTGGTTGGTTAAAGAGGAAGTGGTTGAAAGGTGAGGTGAAGTATAAATGTGGGAAATGATGGCATAGAGGGCGGCTTAGAGTAGGATGTGCTAGATGGGACATAAAGTAAGTGCAAGGCTCAATGCAAATAATTCAAATGCAAGATGTGAAGTTCCAATGCAATTTTTTCGGCGCACTTGTCATATGACAAATTAGACATTTTTAAACTTGAGAACATATATACATCATTTCATCTCTAGTCAATCATATGGGAAAGATAATTTTAATTTATGTCACCTGTCGCCTAACAAACCAATTTCCAACCGAAGTTTTACGAATTGTTCCCTTTCTAACGGTTTTGTAAAAATGTCCGCAATTTGATTTTCCGTTCTACAAAAGGTTAGACATATATTTCCTTTTTCGACTTGATCACGTAGAAAGTGATGCCTTATGTCAATGTGTTTTGTCCTAGAATGTTGTATTGGATTTTTTGAGATGTTAATGGCACTTGTATTATCACAAAATATAGGAGTAGTTTCGAAAATAAGACCGTAATCACGCAATTGTTGTCGTACCCAAAAAATTTGAGCACAACAAAGAGCGGCACTTACATACTCACTTTCGGCCGTGGATAGAGCAACGATATTTTGTTTCTTGGATGCCCATGAGATAAGGCACGGTCCTAAGAAGGTGGCAATACCCGAGGTGCTTTTTCTATCCAACGAACTCCCGGCATAATCCGCATCTGAAAATCCTACAAGATCAATGTCATAATGAGTTGGGTACCAAAGGTATAAGCCTTGCGTTCCAATCAAATACCTAAAAATCCGTTTGACGGCTTTGAAATGTGATTCTTTAGGATTTGATTGGAAACGAGCACATACGCACACACTAAATTGTATGTCGGGTCGACTAGTGGTTAAATAAAGCAATAAACCGATCATACCTCGATATACCCTTTCACTAACACTCTTACCATTTTCGTCTTTGTCAAGATTAAGCTTGGCAATCATAGGTGTAGGCATAGGATTCGAGCTAGTTAACCCAAACTTACTTATCATTTCCTTTAAGTACTTTTATTGGTGAATCATGGTTCCTTTTTCATCTTGCTTAATTTGAAGATCAAGGAAGAATCCAAGTTCTCCCATCATGCTCATTTCAAATTCAGAAGTCATAAGATCCAAAAAGTACTTGTAAAGAATGTTGTTAGTTGCACCGAAAATAATGTCATCGACATATACTTGGACAAGCAACAGTTCCTCTGACTGTGACTTGATAAACAATGTCTTATCAACCGAACCACCTACAAAACCATTTTCTAATAGGAATTTGGAAAGTCTATCATACCAGGCTCGGGGAGCCTGTTTTAAACCATAAAGTGCTTTGTCAAGTTTAAATACGTGATTAGGGAACTCATTGTTTAAAAAGCTCGGGGGTTGTTCGACAAAAACTTCTTCTTCAAGATAGCCATTTAAGAAAGCGGTTTTAACATCCATTTGAAAAAGTTTTATGCCAACATGAGATGCAAAAGCTACGACCATTCGTATGGCCTCAAGCCTAGCTACCGGTGCAAAGGTTTCATCGTAATCAATCCCTTCTTGTTGATTAAACCCTTGTACCACTAGTCTAGCTTTATTCCTTACGATTTCTCCAACATCATCAAGCTTATTGCGATAGACCCATCTCGTACCAATTACAGTACGTTGAGATGGTCTAGGGACCAGATGTCATACCTTGTTTCTCTCAAATTGCTCCAATTCTTCTTGCATAGCCGTGACCCAATATTCATCGGATAGTGCCATTGTGATATTTGTGGGTTCAATTTGTGATATGAATGCTTCAAAAGCACAGTGATTTTGGAGAGATGATCTGGTTTTCATTCCAGAGGTAAGGTCACTGGTTAAATTTGATAGAGGATGGGAACCTTGATGCTTCCATTTCTTTGGAACAAGGGTGTTATAGGCCTCATTTGTTTCGGTTGGTTCTGATGCAACAAAGTGTGTCGGTGGATCATTGCATGGGGAATATTGTGTGAGGGTGTTTGTGGATTGGTTTCAATTTGGTTAGTGGTTGGTTCACTGCACTCCTCATTCCCCCTGGATGAGCTAGCTTCATTTTGACATGAGGGAGGGTTAATTCCCCCTGAATTTTGGCCAGCCTCCTCATGCAACAGTGGCTCCAACTGTTGCTCAGCTTCTTCCACTACTTGATCCATGTCATGACGTATCATTCCAATTTCGAAGTCATCGTCTTCCTCATCATCATCTTCATCATTAACCTGAGTGTTTGAAACAAAGAGATTAGATTCGTCAAATATTACATGAACGCTTTCTTCCATTTTCATGGTTCTCTTGTTATAAAGTTTGTAAGCTTTACTATGGTCGCAATAACCAACAAAAACACCTTCATCACTACGAGCATCAAATTTGCCTAGGTTATCTTTTCCATTATTATGTACAAAGTGTGGGAAATAATCTGTATATTTCCCTTTAACATGAAGGATTATAACGATTTAATAAAGATGATCTAAGGTCATAAAATAAAATACATAAACAAAAGTAAAGGATTTAGAATTAACCTCAGGTCCTAGCAAAATTGGCCTAAGAACAATATCAAAACTGATATTCGCCTATTAGTTGCACCCAAGACGATCTGAGATATACCCTTTGATTATGCTAGAAATCAATCTAAAATTTTCTGTAAAATTTTATTGTCTTTGTGTTCTTGTGATAAGAAAGAGGAGGCAAGGTCAGAAAAAGTATTAGGGTAGAAATAATTCTCCCCTTTTCTCTTATATAGACCGAATTACCAATTCAATTAGGAAATATATTATTCTCCTAATTTTCGGCCAATAATGACCGAAATAATGAATAAAAATTTCCTTATTTTTGGTCTTTCCAAAAATATATAAAGTGTGTTAAATTGTCATCTAGTGAGGATCGAACCCATGACCTCTTGGTATGTGTACCCTCACTATTACCACTATGACACATTCAACTTGTTGAAATTAAATACAACTGATTATATTTAATTTCGAATTAACAGATTAATTCGTCCAAACTAACCCTATATATATTTAATTAAATATAACTTATTATATTTAATTTTACGAATTGACAGTTAATTCGTCTCAACTTAATATTATTTATTTTTCATTAAATAATTATCTCATCAACACATTGACTAACTTTTTAGTCATTTTGGACATCAATATGATTATATTTCTATAACCACATTTCTCAAACACATCCTATAGGTGTGACCTTTAGGGACCAGTTGATCACCGCCATCTGTATGATAATAACGTCAAACTTTCTAGCAAGCCAACCGTTATTAGGTAAACGTTAATCAACTGATTAAATATACGAAGTATACCCTTTTGAACCTGTAAGAGATTTATAAATGTTATCACACTAATTTGTGGAGGACACCAGCTCCAACAAACTCCCACTTGTCCTCACAAGTGTATGTGCGATAAGCGATTCTCATATCCTTTAAAATTTCTCCCACTCAATGTAAAACAATTTGCAAATCCGAATTCACAAAGGTCGTATTTTACAAGCGATCAGTATCAAGAGTGGTTTTCCCGACTAGAGAGTAACTTAACTGATAAACGAATCAACATTCGAGCATGGCCATACATTTCAGTTAGTGGCCCTGAGAAATAACTATACCTGATAAGGGATGGATATTTTCCTCAACTCGAATCCTGCAGATGTAAGCACAGTATGAAATGACCCAGAAAAAATCTACTTAGCCCCAGTTACGGTAGACCGTGAGAAAGAAACCAAAGTCACCCAAAAACTGCCTTAATCTCAAGAGACAGTTGATAGTCAAAAGAATCGACTCTAGGTACACAATGCATGTCCTATCCACGACCTGGCACCGAATGTTATAAAACATTTAGGACTCCATTACGTTGTCACAAAAAGTTGTCCTACGAGGTATCGTCATAATCTCGTATCTGTGATCGATTAGTTAACCGTTTAACTTATGGCTCGTTGAACCCACCATCAATCGACTGCACAATATAATAGCCGGAGTTATCAGCTCACATTGGCGATTACGAACCAAAACAAATATAATGTAATTCAGTTCACTTTGTGGCGTTCAATGTTGTCAGTACAATCCACATGAAAAACAAAATATTATATATAAAATGATGAAGTTGTAAATAGTATATGAAAAATATAATGTATTAAATCCATAATCAAGTACTACAACTCAGGAACATGTTTAATTCCCATGGAATTAACATGCCCTACATGCTTATCATAATTCAACGGTTTGGTGAGAGGATCCGCGATGTTATCATCCGTCGCAATCTTGTCAATCACTATCTCTTCTTGCTCCACGTAATCACGGATCAGGTAAGCCTTCCGAAGTACATGTCTAGATTTGTTGCTAGACTTTGGCTCCTTAGCCTGGAAGATGGCACCTCTATTGTCACAATAGATGGTGATCGGGTCATTCGAACTAGGAACTACCGAAAGCCCTTGTAAGAATTGACGCATCCATATCGCTTCCTTTGCACGCTGCCTCGAAGCGGCATAGTACTCGGATTCAATAGTAGAATCTGCTACAACACTCTGTTTGGAACTCTTCCAGTGACCGCACACCATTAAGAGTGAAGACGAACCCGGACCGAGATTTTGAATCATCTCGATCCGTTTGGAAGCTAGCATCTGCGTAACCGGTTGCGCATAGCTTAGTATCGCCTCCATAAGTCAATACCCAATCCTTAGTCCTCCGTAGGTACTTGAGGATATTTTTGACTGCTATCCAGTGTGTTTCACCTGGAGTCTTTTGGTACCGACTCGTCATACTCAATGCATATGCCACGTCTGGACGTGTGCATATCATGGCATACATGATCGATCCTATTGCAGAAGCATAAGGAACATGACTCATGCGCTCAATACCTTCAGGCGTCGTGGGTGACTGAGACTTGCTCAACTGCATCCCAGTCGTCATAGGAAGGTTCCCCTTCTTGGAGTTGGTCATGCTGAACCTCTCAAGAACCTTATCCAAATAAGACTCCTGACTAAGTGATAACGTCCGTCGTGATCTATCTCGGTAGATACGGATTCCCAAAATGCGCTGTGCCTCACCCAGATCTTTCATCTGGAAATGGTTTTTCAACCATTCTTTAACCGAAGATAGGAGAGGAATGTCATTCCCAATCAAGAGTATGTCATCGACATACAATATCAAGAATACAATCTTGCTCCCACTCGACTTGATATATAAGCATGGTTCTTCGACCGATCGAGTGAAACCATACTCTTTTATCACTTGGTCGAAACGATGATTCCAACTCCGAGAAGCTTGCTTAAGTTCATAAATGGAACGCTTAAGCTTGCATACTTTCTTAGGATGTTTTGGATCTATGAAACCTTCGGGTTGCACCATGTACAACTCTTCCTCCAAATAACCGTTTAAGAAGGCGGTTTTCACATCCATTTGCCAAATCTCATAATCATGAAATGCGGCAATCGTTAAGATTATCCGAATGGAACGTAGCATGACTACAGGTGCAAAAATCTCATCATAATGCAATCCTTGCACTTGAGTGAAACCTTTTGCCACAAGTCGTGCCTTATAGATATCTGGTTGCGCGTCTACAGAACGCTTTATTTTGTAAAGCCATTTGCCCTGTAGAGATTTTACCTTATTAGGTAAATCAACTAGATCCCATACGTTATTCTCATACATGGAGTCCATCTCGGATTGCATGGCTTCGAGCCATAGCTTTGAGTCGGAAGAGGCCATAGCACCTTTATAGATTGCGGGTTCATTACTTTCTAGAAGTAAAACATCATTCTCCTCGACCATACCAATGTATCTGTCCGGAGGATGAGAGTCTATACCCAACCTCCTAGGTTTCTCAGGAATATTGACCGTATCAACAGTTGGAGGTACAGCTTCCTCCATCTGTTCCTCGGTTGTTGGTTCTGGAATCTCCGACAGCTCGAAGGTTCTATTACTCGACTTGTTCTCGAGAAATTTTTTCTCTAAGAACGTCGCACTAGCCGCAACAAATACTCGATGTTCGGTAGGCGAATAGAAGTAATGACCAAATGTTCCTTTTGGATAACCTATAAAGTATGTTTTGACCGATCGCGGGCCGAGCTTATCCTCGTGTCTCCACTTGACATAAGCCTCGCAGCCCCAAACCCGAATAAAGGACAAGTTAGGTACCGTTCCCTTCCACATTTCATATGGAGTCTTGTCGACAGCTTTAGACGGACTTCGGTTAAGTATAAGAGCAGCTGACAAAAGAGCATATCCCCATAATGAATCAGGCACTACGGTGTGACTCATCATGGATCGAACCATATCAAGTAAGGTTCAATTTCTCCGTTCGGACACACCATTTAATTGAGGTGTTCCAGGTGGAGTTAACTGTAGAGCGATTCCACAGTCTTTCAGGTGTTGATCAAACTCATTTGAAAGATATTCGCCACCCCGATCTGAACGGAGTGCTTTAATCTTTCTACCCAGTTGGTTCTGTACCCTATTCTGGTATTCCTTGAATTTCTCAAAGGACTCACTTTTATGCTTCATTAAGTAGACATATTCGTATCTACTCAAATCGTCCGTGAAAGTGATAAAATATCTATAGCCATCTCTAGCGGTAATTGACATAGGTCCACATACGTCCGTATGTATGAGTCCTAATAGGTCACTAGCGCGCATTCCAACACCTTTGAAGGAAATTCGAGTCATCTTGCCAATGAGACATGATTCACACGTGCCATATGCAGAAAATCCGAATGAGGGAATAGTCCCATTATCGACGAGTTTCTTTACGCGTTTCTCATTTATGTGTCCCATTCGACAATGCCATAGATAGGTTTGATCTTTGTCACCAACCTTTAATTTCTTATTATTCATGTGTAATACTTCCGTGGTTTGATCTAAGATATAAATTCCATTCATGGAAACTGCTTTGCCAGAAATCATTTCATTGAAAGAGAAAATACAACTATTATCCTTTATTGAAAATGTAAAACCGTCTTTAGCAAGTACGAAAACAGAAATAATGTTCTTAGATAAACTGGGTACATAATGTAATTATTTAATGATAACTCAAAACCACTAGGAGTTGGATTACATATGTTCCCTTCGAGGCAGCAGCTACTCGTGCTCCATTCCCGACTCGCAGGTCCACATCACCTTTTTCGAGAGGTATGATGTTCTTTAGGCCCTGCAAATGATTACACAAATGAGAACCACAACCATTATATAGTACCCAAGTTCCGAAACTTGCATGGTTAATCTCAATCATATGAATATAAGATGACATACCAACAGGAACGACGCGGCCTGCCTTGATGTCCTCACGGTAGACGGGACAGTTCCTCCTCCAATGTCCAGTCTTGTGACAATGGTGGCACTCTATGTCACCGCCCTTGCTCTTTGTCTTGCCTTGTGAGCCACTAGTCTCACCAGGCGCACTCTTACCGTTTCTTGGCTTCTTAAACTTTGGCTTACCTATAGCTAGGTCGCCATGAGCCTTGCCCTTACCTTTACTCTTGTTGTGAATCGTGAGAACATCCTGCTTCATGCTCCCACTCAATTTCATATCCTTCTCGGTCTGTACGAGAAGGGAGTGTAGCTCATGAGGACTCTTTTTCAAGTCATTCATGTAGTAGTTTGCCCTGAAAAGGGCAAAACCATCGTGAAGAGAATGAAGCATTCGGTCAATGACAATGTTCTCACTGATTCTACAATTCAGTGACTCCAATTTCTCGACATTCTCAATCATGTGAAGAATGTGTGGGCTAACCGGTTGGCCCTTCTGGAGTTTCGCATCAAAGAAGCGACAGGTATGCTCATATGTGATGATTCTCGGTGCCTTTGAGAACTCATTAGTGAGCGTGATGAAAATCTTGTTTGCACCTTGGGCAATGAAGCGTCTCTGCAAATTGGTTTCCATTGCAAAGATGAGTACGTTCTTTATCGCACCTGCTTCCATAACGAAATCACTATAAGCGAGTGACTCGTTGATTCCTGCATTTGGGCCTGGGTTGACCGGTATTGGCTCAGTTAAATACCTGAGCTTACCATCAGCAGTGGCAGCATTCCGTAGTGCCGCCTCCCATCCAAAAATTGGACCCATCATTCTTCAGTCGAGTGGACTGATTCATTTGGTCCATGAACATTTTAAGCCAGGACGAACGATCTAGTGTGGCACTAGGCATTGGGATTGCGTTATTTCCAGCCATTTGTTGTAACAGTATTATTGATAATAAGCGTGTTCTACACTGCGAAAGAAGAATAAAATAATAAGCATGCATCGTTTTTATTTTAAGTCTAATGAACTAATGTCATAACGCGAAGACTCAAAAACATTTATACAATTGACCTCCCTCAAGAATTATATAAATGACCCCAAGACTCAATTCTCTGTAAATTGATAAGCTAACCTGTTAGCTAATTCTACCGTTAGAATTCCTGGTCGATAAATTTCTGTAAATTCTATATTTAGTCCATCATAATCACGAGAAATTATTCGTACTATAATGTTGAGGTAAACTAAGTCAACACAACTACTTACCCAACGTAGAAGGGGTCATATTAGGCCTACCGACGAAGAAGGGACTTATAGATGTTTGCCCTTATAAAGACTAATCTCAATTTCCGTTTTAGAGGAAGATCCCATCAACTATTTTTAATTCATTTTAAGTGAACTATAATCTAGCATGCGAGAATGATTTAAACTAAAGTGATGGCTTATAGACTGTGACATCTGCATGTCCATGAAAACTAACATACAACTATATGAGTCAATTTTCATGCATTTTAGTAGTAGGTGGTTTGGTTTTAAGCGGAATATGATGCAATTACTAGCATGTGAATGAAAAACAATAAAATGAAAAACGTAAAAAAAACAGTAAAAGTCCTACTGTGGCCTATCCTACCAAAATGAACAATAAATAAAAGTTTGGAATCCATCCTTGGACCCGAGAAGCTTGTCTTGATGTTCCATCTTGATCCATGTAGCGGGAGTGAGCTTGAATCTTCATCTTTAGTCTTCTTTGAAATTACAATAAATAAAATTACATAATTGACCTATTAATTACATTCTAATTTCAAAACCCAAAACTAAAATAAAGGAGATTCGAGATCTCATAATTACATAAGAAATCATGTTTCCTTCATTACGAAAACATAATTTGACTAAGGCCACACTAAGTATTACAAAATACAACCGATTGGAAAAATAAATACGTAAATAAAATTCATTCATTCGATTCATTCAACAAAAATAAAAGCATCAACTAAAATAAATTAAACATACATAATACAATACATTAATTATGTTGATTAATTTATCCAAACCACCTATTTAAATTAAATTAAGTGACAATTCCGCAATTTAATCACATTAATTTCATCCTCAATCCATATTAAACTTGTAATATGAATTCTATCCGTCAAAATTTTAAACCGCTTTAAAATAACTCGGTATCTTTAAATTGTGAACCGATTCACAATAACTAATTGGCCAAAATAAAAAAAAAAAAACAAAATCCAATTAAAATTGGTTCGGCTGGAAAAATAAACAATTTTTTTTTTTAACAGCTACTTCACGGTTGATCATAAAAAAAAACAGCCCCTTCCCCTTTTTTTTTATTCGGCAATTAAGAAAAAGAAAAAAAACTTTCCATAATTTTTTCCGGAAAAAAACTTTCCTTTTCCTTTTTTTTTTTCTGATTCGGTAATAGAGAAAAAAAACCTAAAAACGTTTTTTTTTTCCACGGCATACCTTAAAAAAAAGAGCCGTCAAAATAATTTTCCTTTTGAGGCAAAATGCCCTAATACAAAAATTGATGAAAAACAAAGTTTATAGTTGCTAATAGAACATGGTTTAGCAAATGAATTAACAATCATGATTAATCTTATATGCTAAAACTATATAGCAAAAACAAATTCTTGTATCAATGACATGATGATACTATATCTATTCTAACTTAATCTGCATTAAATCAAAATTTCCCAATACTTCATATGATAATTTTAACCGATTAAAACAATGATATGATCAAAAGAAATTGAATATAATCATCAAACAAAAGGAAAAACGAAATAAAAAAAAAACAGGCCGAAAGAAAAAAAAAAAAGGTCTCGGCTAAAAAACAATTTCAACCGAAAAAAAAAACGAAACCCTAATTTATTTTCTCGAAAATTAGGTTATAGTTTACATACAAAATTTATGAAAATCATCAAAATTAAAATCGTAGCCTAAAGCTCTGATACCACTTGTGGGAAATAATCTGTATACTTCCCTTTAACATGAAGGATTATAACGATTTAATAAAGATGATCTAAGGTCATAAAATAAAATACGAAAACAAAAGTAAAGGATTTAGAATTAACCTCAGGTCCTAGCAAAATTGGCCTAAGAACAATATCAAAACTGATATTCGCCTATTAGTTGCACCCAAGACGATCTGAGATATACCCTTTAATTATGCTAGAAATCAATCTAAAATTTTCTGTAAAATTTTATTGTCTTTGTGTTCTTGTGATAAGAAAGAGGAGGCAAGGTCAGAAAAAGCATTAGGGTAGAAATAATTCTCCCCTTTTCTCTTATATAGACCGAATTACCAATTCAATTAGGAAATATATTATTCTCCTAATTTTCGGCCAATAATGACCGAAATAATGAATAAAAATTTCCTTATTTTTGGTCTTTCCAAAAATATATAAAGTGTGTTAAATTGTCATCTAGTGAGGATCGAACCCATGACCTCTTGATATGTGTACCCTCACTATTACCACTATGACACATTCAACTTGTTGAAATTAAATACAACTGATTATATTTAATTTCGAATTAACAGATTAATTCGTCCAAACTAACCTTATATATATTTAATTAAATATAACTTATTATATTTAATTTTACGAATTGACAGTTAATTCATCTCAACTTAATATTATTTAATTTTCATTAAATAATTATCTCATCAACACATTGACTAACTTTTTAGTCATTTTGGGCATCAATATGATTATATTTCTATAACCACATTTCTCAAACACATCCTATAGGTGTGACCTTTAGGGACCGGTTGATCACCGCCATCTGTATGATAATAACGTCAAACTTTCTAGCAAGCCAACCGTTATTAGGTAAACGTTAATCAACTGATTAAATATACGAAGTATACCCTTGTGAACCTGTAAGAGATTTATAAATGTTATCACACTAATTTGTGGAGGACACCAGCTCCAACACAAAGCATTTACTACCAAACTACTTTAGATGTGAGATGTTAGGTTTTCTTCCTCGTAGTAATTCATAAGGAGTTTTGTTAATGATTTTTCTAATCATGACTCGATTGTAGATATAACAAGATGTGTTAACGGCTTCGGCCCAAAAGTTTCTTGGCACTTTAGAGCTAATGAGCATGGTACTAGCCATATTTTCAAGAGTTCGATTCATTCGTTCCACAACCCCATTTTGTTGAGGGGTTCTTACGGCCGAAAAATTGTGGCTAATACTGTACTCATTGCAATAAGACTCAAATGATAAATTCTCAAATTCGCTTCCATGGTCGGATCTCAAGGAGACAAGTTTATAACCAAATTTGTTTTGGACCTTTTTAACCCAAATTAAGAATTCATCAAAAGTTTGATCTTTAGAACTTAAGAAAAGAAGCCAAACAAATCTTGTAAAATCATCAACAATTACACAAATATAGCGACTTCCACCTTTACTAACAATACGCATAGGTCCACATAAGTCTATGTGAATGAGTTCAAGAGGCAAGGAAGTGCTAGCAATATTTTTGGATTTAAAGGAGCATTTTACTTGTTTACCTTTAACACAATCGTCACAAAGTGATTTGAATTCAAATTTGATGTTAGGAATGTCATCAACTAAATCAAGCCTCTTAAGGGTATTAAGTGTTTTAGCATTTACATGACCAAGTCGTTTATGCCAAAGCCAAGGGTCATTCTTTTGGACACTCATGCATGATAGTGTTTGACTTGACAATGAGTATAAGTTAGTCATGTAGACATCTTTGACACGTTTACCTTCAAGAATGAGTTCTTTAGTTTTTCCATCAATTATTCTACATTCACTAGCAAGAAATTCAACGATGTTACCTCGATCACACAATTGTGATATGCTTAGAAGATTGTGTTTCAAACCTTTGACAAGCAACACTTTGTCGATACATAGTGACTTTGACTTACCAACTTTTTCAATACCAATGATTTCACCTCGTTTGTTGTCACCAAAAGTCACCATGCCACCATCGTAGGCTTCTAGCGAAAGGAATTGGTTTTCATCTCCCGTCATGTGTCGAGAGCATCCACTGTCTAAGTACCAATTGCTTCTGCCTTTCGCTAATGCCTATAAGAAATCAAACAGTTAGTTTAGGAACCCAAACAAGTTTGGGTTCCTTCTTGACAACACCTTTCTTGACTTCTTTCTTTTTAGTCCAAACATGTTTAGCCACTTTAGTACTTCTTTCTAGGTCGAGGACTCTCTTTTCACAACCATTGAATTCGTGACCAGTTTTACCACAGTAATTGCAGATAATGTACTCAGGAAGGCCAGCATACTTTCTTCTTCGAAAATCAGTTACGCTTGGGTCTTGGTTTCGAGTGCAACAGTGCGTAGAACTGTTGCATTTGAAACCAAGTCCAGCATTTTTTGCACGGTTTTCATATTCTTGAGATTGTTTTAGAAGAAACTCCAAGACACTCTAACTTCCTTCCCATTTCAAATAGAACATCTTAGCCTCATCTAGCTCTTTGGTTAGTTTTTCAATTTTAGCAAGATGATTAAGATTTAGTTGACCTACTTTGTCGAACGCGTGTTTAGCATGTCTCACTTCATCATTAAGCAATAAGCCAATTTGCTCAAGTTGCTTGTTATCTCTTTTGCACAAGGTGAGGTCAACTAACAGAGAGTCACGTTCTTTAGTTAGTGAAGACACATGTTTTGTGAGAGTCTCAATTTCCTTCATAGACTCGGATGCAAAAATAGCATCATCTCATTTGCATGGATTTGTTCAACCTTTTTCAGAGTTTCAATTTGAACGAGAAGATCATCATTTGAATTTTGCACTCGATCTAAAGCACTTTTAACATGACTTGACTCATCATTTAACATTTCAGAAATTTTGACAAGATCCCCTTTTTCATTTTGACATGTTGCAAGATCAATCAAAAGTTGGTCACGTTTTTTGGTTAGTGAGGACACAGCTTTGTCAAGGAACTCTTCTCTCTTGTTAGACACAAATGTAACATTGCACTGATCTGTTGCATGTATTTCATCAACTCTTTTAGCAAGAAACAGATTCTGTTTTCGGAGCCTTTTAATCTCCTTTTCAAGACTCGATGATGAACTAGGTTGATCTACCTCATTTAGACATTCTTTTAAACCAACATTTTCTTCGGCTATGTCCTCAATTTCAGTTTGCATAGCCTCTAATTTATTGCTTTGGATACGACACTTATCAATGGATTGGTCTAGGAGATGACAGATCTTGTTTTTAGAGAAAGATCGAACCTTTTTCTTGAGCTTCTTTACCTCAATGTCAGAATCTGAATCTGAGTCCACGGAGTGAGCCATAAGACATTTGACACTTTCTTTCTTTGTTGACTTTGGAACATCATTGCTTGATTGAGACGAGATGCTAAGTTTGGCATCCAATTCTTCCTCAAGGACATCGTCCTCGTCAGATCAGACATTCCCCAAATGGCAGTCATTACTTTGCTTTTGTATTCTCTTTTAGCAAACTCACGCTTTTCTTTAGACTTAATGTCATTCCACTTTGGGCATTCTTTGATTTGGTGACCTTTGTCACCATATTTGAAGCAACCAACAGTGGAAGTAGACTTTCTTTTGGGAAAGCGTCGTTTGCTAGTATAGTTATTAGGCCTTTGTGAGTTTCGACCATTTATCATGCCAACAATGTTTTTAGTGAACATTGCAAACTCGTCATCTTCATCCTCCTCATCACTTGAGAGAGCATAAAGAGCAAGTCCTTTCCCTTTAGAGCTTTCACCGGATCGCTTCATGAGAGTTAACTCATGAGCCATGAGTGAGCCCATAAGTTCATCAAGGGATAGCAAAGAGAGGTCTTTAGCTTCCTCAATAGCCGTAACGTTCGGTTGCCATTTTTCAGATAGGCTACGAAGGATTTTACGTACTACATCCTCGGATTCAAAGTTTCTACCTAGACTCTTGAGGTCATTAACAATACTAGAGAAACGAGAAGACAAACTATTAATTGACTCATCTTTTCCCATGTTGAACATCTCATATTGTTGCATGAGAAGATCAACACGGTAATTTTTGACTTGTGACGTTCCCTCATAAGCAAGATTTAGGGTGTCCCAAATTTCCTTTGCCGAGTCACATCCGGATATCCGGTTGATCTCTTGTTCACCGATGCCATATTGAAGGATGGACATGGCTTTAGAGTTTTTCTCGACTTTTCTATAATCCGCCTCAACATATTTGTCCTCACTTTTGATAGACTTAGTGCCATCGGCATTAGTCACCTCAATCTTGAAGGGACCATTTTGAATGATCAACCAACATTCGTAGTCCGTACTTTTAACATAGTGCTACATGCGATGTTTCCACCAGGCATAGTTTTCTCCCTTAAAGATGGGATACTTAGTGTGTTTTGAATCGTCCATAACTATGGGATCAACTCTTTGGTTTTAACCAATATCAAGAGCACGAGGCTCTGATACCAATTGAAGAGTTAAGAACGATAAACACCTAAGAGGGGGAGGGGGTGAATTAGGTGTACCTTTTAAAAAATTTCTCTTTTACTTGGTTAATGACTAACACAAGTAAGATCTATTAATACGAGTTTGAGAGACTTAATGGATTGTAAGTTCACAAACGGTACAGCAGGTTTATGCAACAGTATAAGAGACTGTTGCACAGCACTGAGAGCGAGATTAACGTGTAAAAGAAGAATGATAAGAGAACGTGAAAGTAAATAAACAAACAAGACGATGTTTAAAAATTGGTTCAGCTCCTACTCCGGAGCTTACGTCCAACCGTTATTTTATTGCTTGTTTAGAAATTTACTCAAACTTAACTAAACCGTTACAATGAAAACAACTCGCCAACCTACTCCGGTTGCAATGCTTAAAGCTACTCCGCTTCAAGACTTTCTCTTGCTCAAAGCTACTTCGCTTCAAGACTTAAGGTTCTATTTCAACGGTTTACAGAGTCAGAATCTCAGTGGTTCACTTAAGAACATGGAGATTACAATTAAGACCTAAACACGAGAATCATTGAACATATTCGTTTATGCAGTGATTAAGCGAACCGATACTTGGAGATTTTACTGACTTTGAAAAACAATTGAAGACTTTTGAAAAACAGAAAACGGTTTTGCAAATGATTGAAGAACAAAGCTTTTAATGCTGAAAAGATTTGCAAAGTGTCTACAATGAATGCTCTTTCAAAGTCTTGCAATAAATGATAAATGAAGTGGCTATTTATAGAGAAAGGAAGTGTGTAAGAGAAGGATCTTAACACTTCTTTAATCTAATATCCATAGGTTTGTAGTATGCATTTTCATTTAAAATTATAAAAGAACAATCAGGTTTGAGAGGCTCAAGGTGGCTGCATTTTTCCAAAGCAAAGGAGGGTGTTTCCCATAAAGTATGGGAACTCACAATTTTGCCACAAATGGAAAAAGCATAAGACCTATTTTTAGCATGAAAAACAACTTGCACAAATAGGATTGGCATCTTTTAAATTATTGTGCAAGCATATTCCTTTTGTTTTTTTTGTTCTTCAGTTTGAAATAATGTTTGTTTTAAACATAGAAAAGCTTTTTAAAGAATTTCAAACACTTGTGAATTTTCCCGAAAATTCTCCATTCGTTAGTACCAGAAACCATGGTGCAACAGTCTCAGGAACTGTTGCACGGTTTTGCCATAACTTATGCGTAAAAGAAATATGTTGAACTACCTCGTTTACAACATTTGTTCTAGACTATGGGCATGCTTGACTTGTCCTTCATCTTGAACTTCTTTGAACAATCATGGGATGCTTCAATTTGCTAAACATTTACTAAGAGGCAAACAATTAAATCATAATGAAACTTGGCATCATCAACCAAGCGTGTTCTAACAATTCTGATGTACTTAATTAAGGTCTTTTTAATAAGGGTCTTTTATCTTGACAAAACCTTTTTCAAAATACCCATGTCGAAGTGGAAGGCGACTAAAGAAGTATTAAGTTTATAATCGAATTAAACCGTATAATGCTTGTCATATTATAGCTCGGTTTATGATGACATTCTTTTTACTCTTCGATCCAATGTCTCAACCAAATCAAATAGGTTCAAGTGCGCACAACAAGAAGGAATTACACGCTCCATTTTGTAACGTGTGACTCCCTCTTTGGCACGATTTTCGAGTCATTGTTATATTGTTTTAGTCAATTATCTAGTGCGATGTAAATAGATAAGAGTCTTTTTTAGTGTTTGAGTCGGTTTTTGGCGATATGCCCGAGTTGTATTCTTCTTTACACTCCCTTTCCCCTCTTTTATTTGCTTTATGGTTTTCTAATTAAACTCACTTGCTAAAACAACTTTGGCAAAAAGTTTAAATGCATTAACTGATTAGAAACAAATTCACTTGCTTAGGATTTAAAACAACGATTGCACTACATCCCCATACTAGCTACGCTATTCACTTTGAAAAATCAACAATTGACATATAGAGTGACCGATTAAAGGGCTTTCCAACACAGACCTTCACCCCTTACTCAAAATTTATGCTTTCGAGATGCCAATTCCATGGGTCACGAGGCTCATTCTATTTGGAATGATTAGAGACAGATCTAGCATAGGTATAATATTGAGATGTTTTTGCAAATTTTTTTTTTTTTTTTTGACAGATGGAAAGATACGAGTTTTACATTATAGTGGTATAACTCACTATACCATACCTATAAATTACAACATAAAACAACGAAATACAAATTCTTGGAAATAAACTACAATAAAAGAGATGACTTCTTCGGGTATCAGCAACGTGCTGGTTGAGAACGAGAGATTGGGTACGAGAATCATCATCCGCGGCATCAACAAGGATAGTAACTTCAAGAGACCATTGAAACAATTGAACTCCATGGCGACGAGAACAAGATGCACTTACGCTTAAAAACGTAGAAATTGGTGGAATGCAAGTCGACAAAGACCGCTTCTGATGGAGAAAGATCCCCTACATCTTGGAAATCGAACAAGGTAGTCAATGGACCAACAGATAAAAAAGCCCAACCAGTTGCACGTTTGAATTTAAGTTCCGTTTGATTTTGTATTCAGTGTTAAGAGACTTTGAGAGCAACAAATTATTAATTTTTTAAAATTTATTTCCATGGTTAACAATTGAAAATCGTTCCAACTATTTAAAAACTCGTAAGAAATTCTAGTGAAACGATATATAGCAACTTCAATTACTTTGAATATTGTCATATTAAACATTGCATTTTTTATTCCCCCTAAAAATATTATATGATTTGCTACTGGCCAAGCGAATAGATTATATCCGCCTTTTAACTAGTCCTTTTCTATATTTTCGCATTCTGAGGTGTGCGATCACCAATGGATGGTTCTAAAGGATGATTCATGTCAACCGACTCCAAATCATTTTGAGATTAAGGCTCTGATGTTGTTGTTGTAGTCCTTTAACTAGTCAAAGGTCAAACTTTTCGAGTTCACCAAAATCAAAAGCGGAGAATAAGGCAAAGAACAAGGATCTATAAAACATGCTGTACAATTCAACTACTCACCGAAGATTTTACAAAGAAGATCACCTAATTTCCATCATTTTGAAAAGAAAAGAAAACCCTTTTCCCATTTCTTTTCCACATAAACAGCTCCATTGCTCTGCATTAATCTGAATTCCATGAAAAGGATCCGGTACATGAATTGTTCTCCATGATCCAAACAGCTATGGAATAAAGGGTTATAGGCAGCTTTCATTGGCCTCCAATGCACAGTTTGGAAAGCACACCCATTAGTCAAGCTTTAGAAGTGGCAGCATTCCGCCTCGCACAGCATCCCACAAAGTACACTATTGACTGATCCAACAAAGGATAAGAGTAAGTGAAACTCGAGTCATTCATAACGTGGCAAGATTTGTGCTCGCAGTAACATCCGTCCAAGCCAAATACTCGTATAAAGTGGCGTTTCTATGAGCAAAACTATCCAAGCTAATGAACCCTTGATCTCGGGTTTGATTATTCCCTATAAGCGGGTAAAGTAAAAAGCTAGCAGGGGCCAGACCCTGCCCAACATAATAATAATAATAATAATAATAATAATCTGCTACTTGTATGGCAGTAGATTCTCAAGTAGTGTAGTACTCTGTATTTGATGTCTTACCAGGACAAAGAAAAGAACGACATTGAATATTGCAACCACCCTCCATTCCATTTTCATGTACTGTGCAACTCCTGCCCTGAAAGGAGAAGATAAAACACAATAAAGCTAAGCAATATAGTCATTAGGCAAAATGAGTTCATTAAGGTTTACAAGTAGTGTTTACTTGCAAGAATTGCAGTTGTAGCACTTGACGGTCTTCGAGTTCTTGTAAAGTTTGCAGTCTTTGTTGGAACTTGCTGGATGGTAGCTCAAATCATAGTATGAGGCATTGACAGCAGGATATCCACACCTGATGATGCATATTAGATATTACATGTCGTTATAGATTTGCTAGTTTAAGTGATTAAGCTATGATTTAGTCATCAAAACATTATCAAACAAACACCCTACTTGTAAGAAAAGGAAACTAAGCATATAATGCCATCAAACACAAGCAAGTTCAGGAGCTCAACAGCTTCAAGTAGCCTAGGAAACACGCATCATAATAGAAGTTATATATTATAGTGGCTTTCGTATTTTGAATGTATAAAATACAAGAACTCCCTCGAGGCAAAGATAATAACTGCTACTTCAAAGCCTTACTCATATGTCAACACATAACGAGGTTGTTTATGGATAAACAATACCAATCATTGCGACTTTCATTGCATTGGAATAACTGCTACTCCCTCCATCCACATTTGTAATTTGTTCTTCCTATTTGACTTTACGCGGTCTCCAAGACGCTACTTTGACCGCATTTTGCGACATGTATTTATAATTTTTTCCTAATTTTTTCCTTCGTTGAAAATTATATTTTATAAAAGATTATTTGATGACAAATCTAAAAATTTAAGTCTTGTGTCTTAATATTTTTTAATTGTGAAAGTGTTGATTGAAATGTTGTTGAGGGGTCAGATTTCTTCAGATATCCAGGATCTATTATTCAAAAAGATGGGGAGTTAGACGGAGATGTGGCTCACAGAATTAAAGCGGGATGGTTGAAATGGAAGAGTGTTTCAGGGTTTTTATGCGATAAAGATATGCCCCAAAGATTAAAGGGAAAATTTTATCGCACGGCAATTAGGCCTGCCTTACTTTACGGTTCCGAGTGTTGGGCCGTGAAACATTGTCACATTCAAAAGATGAGTGTGGCGGAGATGCGTATGTTGAGGTGGATGTGCGGACATACAAGGAAAGATCGATTAAGGAATGAGGTGATTAGGGAAAAGGTAAAAGTGGCGCCAATAGAGGACAAGATGATGGAAAATCGACTAAGATGGTTTGGCCATGTGAGGAGGAGACCTATGGACGAACCAGTTAGAAGGCTAGACTTGGAGAACAGAAAATGCCCCTAGAGGTAGAGGAAGACCGAGACAGACATGGTTGAGAGTGATAGAACACGATATGAGATTTCTGGGGCTTGAGGAAAGTATGGTGACGGAGATGGCACAATGGAAGGAAAGGATACATGTGGATTTTTAGTATTTGATGTTTTTTGACATATTTAGTGTTCTTATTTAATTTTTAAAAAAAATTATTCGTTCTTCTCTCCTTTATTACACCTTTTTTACCAACCACTTTCTTATATATTTTACTTGGTTTACTTTTAAGGCATTCCGGATCCTTAGTTCATTTTCGGTTTTCAAAATCGTTTTAATCTTTTCTCTCGATTTAATTTTAAGTTTTTATAAAAGAAATCCGGAATTCAATTTTAAAACCTGTGGCTGTAAGTTTACCCATGGA
Organism: Silene latifolia; assembly: GCF_048544455.1. Taxonomy (NCBI): domain Eukaryota; kingdom Viridiplantae; phylum Streptophyta; class Magnoliopsida; order Caryophyllales; family Caryophyllaceae; genus Silene; species Silene latifolia. The sequence continues at coordinate 108,973,219 of NC_133529.1, read as the reverse complement.
CGGTTCTAAAGGATGATTCATGTCCGCCGACCCCAAATCATTTTGGGATTAAGGCTCTGATGTTGTTGTTGTGAAAGTGTTGATTGACCCCCATAACTTGTACAATTGTGGAAATTAACCCCCATAACTTTTAATTAGAGTAATTTAGCCCCATAAGTTTGACATAAAGTCAATATAAACCCAATACAAAATCTCACCAAAATCTCATTGTATACCAACAGGTATACGAGTGTATACTAAAATAATATGGAGTACATAGAATCTAATATACTAAAATCATACACAGCACATACAATCTAATTATACGAGTATATACTAATAGATTTCCTCTTTGCATTTCCACTGACTTTATTTCCATTCCCATCGTCTATTTTCCACCCAAAAATTTACTCCTTTGAGATTCCAAGCTCTCATATACAACACTAATGGCTTCCTTTGTGTATTCTTAACTCTATTGCTAATGCTATTAATTCACAAGTAGCTACATCACTTCCCTTCTCTTTCATTTACTAAAGTAAACCCAAAACCTAAAAAGAAAACAACATGCATATGGAAAATGTGTATTTTTTTTTTTTTTTTTTTTTGTGAGCAATTGACGAGATATTGATTTCAAGTGAGAATTTAGACTCAATTTGAATTAGTGCCAAATTGCACTTTATGTGAAACTTATGAGGCTAAATTACTCTAATTGAAAGTTATGGGGGTTAATTTCACAATTGTACAAAATTATCGGGATCAATCAACACTTTTGCGATTTTTTAATTTTCAACGTATTCAAGGTCAAAGTTTGATAACTTTGACCCTAAAAAGTCAAATGAGAAGAAGAAGTATGCATGGAGGGAGTACTTTAAAACAAATAAATAAAAAGTGCAACAAGTTTAGCGAGTCATTAACTTCATACCATTATAATCAAGAACCAAAAAACAATGAATCTTTGGCTCCCCCAGAAATGGAAACGATATTTTGACTACTAAACGTGTAAAATAAGGACTTACTCAGATGGTGGCCTGCAGCAACCAGCCTCAATAGGAGTCAGTTTAGCTGCTTTGTACTGCTTTAAAGTCTGTACTGAACACAAAAAATTTTATAACAATGGTTATTGTTGAGATAATGAGGCTTCTTTTAGAATGAAGTATTAAATTCAAATTCATGAACTAATTTTATACACACTGCATCCTTAGGTGCATGCATCAATTTAAGATAAATTGAGAAACAATCAAGTACTAAAGAATCGGATAATTCATCCACGCATCATAGAATGTGAAAGGTAGCATGTTGACCTATAAATACCATGTACTCCCAAGGAATTTGGTATCAATAAATAAGATAAAAATATGTCCATCACAAATTATTTCCTTCTATCAAACCTATTTCTCTGCACTTTCTCACTTTTAGACTATTCCTAAACCCAACATTTGGTACTAGAGCTATCAAGTCTTTTAAAGGCTTGTGATCCATGGAAGATTGTGGAGATGGGTTTTCAACCAAGAATTGAAGGAACAAAATATTGTGTTGCGCAATTTTAACTAAGACAAATGAAATAAAAGATGCAAGAGGCGCTTTCATAGTATCTATAATGGTGTTGAGACAACATAACTCCCAAATATCATTCGCCTTCTGGCTCAATAGATTGTTTACATTGATTAAAATACTCCTCACAAAGGAATAAAAGTGTAAATAATCTGTTGAGTCGGAGAGAGTACAAATTAAGAAGATATTATGGAAATATCAAAATGAGAGTTGATGAAAACACGAAGGAATATTCATCAGATCCATGGAGCTTGTAAATTGTTGATGATAAAGGATAGAAAATGTGATAAATAAGAATTTAGTTACGGCCCTTAGGGCTGTATATAAGAACTAAATGTATTTCACTATTTCCTAAAGTGGAATTAAATTAGGAAATATGACAAATTTATACGCAAATTGATGTCATTAATATTTTATTTAAGCTTTTATTTCCTATTTGAATCTTTTTTTTTTGTCTTACATCAATCACTTGATAGTTTGCCTTTGAACAGGCTTCATAGAGAATTCTAGAGCTACCTTAGTAGCTAGAAATTCAACTCATAACTTAGATTTCCAAGGACAGATTATGAGATTCCTTGATACCTAAAAAACTCTAGATCCTTCTTTTCAGATAGCATACTACTTCATATTCAATGTTGAAAAATACAAATTATCTCACAAACTTCCCTTAGCTATTACTCGTAATGTACATGATCGGTAAAACTCCCTTTTAATTAAATTACGTTTAATATGTAATATAATATTAGCATAAGCTGAATGTAACTTAAAGAAGTTAAGTTGCACAATTAAGTGTCAAATACCAACTCCCCCTTCACAACTTAATGCTGGAATTTTTCTTGTCGGCTCTTTAATCAATATTATGTGAAGTTGTCTCCCTTACTCTTGAACTTTATTAGCTTGGTATCTTGATAATTCAATTATGTTGCCATTTTCCTATAACTTGTTCTTGTATCCTTGAACTTCGATGATTTAGGATCTTTACTTTGTCCCATCTTTTCAAGAGTCAACGCCCTATTTTGCTCGAGTTTTTACACTTTGTTTTAGTTTGGATTATTAATTGCCTAGCATGAATTTAAGGTCTATCACCTTTTGTTCTATTGGGGACTGTTGACCATTGCTTGTATGAGTCTAATGCCCTATTTTGTTTATGAAATTTTTGGTCATCATTTTTTTCAGCAACCCAATGCTTTTGAAGATTGTGGCTCATCTCCATAAATCATTTTCAACTTTGTGTTCGTACACTTTTATCTGATTTTTTTTTAGTATTTAGAAAGAGTAACATTTTTTTTTTCCATTTTGTATATCGACCCATACTATGTTAGAATTTGGGCAACGGAAATATCGTGGACCCAAAAGTTACCAATGTAGATCATTTATCTAAATTGGAGTTATACACACATATCATTGTGGGGGAGGATATAAGAGAACTACTCTCATATGGTGAGACATTGTAGCTCTAGAGCACAGACTACATAATATAATGCATTGTGTACATAAGCCTACTTATACAACTAAAATGACTTTGAACTTCCTTTAGCTATTAATGTATATGCTCTATAAAACTCTCTTTTTAACTTAATGACATTTAATATGTAATATAATAACAACATAAGCATAATGTAACTTAAAGAAGTTAAGTTACACAATTAAGTGTCAATTCCAACAAGCACACTTTTATGTGAAGAAGAGAGGAGACAATGTCTCTTTGATAATCTTCTTGTTACACTGACATGATCGTTGTTTTTAAGGAGGAGATGAAAAAGTGAAAACATCTGAGATGACAGATTTGAGGCTGATGAACAATTTTCTTTGGATAGAGGTTCACCAATCTCAAGATGAGATCTTTATTTCTCTTGTTTCACCAATAAAAAGATTCAAGTTGGACGATTGCAAAACAATCTTAAACCAACGACGTTTGATGAGCATATCTCCAAATTTGTTGGCCACAAGAAGGTGGATGCAAGGCTAAGCATTGTGGGTAGTTTCCTTTAATTAAGAGCAACTAGTGCCAAACATGATGTTTGTTGCATGCCTACATTGAAGGTTTATGAATGAATCAAGAAAGAGACTTTAGATATCTAAGTGAAACATCGAATTTTGGAGTTATATTTGAAGCAAGTGTAGAGCCAAAATTGACAGACCAACTAAGTTGATGACATGAAAGTACTTTTGAGTTTTGACTATGTTTTCACACTTCATAATTTAAAGGGATGTTCTCATGCATGTCTATGAAACAAGACGTTAATGCTCAATCTACGGCTGAAGCATAGTATGTAAATCAAACCATTTGGCTAAGGAAGATACTTTCAGATATGGGTCACACCCGAGCGTCCGAGACAATACAACATAGGCTCCAGTCAACAACAACTCAGCAATCTTTGTCGCTAAGAATCACTAAGAACCATATTTGCAAAACAAAGCATATGACGATCAAATTCAAGCCATTTGAAAAGCAAAGGAAGAGAAGAAAGCCAAGCTTATCTATTGTCCTACTGGGAGTCAGACTTTTTTACTATTTACTAAAGCTCTACAAAGAAACTAGTTTGAGTTTCTAAGACTCAAGGATTCGGAGTCATGGCCAAAAGCCTCAAGGAGGAGTGCTGAGATAATGAGACTTTTGTAGAGTAAAGTATTAAATTCATGTTCATGAACTAGTTTTACACATCGCATCCTTCGGAACATTCATTTATCAAAGATAAGTTCTGAAATACTCATGTACTAAGAATCTAGAATATTCAAGCACGCGTTGTAGAATGTGAAAGATTCATGTTTACCTGTAAATACGATGTGCTCCTAAGGCATTTGGTCAATCAAAAAAAGATAAGACATCTCCATCACAAAATATTTCCTTCTATAAGACCTATTTTTATAGCTTTCACTTATAAACTATCTCAAAATCCGACAATTATATTATCAACCCTTATCACAAAAATTCTATGAGACCATCTCACTTGTAAGACCAACCCATATACCTATAATTAAATGAAAAATAAACCAGGTTTTAGTTTGGTGGTAATGTACAAGACCGTCTTATACAAAACTCACTACTTTCTTATTACTCCGTTTTTTCTTAGCATAATAACTTTGGTTCATAACTAAAGCCCGATAACGTTCTGACGCAATTCTGGTATGTCGAGGAAAAGTTCTAGGCATATGTTTGAAGAAGGTGTCTGACTGGCTGAGGTTATCTCTTCCTGATCAGGAGGTGATAAATTGGTGGGTGCAGTATAGAGCTAGATCCTTGATGGTTAAGAAGGACATTTCTGTTACTCTGGCTGTATCAGGTGTGGATGTGCAGGAATAAATGTAGAATTGAGGGTGCTCTACCTGCACCAGAGCTGATTTTCAGAAGATGCAGGGATAAAATTCGAATGAGGATCAGAAATTGGCTTGTTCAGTCAAAATATAAAAGTGTGTGTATTTGGTTGAATAGTATTTGTCAAAAGTGATGTATGATCCAAGGCTGTGAACCTTAGAAGAGCATGTAATGGTTGGATATGAGTTTTATAATGAAATCACTTACATTACCCCCCCCCCCAAAAAAAAAAAAGCTCAGAAGACAGAAATTTGACAACAGACCTTGTACTTTTTGGGTAAATTAGCGCAGTCCTGCGATTTTACGAGACAGGCCTTCAAGTTCTTCCAGTTATGACTGCTGTTTAGCTACAAAAAGAATTTAAATAAATATCACATACTTTGGTCAGTCATTATTGGTATTTCAAGTTGGTAAAAGAAACTAGGAATGCTTACTTCTTTCAAAAACCATGAGCTGTAATCTTGCAGTTGATACTCTTTGTATCTGATTAGACAAGAAAAGGAATAACTACGAATATATGACAGAATAGAATGAATGGATCGCATCAGAGTAACTAAGTTTCAAGCACATATCTAAGTAGTAAACTTAAGCATTTCAGTTGACTGTCAGTAATACCATTAAACAAGGTAAAAGAGCAAAACTTTATAGTAAATGTTACCTCAGCCCTTCTACCTTATGTCCTGATCCGTTATTTGTTACAATAAAACTGCAGGGTATAAAAGATCAATCAAACTTAGGGAGAATAGCCCTCAGCAGCTGAACTAATGCACAACCAATAACAAAAGACCTAGAAAGTTAACAGACAAGCTATTGATGGCAATGATGTTTTCCACTGCCAATCTCTCAAACTCCTACGCTTCCCCCAACTGAAGATTCTAATAATCTGGCAGCCAAACCATGAATGAGACTAGTAACATAGAGATGAAACGAGGGAGAAGATAAATCTTCAGCCTACACTTTGTAGTGATGGGCTTATTTGGCTGTGTGGAGTACAGTAGAATTAAGCAAAATTGTCCACTAAGCAGAGCTTCTTAAACAGTTAGTACTTAGTACTATAATAGGCAACTTTCATTATAGGACAATTGCAACCACGATCTTGTCACCAAATTGGATTGAATTATCAAGGTTTGGAAGCTACCGTCAACTTACTTTAAGACGGCAATGGCCGCATTTATCTCCCAACAACTGACTCCGAGAGTAATCTTAAACTAGGATTTAATAGCATGTCCAGAACAGCCTTTCTTCATTACAATGCTAAGCAAAGCACGTAATAAAGGGTGTGTTAGGATAACATTTGAGGGAAGGGGAGGAGGATGGAAGGAAGCTGAAAAGAGAGGAAAGGAATGACACAAGGAATTTCACTTTGATTGTCATGAGGGAGATAAAATGGATCCCTTCATTTCCCTCGTATCTAATTTGCTAACGAAATAGGGGATTTTGTATCCCTCCATCCCCTACCCTACATTTCCCTCCGATTCCCTCTATCCAAACAAGCATTAAGCAGCAACCAATAGCAAGGTCAGAATCATTATTAATTTGAAAGGTAAATTAATGGCTTGAAAATATAGACTTACGCCAAAACGGTGAAGATTAAAATGGCCACGAGAATCAAGCACAAAAGTATCAAATACTGAGAGAAACGAAGGGTCAAGGAAATTTCCGTTCAGCAACAACAACAACATCAGAGCCTTAATCCCAAAATGATTTGGGGTCGGCTGACATGAATCATCCTTTCGAACCGTCCAAGAGTGAACGCACGCCTCAAAATGCGAATAAAAAAAGGGAAAATGAAAAACAAAAAGGAAGAACGAAAATGTAATGGAAAGTCAAGGTAAACTTGGGGGTTTTAAAATCGAATTCCGGATTTCTTTTATAAAAAAAATTTCCGTTCAGCAAGTAGAAAAAATAATACTGAGAAACGAGGGGTCAAGGATACAATCCACAACAAGATGGAGTTGTTCTTCAATGCACCTAAGAATCCAACTAATGATCTGTAATACCCAAAAGAACAAGAATTCACATTTTCAGTTTCAAAAAGTATTAATTATAAAGAAATGAAAAGAATAAAAAAAGAAATGTTTACATAACAAGTATAAAAGCACCAAGAGCAAGCACAGGAAAAGTTAGGGACTTTCTACAACCATCAGTGTGACTGCTCATCCATATCCCAAATCCAATCACACCTATTGCAATTAGCTGCATAAATCAAAATGCATGCACAAAAATAAAAACACAAAATCACAGCAGTAAATACAAGGAGATGAAATATACTGTATAAAGAAAAAAAGAGTTACCATGGTCAGAAAGTTGATCCATTTAATTACAAACGTGCTAGTTCCTGTAGCAGAGCTCATCCTCTTGCTTGTTACAGAAGAGATAGAGATGGCGAGACACAGAGAAAGAGTGAAGAAAAAGAGAAGCCGTTGCTTCTATTTAGGATGTTTATATAACTAGTGTAACACCATTCACGGGATTGTTTTTAATCCGCAACGGTGGTAATTAAGTCTCATAACTTATAAGAGCATCTCTAATGGTTCATCTAAAGGACCTGCTTGTAATATTTGCAAAATAAAGAACTTGTAGCTTATCATTAAAGATTGAAAAAATTGGTGTGGCTTTCAAGCCATGTAACTCTACCAAGCTACAACCAAGCTATATGTAGCTTGATATTTTAAAAATAAAAATAATTTTTTTCATTGGTTAAAAGTAATACTGTGGGCCCGTGTAAGCTACAAAGTGTTGTAGTTTATCATTGGACGGATATGTAGCTGAAGAGCGATGTAGCTTAAAAAGTCGATGTGGCAAATCAAGCTACACTACGTTGTAGCTGTCCATTGGAGATGCTCTAAAAGTAGTAATTATGCCCATAACTTTGGAAAAAAGTGAAATCTAACTCATTTTCTCTTTTCAACTTAAATCATATTATTAAATTATTTTATATATAAGTTTATTGTAGACTAAATAATTATTAACATTTTAAAAGTATTTATTTAATTTATTAACATACTTTTTAGAATTTTTAAATTTTCTTTTTTACTAATTTTATTATAATTCACATACATATGAGAGTACGTTTACAAGTTTAAAATTTTATTTAGTTCATTCAAATATTTGTTTCCAACAATGTATAATAAATTGCATACACAATTTTAAATTTTTAGTAAGTTTTATTGTAAACTTATAAATTGTATTGATGAATGAAATTGAATTTTTTTGTGCAATTTTGGTTGAAAATAAAAAATGGGGTTGAATTTCACTTTTTTATCAAAGTTATGGGGCCTAATTACTAAATTTATAAGTTATGGGACTTAATCTCACAATTGGCTAAAGTTATGTTTAAAAATTGTGAAATGAATGCGATATACTTCCTCCATTCAACTTCACTCTACCACTTTACTTTATTATGTTTGTCAACGCGTGTTTTACGCGGTAGATATCGTTAGCTATCTATTTGCAAAAATTATAAAAGTTAGATATTTTTAATATACTCGTAAAGACGAATCAAACAAGATCCACATGAATATATTTCCACTTATGTATTGAGAGAAAATTGAAATTCAATGTTTATTTGTGAATAGAGTAGAAAATTGAAAGTAATAGAGTGCAGTTAAATGGAGGAACTATCTACTTATTGTTCCAACCTATATATTTGGCAAGTAATACGTGCTTTTCAATTAGAATGAGAAGTTTTAGTTATCTATCTATTTTGTTGGAGCTTGTGTCCTCCACAAATTAGTGTGATAACATTTGTAAATCTCTTACAGGTTCACAAGGGTATACTTCGTATTTTAATCAGTTGATTAACGATTACCTAATAACGGTTGGCTTGCTAGAAAGTTTGACGTTATTATCATACAGATGACGGTGATCAACTTGTCCCTAAAAGTCACACCTATAGGATGTGTTTGAGAAATGTGGTTATAGAAATATAATCACATTGATGCTTTATATGACTAAACAATTAGTCCATGTGTTGATGAGACAATTATTTAATGAAGATTAAATAATATTAGTTGAGACGAATTAACTGTAAATTCGTAAATTGAATATAATAAGTTATATTTAATTAAATGTATGTAATGTTAGCTTGGACGAATTAATCTGTTAATTCGTAATTAAATGTAATCGGTTATATTTAATATCAACAAGATGAATGTGTCATAGTGGTAAATGGTAAATGGTAATAGTGAGGGTACTCAAACCAAAAGGTCATGGGTTCGATCCTCACTAGATGACAATTTACACATTTTATACATTTTTGGAATAACCGAAAATAAGAGAAATAACTCTCCTATTTACGGATTATGGGCCGAGTAATTAGTAAAAAAATTCTACCCTAATCTCTCTCTCATACACGGTTAAAGGGAGAGATAGGAGTAAATTTTTTAACCTAATTTTTCTCACTCATTCTCTTGCCTCTCATCTCTACGAAAAACATAAAAAAACCTAAAAATTATTTAGTTAATTTTTGGATCGATTCTAACATAATCAAAGGGCATTTCTCATATCGTCTTGGGTGCAACTGATAGGCGAATATCTACTTTGATATTGTTCTTAGGCCGTATTTGCTAGGACCGAAGGTTATTTCTTAATCCTTTACAATTTTGTTTATGCAATTTAATTTTATGACTAGTTTCATCATTATAATTCGTTATAATCCTTAAAATTAAAGGGATGCATACAGATAAATCCTACAAGTGGTATCAGAGCTAAGGCCACGAATTTTAATTTTGATGATTTTCATAAAATTGTTTGTAAACAATAATTAGGGTTTGCGAGAAAAAAAATATAATCGGCTGGTTTTTTTTTTTGGAGCCGTGGAATTTTTTTTCGTTTCCGTTACTGTTCACGGATGAACAGTATTATTAAAAAAAAAAAAAAAAATCTGTTTTTTTTCTTTCGGTTTCTCCTGAAAAACCGATTAAAGTTTTTTTTGCGGCTGTTTTTGTTTATGCCGATTTGAAAAGCATCCGAGAAAAGAATTTTTTTTTTCCTGTTACTGTTCACATAGGACAGATTTAAAAAAAAAAAATTGTCTTGTTTCGGTTTTTACAGATAAAACCGTGTACAAAATAAGATACGGGCTGTTTTTTTGTTTTTGCTGTTATTGCCGGAAAAAAAAGGCTTGTTTTGTTTTTTCCTTGGTTTAGCCGAGACATATAAAAAAAAAAGGATTTTGTTTTTTTTTTGTTTGTTTTGGCCAATATTAATTATACATTACCTTTACAATGTATGATTAATTGTTGTGAAACGGTTCACAATTTTAAGATACCTAATTATTTTAAAGCAGTTTAAAATATTGATGGATTAAATTCATATTACAAGTTTAATATGAATTAAGATTGAAATTAATGTGATTAATTGAGGAATTGTCACTTAATTTGTTAATTTAAATAGGTGGTTTGGATAAATTAATCAACATAATTAAGGAATTGTGTCATGTATGTTTAATTTATTTTCAGTTGATGCATTTTTTTGTTGAATGAATCGTTGAATGAATTTATTTACGTATTTTTTTACAATCGGTTGTAAGTTGTAATATTTAGTGTGGTCTTAGTCAAATTATGTTTTCGTAATGAAGGAAACATGATTTTTTTATGTAATTATGAGATCTCGAATCTCCTTTATTTTTCCTTTAGTTTTGGGTTTTGAAATTAGAATGTAATAAATAGGTTTATTATGTAAATTTTATTTATTGTATTTTTCAAAAGAAGACTAAAGATGGAGATTGGAGCTCACTCCCGCTACATGGATCAAGATGGAACATCAAGACAAGCTTCGCGGGTCCAAGGATGGATTCCAAACTTGTATTTAATGTTCATTTTGATAGGATAGGCCACACTAGGACTTTTATTGTTTTACGTTTTCATTCATATTGCTTTTCATTCACATGATAGTTTATACATCATATTCCGCCTAAAACCAAACCACCTACTTCTAAAATGCATGAATATTGACACATATAGGTTGTATGTTAGTTTTCATAGACATACAGATGTCACATGCTTTTAAGCCATCACCTTAGTTTATTCATTCACGCATGCTAGATATTAGTTCACTTAAAATGAATTAAAACGAAGTTGATGGGATATTCCTCTAAAACGGAAATTGAGATTAGTCTTTATAAGAGCAAAAAACTATGAATCCCTTCTTCGTCGGTAGGCATAATATGACCCCTTCTACGTTGGGTAAGTAGTTGTGTTGACTTAGTTTACATCAACATCATAGTCCGAAGAGTTTCTCGTGATTATGATGGACTAAAGATAGAATTTACAGAAATTTATCGACCAAGAATTCTAACGGTAGAATTAGCTAAAAGGTTAGCTTATCAATTTACAGAGAATTGAGTCTTGGGGTCATTTATATAATTCTTGAGGGAGGTCAATTGTATAAATGTTTTGAGTCTTCGCGTTATGACAGTAGTTCATTAGACTTAAAAATATAAACGATGCACATGCTTATTATTTTTATTCTTCTTCTCGCAGTGTAGAACACGTTTATTTTGATAATACTGTTACAACAAAATGTCTGGAAATAACGCAATCCAAATGCCTAGTGCCACACTTGGACGCGAGTCCTGGCTGAAAATATTCATGGACCAAATGAATCAGTTCACACGTCTGAAAAACGACGGGTCCAACTTTGCGGATCGGGAGGCAAAGACTACGGAATGCTTTGCCATTGCCGACGGTAAGCTCAGGTACTTAATCGAGCCAATACCGTAAACCCAGGCCCCATGCAGAGTCAACGAGTCACTCGCTTATAGTGACTTCGTTATGGAAGCGGGTGCGATAAAGAACGTACTCATCTTTGCAATGGAAACCAATTTGCAGAGACGCTTCATTGTCCAAGGTGCGAACAAGATTTTCACCACGCTCACTAACGAGTTCTCAAAAGCACCGAGAATCGTTACATATGAGCATACCTGTCGCTTCTTTGATGCGAACCTCCAGAAGGGCCAACCGGTTAGCCCACACATTCTTCACATGATTGAGAATGTCGAGAAGCTGGAGGCTCTTGATTGTAAAATCAGTGAGAGCATTGTCATTGACCGAATGCTTCATTCTCTTCATGATGGTTTTGCCCTTTTCAGGGCGAACTACTACATGAATGACTTGAAAAAGAGTCCTCATGAGCTACACTCCCTTCTCGTACAGACCGAGAAGGATATGAAATTGAGTGGGACCATGAAGGAGGATGTTCTCACGATTTCCAACAAGGGTAAAGGTAAGTGCAAGGCTCATGGCGACCTAGCTGTAGGTAAGCCAAAGTTTAAAAAGTCAGAAAACGGTAAGAGTGCGCCTGGTGAGACTAGTGGCTCACAGGGCAAGGCAAAGAGCAAGGGCGGTGACATTGAGTGCCACCATTGTCACAAGACTGGACATTGGAGGAGGAACTGTCCCGTGTACCGTGAGGACATCAAAGCAGGTCGCGTCGTTCCTGTTGGTATGTCATCTTATATTCATATGATTGAGATTAACCATGCAAGTTTTAACTTGGGTACTTGATACTGGTTGTGGTTCTCATCTGTGTAATCATTTGTCGGGCCTAAAGAACATCATACCTCTCGAAAAAGGTGATGTGGACTGCGAGTCGGAAATGGAGCACGAGTTCTTTGCTTTGTCTCGAAGGGAACATATGTAATCCAACTCCCTAGTGGTTTTGAGTTATTTTTAAATAACTGTTACTATGTACCCAGTTTGTCTAAGAACATTATTTCTGTTTCCGTACTTGCTAAAGACGGTTTTGCATTTTCAATAAAGGATAATAGCTGTATTTTCTCTTTCAATGAAATGATTTATGGTAAAGCAGTTTCCATGAATGGAATTTACATCTTAGATCAAACCACGGAAGTATTACACATGAATAATAAGAAGTTAAAGGTTGGTGACAAAGATCAAACCTATCTATGGCATTGTCGAATGGGACACATAAATGAGAAACGCGTGAAGAAACTCGTCGATAGTGGGACTATTCCCGCATTCGATTTTTCTACATATGGCACGTGTGAATCATGTCTCATTGGCAAGATGATTCGAATTTCCTTCAAAGGTGTTGGAATGCGCGCTAGTGACCTATTAGGACTCATACATACTGACGTATGTGGACCTGTGTCAATTACCGCTAGAGATGGCTATAGATATTTTATCACTTTCACGAACGATTTAAGTAGATACGGATATGTCTACTTAATGAAGCATAAAAGTGAGTCCTTTGAGAAATTCAAGGAATACCGAACAGGTCTGTAACCAACCGGGTAGAAAGGTTAAAGCACTCCGTTCAGATCGGGGTGGCGAATATCTTTCAAATGAGTTTGATCAACACCTGAAAGACTGTGGAATCGTTTTGCAGTTAACTCCACCTGGAACACCTCAATTGAATGGTGTGTCCGAATGGAGAAATCGAACCTTACTTGATATGGTTCGATACATGATGAGTCACACGGTAGTGTCTGATTCATTATGGGGTTTTGCTCTTTTGTCAGCTGCTCTTATACTTAACCGAAGTCTGACTAAAGCTGTCAACAAGACTCCATATGAAATGTGGAAGGGAACGGTCCCTAACTTGTCCTTTATTCGGGTTTGGGGCTGCGAGGCTTATGTCAAGTGGAGACACGAGGATAAGCTCGGCCCGCAATCAGTCAAGATATACTTTATAGGTTATCCAAAAGGAACATTTGGTCATTACTTCTATTCGCCTACCGAACATCGAGTTTTTGTTGCGGCTAGTGCGACGTTCTTAGAGAGAATTTCTCGAGAACAAGACGAGTAATAGAACCTTCGAGCTGTCGGAGATTCCAGAACCAACAACCGAGGAACAGATGGAGGAAGTTGTTCCTCCAACTGATGATATGGTTAATATTCCTGAGGAACCTAGGAGGTCGGGTAGAGTCTCTCATCCTCCGGACAGATACATTGGTATGGTCGAGGAAAATGACGTTTTACTCCTAGAGAGTAATGAATCCGCTACCTATAAAAGTGCTATGACCTGTGCCGACTCAAAGCTATGGCTCGAAGCCATGCAATCCGAGATGGACTCCATGTATGAGAATGACGTATGGGATCTAGTTGATTTACCTAATAAGGTAAAACCTCTACAATGCAAATGGCTTTACAAAATAAAGCGTTCTCTAGACGCGCAACTAGATACCTATAAGGCACGACTAGTGGCAAAAAGTTTCACTCAAGTGCACGGATTGCATTATGATGAGATTTTTGCACCTGTAGTCATGCTACGTTCCATTCGGATAATCTTAGCGATTGCCGCTTTTCATGATTATGAAATTTGGCAAATGGATGTGAAAACCGCCTTCTTAAACGGTTATTTGGAGGAAGAGTTGTACATGGTGCAACTCGAAGGATTCATAGATCCTGAACATCCTAAGAAAGTATGCAAGCTTAAGCGCTCCATTTATGGACTTAAGCAAGCTTCTCGGAGTTGGAATCATCGTTTCGACCAGGTGATAAAAGAGTATGGTTTCACTCGATCGGTCGAAGAACCATGCTTATATATCAAGTCGAGTGGGAGAAAGATTGTATTCTTGATATTGTATGTCCGATGACATACTCCTGATTGGGAATGACATTCCTCTCCTATCTTCGGTTAAAGAATGGTTGAAGAACCATTTCCAGATGAAAGATCTGGGTGAGGCACAACGCATTTTGGGAATCCGTATCTACCGAGATAGATCACGACGGATGTTATCACTTAGTCAGGAGTCTTATTTAGATAAGATTCTTGAGAAGTTCAGCATGACCAACTCCAAGAAGGGGAACCTTCCAATGACGTCTGGGATGCAGTTGAGCAAGTCTCAGTCACCCATGACGCCTGAAGGGATTGAGCGCATGAGTCGTGTTCCTTATGCATCTGCAATAGGATCGATCATGTATGTCATGATATGCACACGTCCAGACGTGGCATATGCATTGAGTATGACGAGTCGGTACCAAAAGAATCCAGGTGAATCACACTGGATAGCTGTTAAAAATATCCTCAAGTACCTACGGAGGACTAAGGATAGGGTATTGACTTATGGAGGCGATACTAAGCTATGCGCAATCGGTTACATAGATGCTAGCTTCCAAACGGATCGAGATGATTCAAAATCTCAGTCCGGGTTCGTCTTCACTCTTAATGGTGCTGCGGTCAGCTGGAAGAGTTCCAAACAGAGTGTTGTAGCAGATTCTACTACTGAATCCGAGTACTATGCCGCTTCGGAGGCAGCAAAGGAAGCGATGTGGATGCGTCAATTCTTACAAGGACTTACGGTAGTTCCTAGTTCGAATGACCCGATCACCATCTATTGTGACAATATAGGTGCCATCTTCCTGGCTAAGGAGCCAAAGTCTAGCAATAAATCTAGACATGTACATAGGAAAGCTCACCTGATCCGTGATTACGTGGAGTAAGAGGAGATAGTGATAGACAAGATTGCGACGGATGATAACATCGCGGATCCTCTCACTAAACCGTTGAATTTTGATAAGCATGAAGGGCACGTTATTTCCATGGGAATTAAACGTGTTCCTGAGTTGTAGTAGTCGATTATGGATTTGATACATTATCTTTTTTATATACTATTTATAACTTCATCGTTTTATAATAATATTTTGTTTTTCATGTGGATTGTACTGACAACTTTGAACGCCACAAAGTGAACTGAATTACATTATATTTTGTTTTGGTCCGTAATCGCCTACAAGAGCTGATGACTCTGGCTATTATATTGTGCAGTCGATTGATGGTGGGTTCAACGAGCCATAAGTCAAACTGTTGACTGATCGATCACAAATGCGAGATTATAACGATACCTCGTAGGACAAATTTTTGTGAAAACGTAATGGAGTCCTAAATGTTTAAAAACATTCGGTGCCAGGTCGTGGATAGGACATCCATTGTGTTCCTAGAGTCGATTCTTTTGATTATCGACTGTCTCTTGAGATTAAGGCAGTTTTTGGGTGACTTTGGTTTCTTTCTCACGGTCTGCCGTAACTGGAGGCTAAGTAGATTTTTTCTGGGTCATTTCATACTGTGCTTACATCTGCAGGATTCGAGTTGAGGAAAATATCCAACCCTTATCAAGTATAGTTATTTCTCAGGGCCACTCGAGGAGTTGTAACTGAAATGCATGGTCATGCTCGAATGATGATTCATTTATCAGTTAAGTTACTCTCTAGTCGGGGAAACCACTCTTGATACAGATCACTTGTAAAATACGACCTTTGTGAATACAGATTTTGCAAATTGTTTTACATTGAGTGGGAGAAATTTTAGGATATGAGAATCGGTTATCGCACATACACTTGTGAGGAGAAGTGGGAGTTTGTTGGAGCTTATGTCCTCCACAAATTAGTGTGATAATATTTGTAAATCTCTTACAGGTTCACAAGGGTATACTTCGTATTTTAATCAGTTGATTAACGATTACCTAATAACGGTTGGCTTGCTAGAAAGTTTGACGTTATTATCATACAGATGGCGGTGATCAACTGGTCCCTAAAGGACACACCTATAGGATGTGTTTGAGAAATGTGGTTATAGAAATATAATCACATTGATGCCTTATATGACTAAACAGTTAGTCAATGTGTTGATGAGACAATTATTTAATCAAGATTAAATAATACTAGTTGAGACGAATTAACTGTGAATTCGTAAATTGAATATAATAAGTTATATTTAATTAAATGTATGTAATGTTAGCTTGGACGAATTAATCTGTTAATTCGTAATTAAATGTAATCGGTTATATTTAATATAAACAAGATGAATGTGTTATAATGGTAATAGTGAGGGTATTCAAACCAAGAGGTCATGGGTTCGATCCTCACTAGATGACAATTTACACATTTTATACATTTTTGGAATAACCGAAAATAAGAGAAATAACTCTCCTATTTACGGATTATGGGCCAAGTAATTAGTAAAAAAATTCTACCCTAATCTCTCTCTCATACACGGTTAAAGGGAGAGATAGGAGTAAATTTTTTAACCTAATTTTTCTCACTCATTCTCTTGTCTCTCATCTCTACGAAAAACACAAAAAAACCTAAAAATTATTTAGTTAATTTTTGGATCGATTCTAGCATAATCAAAGGGCATTTCTCATATCGTCTTGGGTGCAACTGATAGGCGAATATCTACTTTGATATTGTTCTTAGGCCGTATTTGCTAGAACCGAAGGTTATTTCTTAATGCTTTACAATTTTGTTTTTGTAATTTAATTTTATGACTAGTTTCATCATTATAATTCGTTATAGTCCTTAAAATTAAAGGGATGCATACAGATAAATGCTACATATCTATCTATCTATCTATACTAAAAACATTTTTTTTTCCGGCCTAACTACTCACACCTTATTGCTATTGAAAACTAATGTTTCCTAAAATAACTCTTAAATTGAAGCAATAAATAAATAAAATTAAACTTAAGTTAGTTTCCTCATTTTCAAAAACCATACATTTTCAATATTTGTAAGATATTTTTTTTAGTGTATAATATTTCTAATTTAGACTTGAGCAATTAAAGCATTAAATGATACTCCCTCCGTTATTTTATATATGACGTTTTCGTTTTACGAGGTAAGCATTAAAGCATTAAATCATATCGTTAGATTCGTCATGAAATTTGCATTCATAAGAGTATACATTTCATATTATTAGCTCATATATTTTGAGAGATATTGAAGAGAGAAGTGACTGTCTCGAAATGTGAGAACGACATATACTCCGTATCAAATAATGGAGGGAGTAATATGTAACTTGTGAATATTGCTTTCTTTTGACGTTCAGTATGTATTATATGACCTTACATAGTTATATGTAGCATGAGGTAAGAAAAATAATTGAACGACAAGTTCATAATGGGAATGTTTATCGTAACATATACATGTATTAGCAATATCGTATGTGAAATAAACCCAATTTTTGAGTCTCATCATATAAATATTTTGAACTGATTGTCTATGGTAAGAAAAATAATTGAACGATAAGTTCATAACGGGAATGTGTATTGTAACATATACATGAAATTATTTTTATTAGAAATATCGTCTGTGAAATAAACCCAATTTTTGAGTCTCATCATATAAATATTTTGAAATGATTGTCTATGGTAAGAAAAATAATTGAACGATAAGTTCATAACGGGAATGTGTATTGTAACATATACATGAAATTATTTTTATTAGCAATATCGTCTGTGAAATAAACCCAATTTTTGAGTATCATCATATAATATTTTAAACTGATTCTCTAAACATTATTAGACTTACTTATTTTAAGCCATAGATTGAGTTTCGGCAGTCTACTACTGCTGAACCTTCTTAATATCATGTATTTAGTAGCCTTAACTATCATTTATATAGTACAATGAGGAATAAATTTATTTATTTTTGTCAAATGATCACGAGTGTACGAGCAAATTGACCTTTGTTCGTGTCATCAAACGAGGTTTTGTGAAAACGGAAAGCTATTTTTTTTATTTACTCTTATTTAAAGACTATAACTTAACTAGAGAAAGGGAAAGGGAAAGGAAATTAGAAAGGGTAAGAGGGGGAAAGGTAAGGGATTACCTAAAACTTAACTAGTTGTTTGGTTACATCAAGAAAATGAAGTGTGGCGGGTTGTGGTTTTTTTTGGTGTGCGGGTGGTGGTTTAGGTGGGATGGTTGTGGTAGTGGTGGTGGCGGTGACGGTGGCGTCGTAGTGGTGGCAGTGAGGTGGCTGTGGTGGAGGTGATGGTGGCGTCATGATGGTTGTGGCGGTGGTGTTGTCGTGGTGGTTTATGTGGGGGTGGATGTGGTGGTGGTTTGACCCTTAAATAACGGATAACTTTGTTGGTGTCCAACAAAGTACAAACACCAACAAAGAAAATCAATAACTTTGTTTTCTTTTCCCTTTCTTATAGACCTCCAACCAAACGACCCCTAAATGTAAAAATGTTAAATACATATAATAAATACTTACACTATCTAAAAGGAAATTAATTAATAAGTTTAATATACTTGACGAGTCATAATACGTGTCATGTTATATGGGTAAGAGGCCACCAAACTTAAAATACGAATCAAAACATTCTAACACCTTTTTTTGAACATCGTCATTACAATAAAAATATATATTTCAATTAAATCATATTTGGTATCACTATTTCAATCATATTCATTTCTAATTGAACTCATAGTTCCTATATTGAAAAATTGTAATAACGAAGTTTCTTTTAATAATTATTTTCTAATAATGTTTATGATTTAGATAACCACAACTTAGTATGGTTATTATTTATTATTGCATTTTTTATACATAGAAATTAACTATTTTTATAAAAATATATACAATTAATTATTAATGTTTTCGTGATATTTAACATACATTTATCATAAATTAATTTCAATACATCAGGTCGAACGTGTCGGGTTTGACCCTTAAATAACGGGTCATTAAGAGTTGTGGATCGTTCAGATTGCATGTCATAATTTAGGGGACTTGAGCGTAAAACGGATCAAGCGTTGGTTTTAAGGAAGGGAAGGGTCGGGTTAAATTTTAACGGGTTTAATTGTAATGCATGATTAATGCTTTCCATTAATTTTGTTATCTTAAGAACCTTTATTGTTGTAATTAACCGCCAAAGTTATTGAGTAAAAATATGATAAAGTTAGGTTCAAAATGATTGATAGAAATGCTTAAGATATTTTCTAAATTAAGAAGTTTAAAGTGGATGGATGAAATATTAATTTTGAAATAAATTTATAAGTCAACTTTTTAAAATGTTTTATATATGCCCGTGCAACTTTGTACGGGTTTAAACTAGTTTGTTCACATATTTCAGTTCAGCTTTTCACTTCTATTTTCTCAAATGTCCCAATATTTTATTCCTTTCTTATAAAAATGGCCCATAAATCGTTAGAGGAAAAATCTGTGACAAAGAACGTGAATTGCTTAGGTTATTTTAAAAGAACTCATTCTTAAAAAAAAATTACGCAATTCAAATACAATTCCGTTGATGCTAAAAACTAATGTAAAATTAGAAGAATAACGAAAGAGCTCTATTAGTATACAGTTTATTGGTAACATTTTTTTTCTTCAGAAGTGCTTATTGATAAAATCTCGTCTAATTATCTTAGAACGAAAATAGTCCATCTTAAGGGAGACCAACTCCATTCACTTAACTCCGTAAATAGTAACAATTCACTAATTATTCTAACCCAAATTTATTATCGATTTTGGAATACTGCGTAATTACATATTTACATGCCCAACTCATCTTACGACAATTATTTACTTTTTAGAATACTTCTTATGTTTTTAGCATTACATCATATACTCTATATCCTTCTGCTTCATTCGATGTGTAATAAGAAGGGTAAGATGCATTTCATGGCTCTCAAACTCGACCTTGAAAAAGTTTATGATAAGCTTGAATGGCCATTTTTACATCACTCTTACAAATATTGGCCTCCCATTGAGAATGATTCGGACTATTATGCATTGTGTGAAAAATTCGTCACTTAAAATGTGTTATGAAATGGTGAGCGTACTGAGCCGTTTGTGCCCACTCGGGGGATTCGCCAAGGAGATCCTTTGTCTCCGTATCTATTTACCATTTGCATGGAAAATCTAAGTCAATTAATTGAAGAAGCTTGCCAAGCAAATAAATGGAAGGGTTTTCCGACGAGTAGAGGAGGGCCTGTTCTATCGCACCTTTTCTTTGCGGACGATATTATTTTATTTGGTGAAGCGACAATTCAACAAGCTCAATCAATTAACCATTGTCTGGAGGCCTTTTACCAAGCCTCGGGTCAAAGGGTAAGCAGAAATAAATCAAAGGTTTTCTTTTCAGCTAATGTCGATGAATCAGTCATTCAATATCGAGAAGACGAATGATCTCAGCATGTATTTAGGCATGCCTACGCTGAATGGAAGGGTCACTAAGGATACTTTCGAGTTCATCGCTCAAAAGGTGGACGAGCGGCTCTCGGGCTGGAAGGCTAGGAATCTTTCTCTGGAGGGTCGTGCAACCCTTATTCAATCGACTATGTCAGCCATGCCATCATATGCAATGTAGACCGCCAAACTACCTAGGTCTCTTTGTGACGAACTTGATAAGAAAGCAAGGAGATTTCTGTGGGGTGGTGACCAGGAGAAGAGAGTCTTGAGCCTCGTGTCTTGGGATATGATAACTAATGAGAAGTTTAACGGAGGCATGGGCATTCGATCAATGCGACAGGTTAATGTGGCTTTTATGGCCAAGCTTGGGTGGAGAATTTTGACTGAACCGAACTCGTTATGGGCACGAGTTTTACATCAAAAATATTGTAAAGGTCGATTAGATTTCGACATGTTCAAGGCAAAACAAGTTAGTTCAAATGCTTGGAAAAGAATCGTTGAAGCGGTTAATATGCTCAAAGGTGGGCAAGGGGCTGATATTGGAAACGGGATCAACACTTTGTTTTGGAAACAACGCTGGGCTACTGATGTCCCCCTTGAACAGCTAACAGTACTCCCAATTCCGCATCATTTAGCTGAGTACAAAGTGGCTGATATGTGGGAAGAAGGTTCGGGATATAGAAATGGGAGATTTTTGCGGAGTTCTTTGCGAATGATGTCCTGAAAACAATAGCTTCCTATGAAGTTTCTTCTGGTGAGGAAAATGTTGATATTATCTTTTGGGCTGAAACGACGCCTGCTTATTTTTCTATTAAGTCGGTTATTCGTCTCATATGTGACACACCAGTGACTGAGTCCGAGACATTCTAGAAACTCCCGTGGAAAACCTGGGCACCGAAAAAGATGTGTCTTTTTCTGTGGTTGGTTATGCACGACCGTATAATGTCCACAGTCAATCGTGCAAGGCAGGGTTTCACGGAGGATGCTATGTGTGGAGCATGTGGTAATTTTGAGGAAAATACTCTTTATCTGCTGCGAGATTGCAAGGAGGCTAAGAAGGTATGGGATTTATTTTCTATTGTCACTATTGATAATTATTTTGGCATTGAAAACTTTCGAGATTTGGTCATTACGAATTTATCGTTCAAAGATGGAGCGGTCTTTCTTCATGGGCTAGCAAGTTTTCAGTGATTGTTTGGTGGATTTGGCAGTGGCGTAATTGTCGTAGGTTTGATAGAAATAATAAAATACCGCAGCAGACCTTTACTTTTCTTATGGAACGGATTTGGGAGGTGTTGAATGAAACGGAGTCGCTAGATATTTATCTCAGGTCTGAGGAACAAAGATACAAAGAGATTTTCGTGTGTTGGATTGCCCCACCAAATGATTGGGTGGCCCTCAATATTGATGGAGCATCGACAGGTAACTCGGTTTTGGCTAGCACAGGTGGTATTTTTCGGGACTCGTCGGGACAAATGATTGTTGCCTTTTCTGAAAGGTTGGGTCTAGCCTCGATTACAAGAGCTGAGATAATGGCGTTGAAGCGGGGCTTGATCATTACTATGGAATGTAAATTCCCTCGTCTCATTATTCAGTCATATTTGCAACTAGTTGTGCACTATATGAAGACCGAGTAGGAACATCCTTTGGCCCATTCACACTTGATCCAAACATGCAAATCTTTCATAAATGACACGGAGTGGCAGGTTTAGATGCAACAAGTGTATCAGGAGGCTAAAATGTGTGCGGTGATAAGGTTATTTTCAGTCGTTGGCCTATCAAAACAAATCCTATTCTCAACTAACTAGTAGCTAGCAGTAAGAAAGGGTCGAATCCACAGGGAGACGGTAATTAACTATTTGCTAATATTTAAATTTGTCTTAAAGGTAACCGATTTCTTGAAGGATGTTTGTTTGGTTTGCTAAAACTAATTGTGATGTAAATAAAAGACAATTTCAATAATATTAAAGAGTCTAGGGATCAGGTTCACTAGGTAGTTATCCGGGGGTATGATTTAGCTAGTTGATAGAGCAATTTATATTGTTGAAGGTCATATGATCGGTCGATTCTAATATGTCCGCTAGGTATAAACTTAACATGCAGTCGCTATCATTAAGTCAGCCTATTCAATTGTCGTAGCCTATATTAGTCTTAATCCGGTAGGTAATAATCCTAATTCGCAATGCTAATTAACTAATTCTGGCCAGTAATTAATCAATCAGGTTTAAGACAACAATTGAACAACAACCAAAAGCAATTTAACTATCAATTCATTATATAATCCCCTTTTAACAACCTAGATCCCTTTTCACTCTAGATGAATGAGTTAGCTACTCATGATAGGAGAATTAACAACAACAACAATAATAGAAGACATAATTAAAAGCATGTAATAAGAATAATTAAGCAATAGAATAAACTTGATTGAATAATAATTGAAGAATGATTAAGTACCGTAGCAAATTAAGGTACAACGAGCTGTAGATCCGAAAGTAATAGCAATAAAACTAAACTAAGGGTTTTAAGAGAATTTTTAGGGTAAATAAAGTGTAAGTTCTAATTATGACGTGAATTGGATATTTATAATAAAGATAAACCGACTTAAGGAAATTGCGCGAAAACTGTCAGCTTGTTGTGTACTCGATCGAGCCTAGGTGCACTCGATCGAGTACATACCCACTCGATCGAGTGTACTCCGGTTTGATCGAGTATTCTCTTGTTTCAGCTCTTTTATTCGTGTTGTCTTCTTCACTTCTCTTCCTTTATTCTTCTACATTCCCGGGCCATGCTCCGTGTATGCCTTCATGCCCACTCCGCGGTGCTATATTTCATTCTTTTATTCCATATATGCATCATTCCTGCTAAACACCAAATAGCGGAAGTATCGACATTCAAGCATAAAAGGCATATAATTAATATAAACTAGCACGAAAACCGTATCAAAAGTAACTAAGGGGAGGCATAAATATGTATATAATTATGACTCATCAAACTCCCCCAAACCATCTCTTTGCTTGTCTCTAAGCAAAGCATCACACTATACAAAAGGCAATCATACAGATGGCGAATAAACAACTCAGAGTTAAATGTTTATGCACACACAAATTCCAAGCTATCCATATATATAACAAAGCAATGACCAAGGTGTACCAATAAAACAAATTCAATGGCACGGGTAATAGAAAACGTAGATCAAGTCTCATGTCATCGTACTATAGACAAATGCCAAATACCTTTCGATCTTGCAAGACAAATTAGTCGCATTCTCGCGGATTTCACTCATGCACTCATAAGTATGTAAAGGGTGAGTTATATGTGAAGATAGAAAGAAGTAGAACACTCACTCGACTTATAAAACATGCATGCAATCTAACGTGATAGAAATTTCTCCAACTAATACGCATTCACAATATAGATAAAAGAACATGTATCAAAGACAATAGGGTGGCAAATGGGCAAATGGTGTAGAAGTGGTTTGTGCCAAGGCACGTATGGAAATGTGAGGCTAAGACGGTAGTCGCAACGCTAAACCAAAAACCAAATCTATGACAATAAACATAAATCATCCCAACTAGATAAATTATCTCAACTTTGACAACACATGAGAGCCAAAAGAACGACTCTCCAATAATTAGGGCTAAGCAAAATTATACGATACAATTTTATTATACGTATCTGATACGCTATACGAATTTAATTATACGGATTTCCGGATATCCGATATGGTTCTTTAAAAACCGTATCGGATAAGGATCGACAAAATATGAAACCGGATATACGGTATCTGATACGGTCACCTTTTTTTCTAGAATAAAATATTAAAATATATACATAAATCACAAAATATCCAATATGTTGGTGATTAAACCTTATTACTATTAACTTTATAAGTTATTTACTCATATAAATTTTTAAAACACTTTTAAGTTACTAAAAAAACCAACAAACACACATAGAAAAGAAAAAACTATATTAAATTACATAAGTGAGGCTGAAAACTGGATACCGGATATACAGAAAAACCGGATATACGGTTTCCGGATATACGGAAAAACCATCTCGGATAAGGATACTAAAAAAGGAGATTTAAAAAACGGATATCCGATACGATTTCCAAAAACGTATCGGATATCCGGTTCCCTTAAAAAATGACAATGAAGCATATATTTTTTTTCCCTTTTTTTTATTTTTTGTTTTCTTTTTTTGTTTTCGAATTTCATTTTCTTTTTTTCATACTTTTTTTTTCTTTTTTTACAGCATAAGGGATACAACACAATTGCTAAATAATTCTACTACGCCCACAAATGACAAAAAATAGTCCCAACCCAACCATAGTAGCAAAATAACGTGATAAACAAGAAACCGTGACTCTCCCGATAAAGAAGGCAAATTCTAGGATTGTAGCTATTAGATGAGATATAGAACGGCTACAAGGGTTCAAATGGGCTAACAAAAAGGGCAATGTATGGCTTATTTGAACGGTAAGAACCACCTTTTCTCATGTACTTAATCATATGAACGCGCAAAAATTAAGAAACTAATGTCACACTTATGCAGTTTGATGTTACACATTCCACAAGGAGAACCACACTTAAGCCTAAATAACAATGAGACCACTTTATTGATATTCCTGGCCTAGGAAGCTCTACAGACCTCAGAATTTAAGTAGTTTACCAACATAATAGAGTCAAATCTAATTAGCATAAGGCATGTCAAATACGGCCAGGACTTGAATTATGAGCTTTGTTTTCATAAATACGGGTCAAAACTTTGTACATGGATAACTAAATTGAGATTCAAATGCAAAAACAATGCAATTTAACATCATTATTATTTAATTCACCAAGACTCGACCTACGACAAAGGAAAAACATGTTTTTGGATTTTGAATTTTTTTTTAAATTTTTTTTGGATTTAAATGCACACAACGGTAATGTAAAAGCACACAGCAGAAATAAATCACACAACATAACTAAAGACTCCTCCCCAAACCCAAATGTCATAGTGTCCTCATTGTGACGCCTACAACATAGCAATCACACATATATCACCAACCTAAAGGACACATCTAACAAAAGGGATGGGAAATAACTAGAGATAATACAATAAAAGTAGATACAAAGAAAGAGAATACCGGGTAAAATTTTAGGAGTTTCTCCAAACCAGCTGCAAAAATAGGGGAAAATGACCAACTGCGCAATTCCATCATCATTTGGCTACATTTCAGACCCAAAACACAAGGGTACTTGATCGAGCCTGGCTGGACTTGATCGAGTATCCTTCCAACGGACAGTTTCCTAGACTTAAAAATAAATGTCGTGCAAGGCACAATCAATACAACTTAAAGCACACAAAAATAAATCAAAGATTGATGCATGTGCTATACACAGACATAAGTAGCACCAATAAAAAATACAAGCAAATAAAATAAGCAACGAATAAAGTTCAAGCTCATCAAACTCAGAGTCTAATATAAAATATGAGCTAGTATGCTCATCGCTCATTGAGTCATCATCTTTGGGGAGGATATGAGGTGCTTCACCCGTCCTAGAAGCTTCATCAAAAACTTTGACGGGCTCCTCCCTAAAAATCTCGGCCTCCAAGGCATCTAATTCAGCTTCTACGTCAACATCGTCAACAAAGCTGTAAACCGGCTCAGGATGAGGCCCATCTCCGTAAATCAACTTCTCTATCTCATCTACTTCCTCACTCCACGGTCCTGACGCAACAGCAGGGGCGTCAGACTGATTCCTGTCCAAACACAAAGCAAGGAAATCATGAATAGGTGGATCAACAACATTAAGCATATAACATGGAGCTACGGAACGAGGATGCTTTAAAGCGTTATCAAGAACAAATTTAATAGTATCATCCCCAACCATTAGTATTAGACTACCATCCCTAACATATATGAGTGCTCCCGCAGTGTGAAGGAATGGTCTACCAAGAATAATAGGTACTTGGGAATCTTCAGCCATATCCATTACAACAAAATCAACTGGAATAAAACACTTCCCTACTCTAATTGGCACATCTTTATAGACACCCATATGGCTATTTAAAGATCTGTCAGCCATCTGTAGGGTCATATTAGTAACACGGAGTTGACCCATATTTAACTTTTTGCATACAGAATACGGCATGACACGAACACTAGCCCCTAAATCGCAAAGGGCTTTATCTATGGCTATACTACCAATATGACAAGGAATAGAAAAACTCCCTGGATCCTTTAGCTTTGGTCGTGAGTTAGCTTGTAATGCGGTTACGCACTCCTGAGTGAAGGCCATCGTCTCAACTTCATTAAAAGACCGCTTCTTTGATAAGATCT